>NW_027649942.1:7500-320138 GCF_965287045.1 Carcharhinus amblyrhynchos | reverse complement strand
CTCACCCATAACCCTTAATCCCCTCTCCCCATAACCCTTAATCCCCTCTCCCCATAACCCTTAATCCCCTCTCCCATAACCCTTAATCCCCTCTCCCCATAACCCTTAATCCCTCTCCCATAACCCTAATCCCCTCTCCCCATAACCCTTAATCCCTCTCCCCATAACCCTTAATCCCCTCTCCCCAACCCTTAATCCCCTTCCCCATACACCTTAATCCCTCTCCCCATCTTAATGCCACGTATCTCCCCATAACCCATAATCCCCTCTCCCCATAACCTTAATCCCCCTCTCCCCATAACCCCTTAATCCCCTCTCCCCATAACCTTAATCCCCCTTCCCCATAACCCTTAATCCCCTCTCCCCATAACCCTTAATCCCCTCTCCCCATAACCCTTAATCCCCTCTCCCCATAACCCTAATCCCCTCCCCATAACCCTTAATCCCCTCTCCCCATAACCCTTAATCCCCTCTCCCCATAACCCTTAATCCCCTCTCCCCATAACCCTTAATCCCCTCTCCCCATAACCCTTAATCCCCTCTCCCCATAACCCTTAATCCCCTCTCCCCATAACCCTTAATCCCCTCTCCCATAACCCTTAATCCCCTCTCCCCATAACCCTTAATCCCCTCTCCCCATAACCCTTAATCCCCTCTCCCCATAACCCTTAATCCCCTCTCCCCATAACCCTTAATCCCCTCTCCCCATAACCCTTAATCCCCTCTCCCCATAACCCTTAATCCCCTCTCCCCATAACCCTTAATCCCCTCTCCCCATAACCCTTAATCCCCTCTCCCCATAACCCTTAATCCCCTCTCCCCATAACCCTTAATCCCCTCTCCCCATAACCCTTAATCCCCTCTCCCCATAACCCTTAATCCCCTCTCCCCATAACCCTTAATCCCCTCTCCCCATAACCCTTAATCCCCTCTCCCCATAACCCTTAATCCCCTCTCCCCATAACCCTTAATCCCCTCTCCCCATAACCCTTAATCCCCTCTCCCCATAACCCTTAATCCCCTCTCCCCATAACCCTTAATCCCCTCTCTTATCAAAAACCCATCAACCCGCGTCTTAAAAATATTTAGCGAGGCAGCCTCCACCACTTCAACGGGCAGAGAATTCCAGAGATTCACCACCCTTTGAGTGAAGAAGTTCCTCCTCAACTCTGTTCTAAACCACCCCCCTTTTATCTTGAGGCTGTGCCCCCTAGTCCTACTGTCATTTTTGAGCGGGAAGAGTCTCTCCACCTCTATCCTATCCATCCCATTCATCATCTTATACGTCTCAATGAGATCTCCCCTCATTCTTCTAAACTCTAACGAGTACAAGCCCAGTTTATTCAGCCTCTCCTCATAGCTCAACCCCCTCAACTCCAGTATCAGCCTAGTAAACCTCCTCTGCACTCCCTCCAAGGCCAAAATATCTTTGCGCAGGTGCGGCGCCCAAAACTGCACACAGTACTCCAGCTGTGGCCTCACCAATGCCCTATACAGCTGCAGCAAGACCTCCCTACTTTTATATTCAATCCCCCTCGCTATGAAGGCCAGCATCCCATTCGCCTTCCTGACCACCTGCTGCACCTGCAAGCTGGGTTTTTGCGACTCATGCACAAGGACCCCGAGGTCCCTCTGCACCGTCGCCTGCTGCAGTTTTTCGCCACGTAAGTAATAGTCCTTCCTACCATTCTTCCTACCAAAGTGGACCACCTCACACTTGCCAACATTAAATTCCATTTGCCATTTCCTGGCCCATTCGCCCAGCCTATCTAGATCCTTCTGCAGACTCTCCACACCCTCCGCACAATTTGCCGTTCCCCCAATCTTGGTGTCATCAGCAAATTTCGACACCCTACACTCGGTTCCCTCCTCCAGATCATCTATATAAATGGTAAAAAGCTGAGGCCCCAGCACCGACCCCTGGGGCACTCCACTAGTCACCATCCGCCAATCCGAATAGCACCCGTTGACCCCCACTCTCTGCCTCCTATTTGACAACCAATCCTCTATCCACGCTAACACCCTACCCCCAACTCCATGTCCCTCGACCTTCTGCAATAACCTCTTGTGAGGTACTTTGTAAAACGCCTTCTGAAAATCTAGAAAGACCATATCCACCGCCCTAGACACATCCTCATAGAACTCCAGTAAATTTGTCAGACACGACTTCCCTTTAATGAAACAGATGGCCTTTACTTTCTGCAGCAGCTTGAACACAGGTCAACATTAGTTTTGGTCTGGTCTGATTTTCTACTTGTTTTCTAAATATTTTTAAGACGCGGGTTGATAGGTTTTTGATAGGCAAGGGGATTAAGGGTTATGGGGAGAGGGCGGGGATGTGGAACTGAGACATGACAGATCAGCCATGATCTTATTGAATGGCGGGGCAGGCTCGAGGGGCTAGATGGCCTACTCCTGCTCCTGCTCCTATTTCTTATGTTCTTTCCTTCTCTTTGTACTATCTGTTTTTTGAACCCGTACTTCTGTGTGCTGGAGCCATTTGGAGAGCTCTCTCTAGCTCTGGTATCCAGGATTTCTCATACCATAATAAAAGAAAAATACCATGGGTGATGGAAATCTGGAATAAAAACAAAGTGCAGAAAAAACTTAGCCAGATTGGCAGCATCTGTGGAAAGAGGAACAGAATTAACTTTTAAGTTGAACAACTTTTTTGGAAATAAGTCATATCTGACTTCTTGTTAATTCTGTTCCCTTCTCCACAAATGCTGCCAGACCTGCTCAGTTTCTCCAACCATGTTTGATAAAAGCAATTGACTTGCACCATTCACATGATTGATATTCTGTTCACATTTGCAGCAATATACAAACGATATTCTATTCACATTTGGATCAATGAACCATTGATATACAAGAAATAGAGTCCAGGGAATACAGATGTTTGGAGTCTAAATTTTTTTTTTAACTGTTACCAAAGGTGTTGCCATTCAGAAGTATGCTGACAGAATAACCATTTAACTGTCTTCTTGACTCTTGTCACTAGACCATACACTTCAGATAAACTTTTGTTTCTATTCCAAATTCCTGAATTGTTCTAACATTCTATAAATGTCTATATGCAATCACTGATATATAACTTAATTATGCAGAGTTATTCACATACCAGTAGTTAACTCTTTGCTTATCCAAAGCCCAAACAGTTTATAAGGTACAGTCCCTAAAGTTCAGGGCAGGAGGGAAAATATAATTCATGTTGCTTAAAATAATCATGGTCTCCTGGAACAAGGGAGAAACTTGAGAGTTTTCTTTGAAATTGGCCACAAGTTTTTCTATTTTTGTGTGTTTCTCTGGAGTTAGCGTTGCGATGATTGGGGAAGATTGTGGAGGTGAAGGTTAATTTAAACAACTGCACAGTAATGTTTGTGAATTGAAAGCGATCACAATTGTCAAATTGAAGTGAAATACCAATTGGACATGATAAATTGTCCACACAGGAGTATTCCGCATACTCTTTTTGAGGCCATAGTTTGTGCCTTTCAAGTTGCCCTGTACATTTCACTACCATTTTTGTATAGCTAATAAGAGGACCTAAGTGGCACCAGTGTTTACTTGCACTGCCCAGTGAAGGCTAAGCAAGAAAGAAAATCAGTGAACTCTACATGCCAGTTGGGAGGCCTTGGAATAAGTTGTTTGCCTGCTGTGACTGATATGCCATATGGTCCGACGAAAATTAAGAAATTAGATTTAAATAAAGACACACAACTTTGTTAATTATAGCAAACACTGAAAATTGTTAATCAAATGTTGATTTTGTTTTAAAAAAATAGTAATAGTAGACATCATAGTCCTCTCAATGGCAGCAAGAGGAACATAGATTGAAACATCTCTCCCTTAAATTGGACTGCCAAAAGTTAGGTTATTAAAATAAGATCGTGTTTCCATTTTCATATTTAAAATAGCGGGAATATTTGATTACTAAATATTCATTTTTTAAAAAGTCTGTACACCCTCTATCCAGACACAATCGAAACCCTTGTTCAGGCATCAGACCTTTGACAAAAATAAATAATTCTAATTTCAAAAGTATTTAATGTATTGTGTGCTGCGTTTTCTAAAATGAAAAAGAATCACATTTTAAATCCAAATGAGTGCTTTCCATTTGGCAGATGACGTTTGCTATTTACCTAGTGGCCTTTTCCCTTACTGTCCAAGACGCTTGTGTTGCGCCTTTTTCTGTGGGAGTCCTTCTTGACTGGGAGGACCGAGTTTGAAGCTCTTTGTCGTGAAGTTACCCTTGACTGGGAGGACCTGCGTTGAGCCTCTTTGTGTCGGAGCTTGTGAGGGAAGGAGCTGTGTTGTGCTGTGCTGTATAGGTAAACCCATCCCTGGTTTGTGAGTTTCAATACATGTTATAGTTTCGGATTCACTGAGATTATGCCAATATTTGACTGTGTACACGCTGTATGGAGAAGATTCACGTTTGTTGGCGGGTCGGGGTCATTTTTATTTGTAACAGGAAGTCGAGGCCTAAAGGCGCCATTACAGCCTGAAATCCAGCGAGCGCGTTTGAGACACCCCGGGTCAAGAGCTGTAATTTGGAGGCGCTGGGGTTCCCAGTCACTTTGTCGAATGATTTTGGTAAAGGTAGATTTAAGACACAAGTATCCGTCGAATAAAATGCGCAAGTTGGGTGCGTGGCACGTAGGATTAAAAAAAATCAGCGCTTGTGTGGGGGAGGGGAGGAGAATTCTGTTTAAAGGTCGGCATTATATTTTAGATACAAGAAAAAAATCAATTATTTCCCCATATTTAAACGGTAGTTAAATGTTTTTGGAATTAGTTGAAATTTGTTTGAGGCGGCTAGAATTCCAGTTTTATTAACGCGCTAAATTGCTCGTGTCTGGGAGGACATATTCGTAATTTGGAGGCGCTAATCCGTCTATGCAAATACGTTCTCATTTTCTATTGCCATTACTCGTCATCCACTTTTGCTTATTCCAACTTTTTAAATATTCGGATTGTGAGTTTAATTCTGTGTTTTTGTGTATCCAGTTGATTCATGCAGCCGAAAGTTAAGGCCTTGGAGCCTAGTAATTTGAAAAGCTATTTGAAATTGGTTACGTACAATACGGGAAGTGTAAAAAGTATAATCACTCGTGTGGCCAGTACGAAAAATGGGAATGTTAGCCACAACCTGAAGAGTTAACTATATTTTTGGTTTTGCAATACGAGTCAGTAAAAAAGTTACCCCCGACCCCCACCTTGCACCATTTTATCATATAAAATGATGTATAGAATTAAACTTGGGTGCAAGTATGGTGACCCAAGTTTGGGTTTTCTTGCTGTTGGATGTACTCTGAGAATCATCTGAAATAGCTCCAAGGAAACCAATGAAGCAGCAAGATCAGTCTGAGAACTATTCTGTGCAACCAGATTAAAGTTTGCGATAAGATGGGAAAAGCATGCCCTCAAATTTCTGAAATCAGGTGGCTCTCAGGCCAGCAGGCTCAATGTAATGATGATTTTCGTGGAATTGCAGAATATTCTGTTATCACTAAAGGAGCTTGACAGTGAGGGAAGTCTGGACTTGTAAGATCTTCATGCTGATGAGATGCTTCACTTTAACAAATTACATTTAAGGCTGCATTGCTTGTTTTCTTTTAAATTAGTCTGCTGTAAATATAAGAACAAATTTCCTGCAACATTGAGCATTCATGTGCATCCTGGGCTCATTGATACTGTTTTTGAGAAGTCAGCTGAATTGCAAAATTACCTGGGGTGGCTTCACAATTTTCCGCTGTAAAAATGCGCCTATCCTGTGCTCATTGGTACAGTTGAGGTTGGTAACATGCGTAAGACTGCCCATTATGATGTAGTCTGGCACTATTTGTTTGTCTATCTATACATTGCATTACTTATTGAGGGCACTCGGTTTACCTGTTGTACTCCTTTCAATAGGAAAAGTTGAAATCAACGCATCAGGAATCAATTTGTTCTGGCATTGTCCATACTTTTTTTTAAATGACGTGAATTGGAAAACTTGTAGACAATCCCAAAATATGAAGCAATGTGTATTTTTTTTGCGCATATCACGTGGATCTGAATGATTCATTTGTGAATTCTGTCCCACCCACCCCCCAAGTTGTGCAAGCACATTGCACAAATTTCTTCACTGCTAGTAGTCAGTTGATAATGTTGCTACTGCAACTACTCTGAATTCAATGTTTTATGGAATGCGCAATAGTTACTTTGTAAATGAATCGCTCATTCTCTGTAAAGACCTGCCTTTTTTTTTCTTTTGCAGTTGCTTGCGTAGCGCCTTGGCTAAACAGCGCAGAATTAATCTATAAAAATGCCAGATAACGGCACCGAGGAGGCTGGCCCCAGTACAGATGATATTTGTCGTGACTTCCTGCGCAACGTCTGCAACCGCGGTAAGCGCTGCAAGTTCCGCCACCCAGACGCTAATGAGATGTCCACCCTTGGCCTTTTATCTTCTGATCTACCCGTTAATAAAGGTGAGATTCCGATCTGCCACGACTATCAAAAGGGTGACTGTCAAAGAGGGCCCAAATGTAAGTTCCTGCACGTAAAGCGCGACGAGTATGGTTATGAAAACCAAGGTATGGCGCACAGCCAGGTGTTTTCTCCCTTGGCACGCAGATATGACCGCTATGATGACCTCTACTCTAGAGGTTATGATGCTGACCACTATGATGGCTACGACGCCCACATGAAGAGGAGAAGGATGGAGGGCATGGGGTTTGAAGTATACGACTACGGCATGCAGAATCCAGGCGCGGCTGACTACCGGTTTCTGAAGGAAGAGAATCTCATGCTGCAAAAGCGCGTTGAGGATCTCCAAAAACAGGTGTCAAACCTGATGGCCACCAATGAGCTCCTCCTGGAGCAGAATGCAAATCTCCGCAACCAAGTGAAGATGGGAATGATGACTCCCATGACCCCCATGACCTCCATGACACCTATGACCCCCACACCCACTGCAACAGCTGGGAGATTCACCACCCAGTGACATTGCAGTTGATCACCTGAAAGAGGTGTGATTCAGCTCTCATACTTGTTTGTCACTTCAGTATACTAATAAAGAAACCTATGTAGTTTGCCAGATCTGAGAATGTTGTGCTGGGACTCTGCTTTACAGATGCAAATTTACAAATTGACCTATAAAAGACCACAAGCTCAATCGCTACAAGGCAGTTTTACCACCACTACCTTGAATTTATAAATGTGGGGGGAGGAAATAAAAGATAGTTATCGGTCGCTTGAATACCTTCAGGTCAGGTTGCTGTGTTACCCTTTCTAACATTCAGGGGATGGGTGAATGTGAAGTAAGAACAGTATCAGAAATTTTGATATTTGTTCATGATTATATCCCAATTCCCTGTAATGAACATTTAAACCACTTGTAGAATTTGACTATCCTCCCATTGAAAATAAAATAATGGGAGAACTTTGAAAATACTTAGTGTGAGGAGAGGTTGGGTTATAATCCAGTGTTGGACTTGTGCAATTTTCCAAGTGATTGTGAAAATTTTACATCCAGTGACTGGATTGTGGCCCTATGATTACAGGTTTGAGAGTATTCTCTTCCACACATCTTGCTTTTTCTGAAAACTTGTTGGAAGACTTAAAACATATGCCAGATTTGTCTTTGGCAAAACATAGTGGCCGAAACAGAAGTGAATTAAGTGGAGAAATTAGCCACTAATTTAACCACCTGTACTGCAAAACTTTCCATTGTGTTATAGTGAGATGCCTTGGTGTGTGTTGCAAACTGTAACAGTCTTGGGTACTGAAGGGTTGTATAAGTCTCTATCAATTTTATTGTCCTGATTTATTTTGTCAGCTAAATCCAACAAATGGAGTATAGCCTTTAATACACCCAAATCATTTTTTAAATATGTAGCTGCCTCCTATCTGTTATTTTGTATGTGACTGACTTTTATGAGAACCAAGTCAATCGTTTGCAAGCCAATGACTTCTTTGACCCTGTCTCAAAAGCCACAGGAAGTGAGGCATTTTAATGCTTTGCATAGCAGGTATTGTTGGGTTGGTGGTCCTTTGGTCTATGGAAATCTGTATTGTAGTGGGGTGTTTTTTGCATTGGTGATGGGAACCCAGGACCACTGCATGTCACCTCATGCAGTTTTTCCTGTTAGTCGTCTTGCATTGCTTTCTACCTTATAACTCAATTTAAAATAGTTGAATGAGTGTAGATATTAGTTGCCATATTTTCACTAAACTCTGGTGAACAGAGAACTCTGCCTGCTTTTTAGTAATTCCCCAGCTACTATGCATAAAGTTTAACTTTTTCTTGTTGCCTCTGCTGTTCCCACTGGGGCCAGGCATCTTGGTCCCAAGCCTCTGAAAATCTTGATCTTGCACTTACTGTTGCAGGAAATAAAGCCTACAAAAACATCCTTCTGATTCTCTTCTCTGGTTCAACTGGGAATGGTGGACACAGACTAGCCCCCAACTACTGTACTTCTAATTTCCTTTTGTCCACATGCTTTTATCTCCCTCTATACTTCAGCTCAAGGGATATAATTCAGCCATGTGTTGCAAAATGCAATTCATCACGTTACCACTAGGTATTAGTGGTGATGGATATCAAGCTAATACAGCATGTACCAGATACTTTTGGAATTCCTCTCTCATAGTCCAGGAATATGAATTATTTTAGCTATAACTGGTACACAGGGATGGATGAATCATAATTTGGTGTACAGTAGAACCCTGTTTGTGATAGGACAATATGAAAGCTTATTCATCAGACTTGCATAAACTACTCAAGTCATTAACGATTTGTCCCAGCAGGACTTGGCAGGAATCTGCTTATTAATGTATCTGATTTAAATTTGCATGGATTTGACTGTACAGCCTCTTCCAGTTCCTTGAACCACAGTGCTTGAAGTATCGCTCTTGTAATGTTTATTTTAGATTCCTGCACTGAAACATACTATGATACTATTTATAGTCATAACTGGCATCAGTGGTTTAGGATTCTGGCATCCATCTATCCCTTATTATGGTGTTTGTACATACTATGTGAGTTTAGTTTTCCACTTTAAAGCTTGAGGTCAAGACTTACAGTTGACATTTCTTCTCCCCACCCCATACATGTACATACATGTACACACACACCACACGCACATGCACACAGACACACACCTGCTCTTACATAAATATTTGGGAATCACCTAAGCTAAAGTTAACTGTCTGGTGTGGGGGGGAAGGGGCAGTTATTTGTTTATGGCTATTCATCAGTTATTATTAATCCTTTCCAGTCAAGAAACCAGACATGCAATAGGTTTTTTGGTGTGGTCAAAACTTCCAGACTAGAATGGTTACACCACAATATACTTAAATCAACTAGAAGGAAGGAAATAATCGGATTTCTTGGACTTGAAGAAACAATGAAATAGTTTTTTCACAGCCTACACAGACCCTGTGGTAATCATTCACATTTTTTGCACAAAAGAATTGTGATTTGAAGTAGGTTTGATGTGGTCATAGTGAGGTCTGTGCACCTGGAGAATGTGAATGTTCCAGGAAAACATGGGTCTATCTTGCAGTTGATAAGTGTATTCCTGTTTACCATTGATCTGAACTGCATTTTTGTTTCTTCAGTTTGAATTCTGACTTTCACTTGATGGCTAACTAGTTTTAATTTTTTATTTCCGTTTTTAATGTCTTATTACTGTGCTACCAAAATACATTGTTTCCAACATTGGACTTAACTTGTAGTGAAATGATTGTTGAGATGGGTTAGTAAACACATGGTTGTCTATTTAGGCATGCCAATAAAAATGGGAAACAATCACTGCTTTAGTTGCATCTTATGGGCTGGAAAGGTTTAATGCTACAGTATATGTATAATGTGTATATATTGATTGCTACATAATTCTTTGCTCTGGTTAATGCTTTTCTATGCGATTACATGTAGACTGTTCTTTCCCATGGTTAATTGTTCCACTGATGCAGACCTCCAGGACAACAAAATCTATACAGTCCTAAACTAAGTGTACTTTGTTTAATTGTTGACCTTTTAAAGCAAAAATGTGTTCACCTTCATTTCTATGGAAGTCTGTTGAGTGTATAACAATAAAGCAAATTTTCATTTGTGTATTGTTTTGTATTCCTTGTGTTTATAGGGCACACTTAAATAGCGTTGCCTATTTTGGGATGTGATGGTGTTGAGATAAAATGCTATCCTTTACCTCTAGACATGAGTTGGAACTCGATTTAGGCCAATCTGATAATGCCAGAGTGGCTCTAGAGGTGATAGCTCCTATTTATAAAATGGCAGTTTATATTGGAACTGTTCAACAGGAGGGAGCAAACAGTGGCTATGGCATTGATGCTAAAAGGTTACCACCTACTTTCCACCTCCTCTGCTACTTCCACTCTGACTGTAGTCAATGATTTGATGTATTTTTTTGTGACCTACCTAGGATGGGGACTTTTGTATACAAGTTAAAACTTAGGAAGGTTTTTAGAAATCTAAACCATACGAAAAATATGTTTTGGTAAGTTATAGCTTAAAGAAAGCGTGGAACAGGTGGTGAGCTGCCTGCTCTTTTCCCGATTTTAAACTGGTGCATTCTCTTAAATATAAATTCTATTTAATCAAATCAGGTTATGCCAAGGAGCCAGGAAATAGCAAATGTTCAAAAAAAAAAATCTGGTCATTCAAAACAGGAGGCTTCATAGCAAAGTATGATCCCATCCTTTCTTGACATTCATGTATGCAATTCCATTGAGGTTAATGGGTCGGTGTTCAGGATTAGGCACCCAGGCTTTTCTCGCCCTAATCTGGGTTGCTGAGGCCAGTTGGTGGTGGGAGGGTGTGTGTTGGAGATTTATTCCACTATAGCTAAAATTAATGAACTCCAGTCAGACTAAGTACCATCCCTGGGAGCTCTGTAATCTGTGTGGCTCCACAGATTACTTTGCTGATATATCAGGGATCCTGATTGGAACTTCAATTTAGAAACAACTTCGTCTATTGGGAATTTGACCCCTGTTTGCCATTTTTCCAATTATACATGCTTAATGAGTTTTAGCTTCAGGGAAGAAATTTTAGAGCAGTAAATTTCTAGGCAGACGGGTCTGTGAAAAGGTAGCTCACACCTGGTAAATTTGTTTTTTCACTGTTAGAAGATGTGGCTATTTAACTCAGAAAACAATTGAGACAGTGGAGAAGGTGTGGTGCTAGTGGCATTGATGAGTAATGGGCAGTTTAGTTGATTAGAGCCTTTATACTTTTGGGCCCAAGTTTCTTCGAGCCGCTGAATGAGTTTTATAAATCCTTTTTCATTCTTGGATTGTGGGTGTCACTGACAAATTGTGTTTATTGCTCATTTTTACATGTGTAACATTGATAAGAGTATGTGGCACAGAAGCAGGTCATTCCACCCAACTAAGTTGGTGTGACTATTCTCACCAAACTCTTATTTCATCTACCTCATCTTATATTTTTCCATCCTCCTTTTGGAAGCATCTAAGCTATTTGCCACTATGTCCTATGGTAGATGGTTCTACATTCTGTCACCTTTATTTCTCTGTGGGATTTATTTGTAACTATTTTGTATTTATTGCCCCTAGTTTTGGATTCTGCCATGAATGGAAATGTTCTCTCCACAGCTAGTCTTTCTAGCTCATTCATAATTTTAAAGAATATTCTCAACCCTTTTTAACTTTATAGCGCGCACACACACACACCCCCGCCCCCCAAATCCCTGGATAGCTGTAATCTCTGTTCCAGTACCACCCCCAAAATGTTCTCTTAACCCCCCTGTAACTCATAATAACGTAGAGACCTGAGCTCTGCACAGTACATCCTGAACTGGGTCCCAGCAAACTTACAAATTCTATATCCATGGGAATAAATGCCAGTGTGTTAGCATTTTAATTCATTTTCTGACCAGGATTGCTTTTTTATTAATGATTTGTTCATCTACATCCTCAGTTCCTGTTTGTTCTTGTACCACCCCCCCATTCCATTTCTTTTCTAACATAGTGTAGTGAGTTTTGTGTTTTTTCCAACCAAAGCATATCACCTAAGTTATTTGTGTTTTAAATGTTTGTTTACCACTTGACTGTAAGGTTTCTGATTATCTTATAATTGCAGTTTCCTAAATATTGACTATAACCTCCCCATTTGGTAAAATTTGCAAGCAAAGTTATTTATAATTTACATTAATGATTTGGATTTAGGAATAACAGTTGTTCTAAGCACTGATTCTTGTAGAACAGTGGCTTCTACCTTCCTCCAATCTAAATGATTGCTCTTTCACCATTTTTTTTCAACAACATTCTACTGAGATATTAACCAAAGTACCTTGCTAGGCTACTTCAGATGAACCATGTTGTACACAGGCCAAATTAAGTAAGGATGACATTTTTCCTGTAATGGAAATCCAGTTGGGTTTTTATAACTGTTAGAAAATTTTACATTATTTTCCAGATTTTCTACTTTTTGTCATGGTGGACCTTTAGTTCCAATCTCCCTTTCTAGTCCTGGAACTGACTTGCCACTGCACACTTCATGAAGTTAATATCCATAGACTGAGTTTGTAATGGGAATAGATTCTTGCCCCAAATTCAACACTAAATGAATAATACTGAGGTCACTGTGGAAAATGGAAGTGTTATGCAGGTATATGCTTGTAAGATTGGCTTAGGTAGTGGAGGTGGGGGAGAAACATAGTTCTTTATCTCGCTATGTTGCAGTTGACCTGGAAATGCTCTGTCTAAAATGGAAAGTATTTTGTTCCCCAGCACATATCTTGATGAGAACAACAATCAGTCAGTAGGAAAGTTTGTAAGTGCCAGTGTAGTTAAATTTATTTTAAAGGCTTTTTTTGGAAAAAATCCAAAAAGTGGAATAATGCCTAATGATTTGGTGACTGGATACAAAAGAAAAATGGGATTCCCCTAACAGGTCCTGTTCATGTAGCTAAACAAGTATTTATTTTTGCTGCTCCTTTCAGTGTACTAAAATGACACATGAAGGTGGAATACAATTCAATTTCAAATTTTGTCATACATAATGTCAATCTTCTGTTACAACTATTGATGCCCTTTCACAGACAAGATGTACTTTTGTCTTTTCCAGCTTTGTTTTCTCAAGCTTGTGAAGTAAAAAGTGGTTCCTTTCTTCCTCCTTGCCCTTAAATGTTTGCTGGATTGCAAGTGGCAATGGCTTTTCAGTACCTCTTGCAAATGGTCATTGTGCAAAACTCAAGTGGTTTGTAAACCTTAGTTGTTTGGTTGAATATGCTAATAGGGAAAACATAAAATGGCTGCCTGCCATCCGAGTATAACTTTTGAAGATGAAACTTGTTCCCATTGCTTCAGCTTATGTTCTGAAACATCAGTGTTGATGGGCAGCAAGGACTACGTTGGTGATGGAGTGCAAGCCTCAAAAGTCCTCTGGAAGGGGCACAGGTGTCTGCTTCCTACTGCTGATTGCAGGAATTTCTAACTGTAGCCTGGTTCCAGGTAGCGCATGAATTGGCGGGTGCTCTACTCTGATCTGTATGGTGCAGAAACCGTTGACAGCCTGGTCTAAAATTCACTATCTACAGCAGCTTTTCATCTGACGCTACTGGAATTAATCCTAGTGAAGAATATGCTTGTGATTAAATCTACAAGACTTGTGGCCTTGATTATTCTGAGTACTTTCTAGTCCAGTTCACTTTTCTTGCCATATCTATTGCTCTGTAATTTGGAATGAATTGAGTGAAGAAATGTTATGCTCTGGTACTTATCAGAATATCTGAGTTTGGTGTCCACAGATAATCTACTTAGGACTCTTCTATCCAATCATGGATGAACCACAGATTAAATATTGATATTAAAAACTGCCATGTTGAAAATCATTTGAATGCAGAACAGTTCTTCACTCCCTTCAAATAAAATACATCTTCACAAAGATAGTGTCACAATGATAAATGTCAGCACTTAATCGCAAATAAGCTGCACAGTCTAGTTGTGCCAGAGCTTCAGCATAATCTTTGCCTTCTTAGAAATATGGATCTGAGTTGAATGCCAGAGGGGAGGCAGGAGTAGCAGCCTTCGACAGCAAGGCAGTGTTTGAATGAGTAGGGGAGTTTGAGTCTTATCAAGTATGAACTGGGGTGAAGAGGATATTGGGGGTCAGTGGAGATCATGTAATTGATGCAAAGGAAGTTGATAAAGTCATTGCATCCACAGAACATCACTGCCAGACGTCTTAAGGGAAGTGTCTGCAACCCAAGCATCAGTCCATGAACTTCCCTCTGCAAAAGCCAAGAGCAAAGCTGGGTGTTGCTGGTTGTGTTCAGCTCCATTCACAACACCAAATATAAAGTAGCCTTTCCCTACCTATAGTAGTACCCACAAAATTTGGGCTTGGGACTTAATTGGCTTCTTACTGGTCTCTGTCTACCACTAGCCGACTCTGGCTGCAGATAGATACAGTCTACAGAAAGCTTTGGATGCTCGCTTTAGGCATCTATCATTGAAAAGGACAAGAACATCAGAAAATAGGTGGTCATCACTTTCAAGTTTTGCACCATAAACAGGTATTGTTTCCAGATACATACCTTGAAACTCCCTACTTAAATTGTTGAGGGAATCAGTACTGCAAGGACTGCTGCAATCGCAGAAGGCCCACCACCTCTGGACAGTCAAGGGTGGTACAATGGTACAGTAGCAGTGTTGCCCATAATCTAAATTGTTTTTAAGGAAGTTAACATTTTGGAAAACAACTGAAGCATCTAGCTCTGAAGGCTGTTCGTTCACCAAAGGTAAGATGGATTTGTGTATGGAGGCATTGAGGTTCTTGTTAATAAAACAAGAGCACAGGTATACATGTGATCACCAAGGTGAAGGGTCAAGGCTTCTAATTGAGGAAACAATTTGTTAACAAGCCCAAAACTAGAGATGTCATGATTGGGGTGATATGGAGTTGGGATGTAAAAGCCTTTAGATGTAAGTAAAAGAATGATCTCAGTACAGTGAAGAAAAAGGGATAAATGACATGCAGGGTTGCATAATGGGATATAACGATACTAAAAGTATTTTTATGTTGGCAATATAGGTCACTAAGGGACTGTAGGTAGTAGAAATGACTTTTTTAAAGAACGATATCATAGAATCCCCACAGTGCAGAAGGAGGCCATCTGGGCCATCAAGTGCACCAACCACAATCCCATGCAGGCCCCACACATTTACCCTGATAATTCTGACACTAGTGTTAATTTGGCATTGCCAATTAACCTAACCTGCAAATCTTTGGACTGTGGGAGGAAACTGGAGGAACCTGATGCAGACACTGGGCAAAAGTGCAAACTCCACACAGACAGTGACCTGAGGGTTGGAATTGAACCTGGGTGCCTGCGCTGCACAGCAGCAGTGCTAACCACTGTGCCACCCTTTTCTTCATTGGGTTGATTGTGATATGCAGTAGGTAAGGTTGGATGTTGAGGGGGGGCTGGCCTTTTAACTTGAGAAGGGTAAATATAGAATGGGAGGGGAGCAATTAAATCATTGAAAGCAGAAATGTAACCTTGTTGCATTTTTTCATTTACCATTTAGCTGTTTCCAATTAATAAAGATTGACAAAGTGTTAGGCTTATGCTGTCTATGTTTGAAGGAAATATCTGCCCAGAATTTACTGAAGAGATTACAGTTTTGAGGCTAGGGAAATTAAAAGGTCCCATTCACGTTATTTTGCGTTCCGAAACAATAGGAGGTTGTTGATGCATACTGTGGATTTAGGTGGACTGTTTGGTAGTAGATCATTATGGAGGTCCATATAAAAGCACTTGAAGGCTAATGCACAAGAAGTCAGTCCTTCATCCAGCAAATCTTCCTATTCAGATTTTGTTAACCAAAATTTTTCAATTTGCTTCCTTAGAACATCCCCAGTATCCCTTTTGATCCTTCCATCTAGGCTGGTTCACATTCTGTAATCTCCCCGTACAAGAATAGATTAAAAAAACAGAAAATGTTGGAAATACTCAGCAGATCTAGCAGCATCTATGGAGGGAGAAACAAGAGCTAAAGTTTCTGGTCGTGAGCTATCAGAAATTGAAATTTGGATGTCAGTCAGGAACTAAACTTAAGTGCTTAAAGGGGATTCACACTAGTTCAATTTACTGCTTTTTTAATTCTGCATTTTTTTTGCAGGTCCTGATCAAAATTGCAAGAAGCAGCTAATACAACAAATTTTTCTGATTTAATGAACCACAATTTTAATTATAATGCCCCAGGATTTGATGCTAGTGACCAGGTAGCTTTAGTTCATAAATTACATGTGACTTGCTTTAGATTCGTTGATTTTACCACTGGGGATTCTAAAGCTTAATTCAACTCTTTTTACAGAAAAGGTTAAATAGTTGGAGGAGCAAGAGGGAAAATATACCAAACAATTTTGTTTTCATGTAGCATCAGTTTGTGTTTTCAGAGAAATAAACTGGAAAACTATGCCTCTGATATTCTTGAATACCAAAAATCTGCAACCTTATTTTTATTTCATGCAGCCCTCTCATGTGAGTGTGTTGTGCTGCTGTTTCTAAGCAATTATCTAATGCCTGGGTCCCTCTGATAGGCAAGTAGATCTGCAGCCAACAATCCGAGTTAGGCTAGAGGCTATATGGAGTGGTGAGTTGGCATCAGTGATGCAGGAGCTTTTGTCTTGAGTTTAATCTTTTGATGCAGGCGTTGGGGTCTTCCAAGTATAAGTTCCTGGTGAGAAATGTAGACTGTGGTCAGGTTTTTTTAGCTGCTGAGATGCAAGTACAGTAATGGCAAACGTCTGAAAGTGACCCGAGGCATACGTGGTGGTAAATGAGTGAACCATCAGGGTATCGCTTGTTCTTGTGCTTAAAGTAAATGACAATCAGAAATGGAAATCCATATCGGATTTTTCTCTTGGCTTGAGAATTCGGTTGCTGTTGGCACCACCAGAGGCACAACAACAGAATGCTTAGGATTGCTACCTTTTGGAAAATGGGTGGGTTAAATGTGGGATTGTAGCTTGAGCTCTTGCGTTTGCTGCTGATAGTGCATTGGAAATCTTATTAACATACCTCCACAACAGAAGTCATGAGTAAAAGGAAATTGTGCAGTCAGTCTAGATTTTAGCACTTTGGGGAAAAAATTGTCAAAGTGGGTCTGACTATTTTCATATGAGCATTGGTCACTTAAAACAAAACCTCAAAGAATAGACCAATTTGGAGATATCAGCATGGTTGTAAAGAAAAAAACAGCTAAATTAGGGGGCAGTGAGGGTAAGCTTGGTTTTTATCCCCCTCTCACCTGTGGCCGCTGATCTTTCCTCTCAGTATTGGATGTTTCCTTACCTTTCTCCATTTTAAGTGATGTGGGTTGGGGTAATTGAATTTGTCCTAATTTTACATTTTTGGAAAACTTTTCAGAGATAACATTTTTTAAAAACTTGCATCTTAAACCTGGTTGAAGTATTGGTGTGCTCCCTGCTCATAAATGATTCAGTGGGAGTGCTTCTGAGAAGGGAAAGAAATGGGATTGATTTCCTGCTTTTTAATTCCAAATCTTAGTGCTTTTATTTAACTGCACCCCCCCCCCCCCCCATTTTTCACAGAAATTGATACTTTGCATGTAATAACTTAGTGAGATGATTTCAACTGTTCCTTTTTGTTTGGAAGAGGCTTGTTAATGCCTTTGTGAAATTGCCTTGACTTAGAGATCTTTCTCTCACCCTGTTTGTGTTGGAGTTATAAAAAGAGGCGATAGGATTGGTAATCCTACCCCTGGTTTGTTAAGTTAGGTTTAGTGGGATTATTCTAAGATTTTATTGTGCGTGCACTCTGGAATGAATGGGTTAGATTGGCTGGGAGTCACTTTAACTTGTAGCAAGAATTCAAGATCTGCAGATCTGGGAGAGAGTACATTTGAGTGGTTCCATGCAAGTTGGTAAACTGGATCTCGTGGTACTGCAATTGCCCAGAGTCACTGGAAAAATAAACCATGAAGCTAATTTACAATAAATAAACAAGGTGTTTGGTAGGATAGTTGGGTTAAATTGGTTTTTGAAAACATAAGTTTCTTTGTGATAATTGTGTTGGATCACTTTTCAGCAAAAATCTTCTGACAACACATCTGTAAATATTTTTATTGGAGAATAATTGGCTACAGCCCTGCCTAATTTTACACACACACAAGTTATAACTTTACTGAAATTGATATGTATATAGAGTGCACCCCACCCCAGTGTAGTTATCCCATGAAAATAAACTCTGCAGAATACATTTTATGGTTTTAAACATAGCATAAATAATTCCAGTGATAAAGTGGAAACAATATTGTAAACAATATGCTCCATTTCAGCTGTTAAGAAAGATCAAAATGCAGTACTGCTACTGAGGGGGGAAACATTGTTGCATATAGCCAGATTTTCTGATCAAAAGCAACTACAGTTATGGCCATGTTCATTGGAACTGGAGTTACTAAGTCTTAAGTTACTAGCTATAATCAAGCAGAGAATCCTCACACCGTCTTGTTATTGGAAATATATGAGGAATGGTGCTTAAACAAAGGAAGCAATCAACATGCTTAAAGGGTTTCAGTCTGTCCTGTTGCTCCAAAGCACCTGAAGTTGTGCAAAATTCTTCAGCTATTGTTTTTTGCCTTTTTTCATTTCAAATGCAAAGTCAGTTGTACAAAATATGGTTCAATGTCTTGCAGCCAATTAATGATTGTCAGCTGCTTAATGGTCCCTCTTGCGTAGCCAGGTCAGTTTTGTACCAATGAATTGGCTAAATTTAAATAGCCACGGCTTCCATTGTTCTCAGAACCTGTTAACATTTTGACACACCAGGTCTTTAATTTCATGTAGTTCTTATCTATTCCTGCCCCCATTCCGTACTGTGTATATTGGATGGAATTTTATTCTTCAATGAAAGCTACCTGGCATGACTGCTAGTGTGAGTAAATTGCTGTTTTTCATTGTTCAACTAGAAGCAGAAGCTATCTTTTGCCTTCACTACGGTGCTCCTAGGGAAGGATGATCGTGGAAAGTTCATCTGTATTGACCATTGGGCCACCAGGCTGTGTGAGCAGCCTATGACGTAGCCCTGGTATTTCATTAACTTATTATTTAACAAATACCTGCTGATGACTCTGACTCTAAATTACTTCATTATTTAGGGGAAAAAAATTGCAGATCATCCCCTTTCTCGTTTTCTTTCTTGCTTGCTTGCTTTCCTTCCTCCACACAACTCCTGATTACTCAATTACTTTCCTTTCCCCACTGCTTGCTAGCAATGTTGATTGCTTCCTTTGTTTAGGCACTGTTCCTTGTCTCCTCAAGCTACTGCTGCATAGCTAGTTTCCCTTCAGGGTCCTTGAATGCATCATCTCTGAATGTCTATTTATACTTGCTCGGTCCACAATTCACTCTTTGAATCCATTTAGTTCAGCTTTTGCTCACACACCATTTAAAATCTCTGCTCAATGTCAATAACAACCCTTGTATAAGATCATCTCTCCTCAAATTCTAATGTTTGTTCTTTTTCTTAACATACTTGCATAAGTGGGGTTTCTAGTTCCATATGTGTGCTGATGGCACCGTGCCCAACTTATCATCATTGTTGACTTCAATGCCTCTTTTGTAGCATGGGACTGCTAATCTGACATTCAGCCATACATGAGCCTAAACTTTCTCCATTTTGTTTTAAAAATTGGGAAGATCAAATAGGACTTGTGCTGTGCCCACCCACAACTCAAGACTCCTGACTGACTTCACCTTCAGCTGAATGCTTAGGTTGAACTACAAAATGTAACATAGCTCTTTGCTTGCTGCTGCCCACTGCTGAAATCCTTTTCTGCACTATCATTACCACTTGACTCAATTTCACACATTCTCTCCTTGAGATGATTTCATCCTGTTCCATGCCAAGTATCGCTTGCTCATTTGTCACAGTTCCTTGAAAAGAATCCCCACAACGCCAATGGAAAGAAAACCACTGGACTTTGCTTTAAATTTTAATGTAACAAACCAACTAAAATCAACACAGCTGAAACATTAACAGATGAAGGATATTATGTAAAATGGTAACTTAAGTAGTCAATCTGACAAAGATACTCAATTACAAGTACTTGCATTACTTTCTGCATGAACTTGGGGATATGTGTAAACTCAGTTTTTCCAACTTGGTCTCATTCGTAGGATTTCGCACCTCTCATCCAATCATTTCAGCTCTTGCATCCACCGGCAGCTGTATTCAGTCTTAAGTCTCCAGTTATAATTTCCATAAACAAGGTGCATGTCTATGAACCCCCTCATACTTGGGTCATGACAGTCCTGATGAAACAGAAACCCCAGGGACTCCCTTTTCCAATTCCTTTAAAAGGTCTGGCGGGCTCTGACACTACTTCAAGCTGCAATAGGTATTGTCTAATCCACCATTCCATGCTCTTTCTGTATTCAGTGTTCTGTCTTTTCCAACTGTATAGCGTGAACAGAAACACAATCTTTGCTCTATTCTCAAAGAGACCTGCTTCAACACCAGGATCTGATCAAAGACTGCTAAACAGAAAACTATTCAATTTAACAACAGCCTTGCCTTGTTTTTTCTTTGGTAGTTCAGAACATAAATGGCAGAATCCTTAGGACTTGTACAGTAAATGGCAGAACCCTTAGAGTATTGATAGGCAAAGGAATCTGGGTGTACAGGTACACAGGTCACTGAAAGTGGCAATGCAGGTGGAGAAGGTAGTCAAGAAGGCATACAGCATGCTTGCCTTCATTGGCTGGGGTACTGAGTTTAAAAATTGGCAAATCACGTTGACGCTTTATTGAACTTTAGTGAGGCCGTACTTGGAATATAGTGTTCAATTCTGGTCGCCACACTACTAGAAGGATGTGGATGCTTTGGGGAGGGTACAGAAAAGATTTACCAGGATGTTGCCTGATATGGAGGGCATTAGCTATGAGGAGAGGTTGGAGAAACTTAGATCACTGGAGCAATGGAGGTTGAGGGGAGATCTGATAGAAGCCTACAAGATTGAGAGGCATGGACAGAGTGGATAGTCAGAAGCTTTTTCCCACGGTGGAAGAGTCAATTACTAGGGGGCATAGGTTTAAAAGCGATGTACGAGGCGGATTTTTTACACAGTGGTGCCTGGAACTCGTTGCCAGGGGAGGTAGTGAAGCAGATATGGTAGTGACTTTTAAGGGGCATCTTGACAAGTACATGAATGAGATGGGAATAGAGGGATATGGTCCCCAGAAGCATAGGAGGTTTTAGTTAAGTCAGGCAGCATGGTCGGTGTAGACTTGGAGGGCCAAAGGGCCTGTTCCTGTGCTGTAATGTTCTTTGTTCTAACACTGGAAATTTATGCGGGGATTTATTTTTTAAAAAAAACCCAGGCTGACACCTCCCTCCTTTGATCACTCACTGATTGTCCACCTATGAAACTTTGTGTTACTAGCTTTGTGGGTCCTGAGTGGCTGTTGAGCCTGATCCTAGAGCCGCGTCTTCGACGGCACACTAGGTAGATATTTCAGAGAGGGTTCGGTCCTTGGACTCTAGATCGCTGGTATTCCTTTCTCGGGCTCTTTTTCTGGGCCTCCTCTTGCTGTCGTAAGTTTTTGAAGAATTGTGTCCCTTCAATCAAGAGGTTCCTCCAAGTAGGTCTCTTCTGAGAAGGATATCCCAGGTGTTGATGGCTATGTTGCATCTCTGGAGGTAAACCTTCAGGGTGTCATTGAAATGCTTCCTTTGTTCTCCTTGTTTGAAAGCTGCCTTTGAGTTGGGTGAAGATGATTTGTTTTGGCAGTCAGGACACTGATCCTAATCATGTTGTTGTCCCAGCGGAGTTTGTTTTGGATGATAATGGCTTAAGTGCAGGTGCTTTTGACTCCCATTAGTACGCCTGTCCTAGCAGATACAGAGAATCTATTTCAGACAGCATTGATGGAACGTCTCTAGGACCTTGTGGTAGTGTCTGTACGTGGTCCAAGTTTCTGAGCCATATAGAAGAGTTAGGAGGACGACTGCCTTGCACATGAGGGTCTTGGTGTCAGCACAGTTGTCGAAGACTCATCCTTGGGCATCTGATGGTGGCGCTTGGAGATTGGATATGATATTGGATCTCCGCATTGATGTCAACCTTAGAGGAGAGGGCACTCTCCAGATGGGGAAAATGTTCTATATTTGAGAGGGTTTCTCCATTGATCTTGATGGGGAGACTGATCTTGACCTGGAGTGGGTTGGTAAAGGACTCGAGTCATCTTGAGGTTGAGGCGGAGACCAATTCTTCAATATGCCTTTGTGAAGGTATGAAGCATGGCTTGGAGACACTTCTGACCGTAGAGACACCCTTTCCCTCTTCGCTTTACCCTTTGCTGCTTGACTTGATTCCTATGGTAACCCCAGAACCTATGGGAATCTCTTGGAAGCTAATATCCTAATCAGGAAACAAGTTAAATTGGTTTCAAATTAATCCCCAGCCCAATTTGTTCTTGAAGGGAAGTTGCACAAAATAAAATGCAGGTTTTTCCTAGCATGTGGGTCATTTCACAAACCTGTCCTTCTTTGCAAATCTTTCCATCACCCTACATCTGCAACTTCATTTAGTCTTTCTGGTGCTTTTCTGATTTGTCATTGCATAGCTATTTTTCCACATTTCTTGCACAAGCTGCTTTATCTTGTGCTTAATTTCCTGGTGGATCTCGTGTTCTAGAAATATTTTCCACTTTGAAGAGCTCATCCTTCAGTTTTCTCCAAGTGTATTTTTTCATGCTGGCTGAATTAATGCACATCAACAGAATTAACTTTATTTTCAGTTACATCTGCTACTTTCTAACTTGGTGTACATGGCTGGTGCTTTACTTTTTTTTCTATTCATGGGATATGGGCGTCACTGGCTGGGCCAGCACTTATTGCCCATCCCTAATTGCCCTTGAACTGAGTGGCTTGCTCAGCAATTTCGGAGAGCATTTAAAAGGCAACCACATTGCTGTGGATCTGCAGTAGATCGTGTAGGCTGCAATGACAGATTTCCATCTCTAAAGGACATTAGTGAACCAGATGGGTTGTACGACAATCATTTCGTGGTCATTAAACTTTTAATTTTAGATTTTTCAATTCAAATTTCACCACGATGGGATTCTTGTCATGACTTCGCTTTATCGGTGTTTATGTGCTCAGTTAGACAAGCCACTACAACCTTTGGAAAGATAAGTCCCCATTTATAGACAGACTTAGAATATTCAACAAGTGTCCCAAAACAGTGCAGTGTGTGTAAATGATACTTGATAGTGGTGATTACATTTGGGAACTGTGCGTTAAAAGTGTGTCCATCCCATTACTTGGCATGATAAAAATGGATCCACTATCCGTAAGAAGTCTCACAACACCAGGTTAAAGTCCAACAAATAAACCTGTTGGACTTTAGCCTGGTGTTGTGAGACTTCTTACTGTGTTTACCCCAGTCCAACGCCAGCATCTCCACATCGGGAATTACTCCGACAGTCTCAGCAGCAACTTGCGTAAAGTACCTTTAACTTTGAAACACGTTACAGTGCTTCTTGGATTAAAAAAAAGTCAGTTAGGATTTGGTGTCGTATGAGAAGCACATAGTAGAGTTTTGGGTAAGCTGGTTTACTGAGTGAGAGCAGTGGAGTAATGAAATTCAAAGATGATGATGTGCGGATAAATTTTACAAGAGCAGATGGACTGAATTAGGGGTAGAGGAAGGTGATCCTATTCAAGGGAAAATCAATAGTCATTGTAGTGGAGAGCAGAAAAGCTCATCTCCGGTTGAATTGAATGCTGAGGCAGTGAACAGTTGAAGTAGGAAGAGAAGCTATTTCAATTGCTGCTCCTGGTTTAGTGGCTAGGTAAGAGCGGAACCAAGAAGTGCAATCCACCAAGCTAGACGAGAGAGCAAATTAAACCTAGGATCCTTTTCAAAGCAACATTGCAAATCAGAAGATGACAGTACCCACTTTTTGGTATTTGAGATCTTGTACCTGGGCCCGAGATACAAGATTTACTGCAAAGCTGGTTCAGGGACTTGAAGTACTGATAATTAGCTGAGATGCATCTTGTAAATTAGATAATGGGGTTGCCTTGCAAAAATGGGTGGAACAGCTTGCTAAGCCAATCACTTTGAGGTATCAGATAGGGAGGATAGATAGCGCAAATAGAATGTGCCTGGCAATTATGGAACTTTAGTACATGTGTAAGGTTCCATGATGAAGATTTCTAAATTAATGTCCCTTTATATACAGAAGCACTAAGTAGAAGTGGTTTTCTAAAATGTTGAAGTTTCTGGCACTGTAGTTGTAACATAACTGTCTTGAAATCTTAATTGTAGATTTTGTAGTCAGATGCAAATCTTTCCAGTAGTTCCTGGTCTCAAAGAAAATTGCAAATACAGATTAATCTGTATAATTCCTAGGATTTTGGTTGGAGAGCTATGTTCAATAATGATTTAATGCAGCTTTTTGACCATTTAATGCAGAGCAATTCTGTCTGGACCCACCCCCACCTGATGAAGCTGCAATCAGTTGTAGTGCTTCTGTTACCAGTCTAATCGCTAATTGATTAACAACTGGTACACTCCACTATTAAATCTACTTCCTGGTCTGTCGAGCAATACAGTATATTTACTCACCGGGCTGCTGCTATTGTGTTTGTAGTTGAATTCTGGCCGCTTGTGTTTCAAATCTTAACTTTACAAATAAATTTTGGATAGGTTTAAATACCAATTTATATCTCAAAAATGTTATGTTAATGCTTTTAGGTTTGGTTTCATTTGGTATGTTAAGCTGTGGGCATTAGTCATAGAGGTATACAGCACAGAAAAGGGCCCTTTGGCCCATTGTGTCTGCGCCAGTCAAAGACAAACCACCTAACTGTTCTAATCCTATTTTCCAACATTTGGCACATAGCCTTATACGCCTTGGCATTGCAAGTGCACAACTAAATACTAAAATGTTATCGGGGTCTCTGCCTTCACCACCCTTTCAGGCAGTGAGTTCCAGACTCTAACCACCCTTTGGATGAAACAGTTTTTCCTCTCATCCTGTCTAAACCTGCCCATAGCTTAAATCTGTGGCCCATAGTCATTGATCCCTCCACTAAAGGGAAACGTTTCTTTCTGTCCCACGTAATTTTATACATAACAATGATGTCCCCCCTTGGTCTCCTATGCTCCAAAGGAAACAGCCCCAATTTATCCAATCTCTCAAGTAAAACTGTCCAGCCCAGGCAACATCCTGGTAAATCTTCTCTGCACACTTTCCAGTACTACCACATCCTTCCTATAATGTGGATTCCAGAACTGCACACAATGCTCTAGCTGTGGCCTAACCAACGTTTTATTCAATTCCAGCACAACCTCCCTACTCCTAAACACACTGTCTCTGCTAATAAAGGCAAGTATAACATATGCCTTCTTAACCACTTTATCCACCTGTCCTGCTACCTTAAGGGACTGAGCCAAAGTCCCTCTGATCCTCACTGCTTCCACGGTCCTGCCATTCATCATGTATTTCCTTGTCTTGTTTGTCCTGCCTAAGTGCATCACCTCACACTTATCCAGATTGAATTCCATTTGCTACTGATCAGCCCATCTGACCAGTCTGTTCATATCCTCCTGTAATGTAAGGCTATCCTCCTCAGTAGTTATCACCCCACTAATTTTCATATCATCTGTGAACTTACTGATCAACTCTCCTACATTCAAGTCCAAATCATTTATATAAACCACAAACAGCAAGGGCTCCAACACTGATTCCCTGCAGGATCCCACTGAACACAGGCCTCCAATCAGAAAAACAACCCTTGACCATCACCCTCTGCTTCCTGCTACTCAACTAATTCTGGATTCCATTTGCCACATTTCCTTGGATCCCATGGGCTCTGACCTTGGCTACCAGTCTCCCACGAACCTTAGTGAAATCCAAATAGACTACATCAAATGCATTGCTGTCATCTACACACCTGGTCACTTTTTGAAAAATTCAATCAAATTGGTCAGACATGACCTTTGTTTAACAAAACCATGCTGACTGGTGTTGTTTAGTCGCTGCCTCTCCAAATGCAGATTAATTTTATTGCTCAGAATTACTTCTAATTGTTTCCCCACCACTAAGGTTAGACTGACTGGCCTGTCGTTTCCTGGTTTATCCCTTGCTGCCTTGAATAATGGTATTACATTGGCTGTTCTCCAGTCCTCCGGTACCTCTTTTGTGGAATTGAAAACTCCCCTGCCTCACTGAACAGCATGGGGTCTGGCCCTGGGGATTTATCTGCTTTTAAGCCTGACAGACCACTGAGAACCTTCTCTTTGTCTATGTTCCTTTTTTAAAGACGCACAGAATTTAAACAAAATCATTTAACGTGTCATAATATTGTGGGTAAATTGCGAAAGGGAATTTCAATATATTAGTAGACAGATTTTATTTCTCTATAGGAGAGAGCAATCCTGAGAGTTTACATTTTAATGAATAGTATCTTTTAATTAAAACCATTCTAGACTTCATAGCTGCAAAATTTGACTATTTTATGTTGTTTAGGCATCACTACTTACAGCACAAATAAGTTCTGATTATCAGCTGAAGGAAAACAAAGTATGGATATATTCTTTGAAGAAGCACCTGCTTCAGGAAAAGCATGCACAAGATGCTCTTTTCCTGTACTGTAAGGACACCTTGCATTTGCTCATATGCTAGTTTGTTTTCATTGTCACATTGCTGCTCAGTAGAGCTGAATTATTTACCTTTTAGATTTTACATTTTGCAAAACTGTTTTCACTTAATTGAACTAAGTATTTTGTAAAATGTGATATAGTGTTTGTGATGGCCACTCATGCTTACAGCACATATTGATGAAGTACCAAAAAAATGAATCATTGTTATGTACCATGTTTCTGCATCCACATAAAACAACACAATCATGTATCACACTTTGTTCTACTTGCTGTGGAAAATTATGCATCAACTGAATGGTGTCACTATAAGGGTACTGAATGGGAAAAGTTCATGGGCAACATCGTCAAAGTGAAACATCTGAAGGGATTGTGTCCGTGTAGCTAACCTGTACTCCTGAGGTATATGAAGGATACTTTTATTTGAAGAATGAGAAAGACCTATGATGTAGGTAATATTTTTGATTATTTTCTGAATTGTGTTGTATTTTAAGTGAATTATTAACTCTGTTACACACCTAGGTGGTATAATGAACCTTTTTTATTACCATGAAAATTAGGTCCAATGGAGCACCTCCAGAGCAGTTCTCAGAACTCTGTAATAAGAAAGTAAGTAGATTTTTCAGTTTTGTGGTTCTGCATTCAATTCACTAAGAGGTGCATGTACTTATGTCATCATTTATTTTGATTATTCTGGTCATCTTGCCTTTTAATTTTGGTTTGCCTAGCTGGCGCAGAATGAGGAATACTGGCAACAGGTGGTGAGTCTTACAGGTTCTTTAAATGTCTAGAAATCCTGTGCTGCTTGTTATTAAAAGCAACATGGCATGACTTAAGCATTTTTTTAAAAAAAATACTGATTTTAGCTTAAATTTGATTGTGATTAGTAGTACACATGCTGCAAATTCTGATGTCACCAGTTGTTATAAAAACACAACACTGTTTCTGAAATTGAGCTGAAACAGTCTCTTGTCCTCCAGTGCTATGTTCTTTTAAGGGCCTGTTTGGAACAATAGAATTCTCCTGATTGCATCTGTTCAGGAACTGATGGTGAAAGGAGAACTTGGGTAAAAGATGGGCAGACAACTGGCAGATGCAATTCAGTGTAGAAACAGTATCTTTTGAAGGAAAGAGAAAGGAAGTATGCTATAAAAAGTAACATTTAAGAATAGAAGGACCTTGATACACAGGCCATTGAAGGTGGAAGTCCAAGTGAATAAGGCCATAAGTAAGGCAAACAAAATCCTTGACTTGTTAAAACGATTTAAACCTGTAGTCAAAGTGATGTTGAATTTGTACAAAACCTTTAGGCTGTACCACACTTGGAGTATTCTGTTCAGTTTTTTGGCCATGTTTATAAGAAGAATTATAGAAGCAATAGGTGTTATATGGGTTCATTAGAATGTAACCAGGGATGAGGAGATGTGATTATCAAGTTAGACTTTTCATGAGTTGGGTGGCCTGTCAGTACAATTGACAATAATGGAACATAACTTTAAGATAATCAGAAACAGGTGGGGAGGGCAAGAAAATTTTCAGTGCAATAATGTTGAATCCTCTTAGAGTACATGCATTTAAATTAGATCAGGAGTAGGCCACTCGAGCCTGCTCTGCCATTCAATAAGATCATGGGCTGATATGATTATAACCTCAATTCCACATTCCAGTCTACCCCTGATAACCTTTCACTCCCTTGCTTAAGAAGAATCCATCTACTTCTGTCTGAAAAATATTAAAAACTCTGCTTCCGCTGCCTTTTGAGGAAGTGTGTTCCAGGCACACACAGCCCTCTAAGAAAATATTTCTCCTCATCTCTGTCCTAAATTGGTGACCCCTAATTTTTAAACAGTGACCAAGTTCCAGATTCTCTTCACATGAGGAAGCATCCTCTCCACATCCACCCTGTCAAGATCCTGAAGGATCTTGTATGTTTTAATCAAGTCGCCTCTTAATCTTCTAAACTCCAACACATACAACTCTAGCCTGTCCAACCTCTTCCCTTAAGACAATCCACCCAATCCAGCTATTAGTTTCGTAAACCTTTGAACTGTTTCCAACACATTTACATCCTTCCTTGAATAAGGAGGCCAATATCAGTCCATCCTTCATCCTTTAATTATTCATTTACATTACTTTTTTAAATATATTTTCTTAACTTTACCAACAATTTGTATATTATTTTAAACCTTAGGACTGGAATAGACTTTAACCACTTAACAGATATTCACCCAACAGCTAGCAACTTTCCCTGTGGTAGAGTAATAACCAATTCCAAACTCCCAAGTATACGTTTAGTTCCAAAGCCACACGTAAATTATTTTGAAAGAAGCTTGGAATTGTTGAGAAGACAGGAATATTGAAAGGTTTGGGGTGGAACAGGAGAGTGGATTAATTAAACAAGGTGAGATTTTCAAGCATATGGAGAACAAGCAAGAATGTGGGATTAGACTAGGTGGTTTGAGGAGAAAAACATGGGTGCAGACTTGATGCCTGTTTTTGCACTAGCACATTTTATGATTCTAAGTCGAACACTTGGAATTTCTTTTACACCAATTTATCACTCGAGTAACAAAACTTCGGCAAATTTACTGAGATTTTTATCAGCCTTTTGGCACTGTCCGATATTAGGCAAATTGGAAGGTGCACATGCTTTTGTTTCTGTATCATAAACACTAAATTATGCCCACAAGTTAAGAATTTCACTAGAGGGTAATCAAATTTATGCAATTTTTCACATGCACACTAAATTTATTAAAAATGCGATAACCATGGTGCACACTTTCCATTTGTGCATGATTACTACTAGCACAATGCCCATGAGGCACTACACATAACTAAGTGTATATTTGACATGAAATAGGGTTGAAACACTCCATGTACTGAATAGCCTGAAGCACATTACTTTTCCAGCTTTGGTGACCTGAAAACTCAGCAACTTGCAAATAATTCTGCTCTTGTTTTTCTCTCAGTACACCTGATCCTTTTATGGACAGTTGGAGCTTTTTGCCTTCCATAAAAACATAAGGGATTTTGTCTCATCGGACTCTGGTGGGTTCCTTTCAGTATTCTTTAAAGTGAAAGCCATACTTGATGCTGTAATAGAGACTCGAGGATTTAAGATTTTCATTCAATTTGAAGTGACTTTTGCCAAAATACAATTTGTACAATACAAGTGAACATACAACAAATGTTGGATTGTGTGTTTTTACTTAATATAAGCTAAACTGTTAACTGTCATTTGAATCCTTGCTTGCAGTCACGCTGATTTTTTTTTGCACTAACGTGGCAAATGGAGGAAAGTACATCTTAATTAAAGCCAAATTCTCTGCTGCTGATTGTTGCTTCTGAGGGTATTAGTAGGGTTCTTTCAGATTTTCATTATGGAAAGTCTTAAGTTTGGCGCTCAAATTTTATATTTAAAAAAAAAACTCTCCCTGCATTTTATTTGCTGTATGATGTTTGTTTCAGCCTTTGAACATTAGCTAAATTTCTTCAAAGATAAAAATGCTGGCTTTAAATATGAATCTACAGTAACATGGGGTAACTTTGGGCTTTCTGGTTTGAAACCTGCATGGTTGTTCAGGAGGATTTACATAAAGCTGAATTTTTGGAGCTGCAGCTTTACTTCGCCATCGTAACTGCTATTTAAACTTGAAGCAATGCCTTTTTTTCATGGCAAACAACTAACAGCTCTGTGAAAGCAGCTATAAGCAAAACCAATGACAATTCTGGATAGCACAAGTCATGCGCAAGAAAAAAATTTTTGCATTATCACGGCAAGTAATTAATAGATTTATGTGAGTGGCTGAGATGCAAAAAACAGTGACAATTCCAGGTACCACGAGTCATGCGCAAAAAGAAAAGGAATAATTATAGTGATATTCTGGCAGCTATGAGGTAATTCCTCTATAAACATGCTTGCTTATCCACTAATTCTGGCAAAATAAAAACAATACCTCCAGTAGTGGTGTCAATGACTAAATGACCTCATAAGATAGAACAGCAAACAAAAAACTGAGTGAGTGATTTAGTGCCTGGTCAGATCACTTAACTTAGTCAAATGTTATGTGAGCATGTTCCATGTTCGTGACAGGGAACCACTTTCAAAGGAAGCACGGGTTGGAGATAGGGCTACAACCTTTTTGCACAGACTCTTGAACCTGTTTTTCCTTAGACCATGATTTTTATGTACAATAAATTAACTTCCACCCCCCCGCCCCCCCCCCCCCCCCCCTGAAATTTGTCTTGGACTAACATATAGTATGTAATCTGCAGGAAAATGCCACTCCTGTAATATGCTCCACAAAACATTAGTCTTGATAACTTGGTGTTTTAGTATTGTTTTGCAACCTTTCTTTCACTAAAGTTCTGTGTGACACTATCACATGATTTGATCATTTGTGTGCTGGGTCTGTGAGTCAAAAGGTTCTGGGTTTGAGCCCACTCTGACTTGAACACATAATCCACTCTTGACACTTCAGCACAGTACTGAGGGCATGCTACATTGCCAGAAATGGTTCTTTTGGCTAAGATGTAAAACTGCAGTCCCATCTGCCTGTTCGAGCAAGTGTAAAAGACCCTGGCGCAAAATCTGAGGAGTATGGGTGTTATCCCAGTGTTGTGGGCAACATCTATCCCTCATCAAGCAACACAAAAAGCAGACTTTCTTGCCATTTATCGCAATTGCTGTTTGTGAAACTTTGCAGTGCGCAAATAGGCTGCAGTGTTTGTCTAAAAAACAAGTGACTGCACTTCAAAAGCAATTCATTAGCTTTAGATCATCCTGAAAGCATGAAGGGCGCTATATAAATAAAGTCCTTTCTCAGGGATGTTATATCATGATTTGGAGAATTATTTCACTAACAGGGTTACAGGGAAATATTGTGTATTGTAATGCTTTACACATCTTGTATCAGATTATAAGAATAATTATGTCATTGTTTCAATTGAAAAGTAAGCAGAAAGCTTTTCTATTTGAAAAACTATAATAAGCCTATCAAAAGGTGCGCTGCAGAAAACATTCAACATCTCTCACTATGTTCCCAGTTTTTCAGGCATTTATCGTTTACACAGGCAGTCCAAGTTTTAACAATTTAAGTTAAAAATGGTAATGGTTATAAGGCAATGATTCAGTTAAAGTTGTCATCAATTACTTGCTGTAGCTCCCCATAACTGAGTGACATATTGCATTGGTGTAACTTTCAGCTATGACACTGCCTCTGGATAGTCATACAAGCCATAACCCTCTTACCTTGGAGTTGAAATGGAGGTGGTATGCTGAAGGTGAAATATAATGCCAGTACATGGCAGAAAGAAACAGTAAGTAATGAATTTAGTCCCATGTTTCTTGAGGTACTTGCCTTGCAGAAAGGCATGAAAGTTATCCTTCTCTGTCAAGAAATGGTGTATGAGGGAGGAAGGTAACAAAATTGGTTATTACATAGGACCTGGAATTAGAAAGCTTTGTTCAAAAGGTTCTATTATAATTCTTTATTGTGTTTTACTAGTAAGTTTCCATCTTAACTGCATTCCCCCATTACCTGCAACTGGGAAAACCAATCAAATTGGAACGGTAATCGGAAAGCCATTCAAAATGCACCCATATAAATAGAGTATTGTGGAAGTAATAGTTCATAGAGAAGTGTTTAACTTTCTTTTATACTTTGCATATCCTGGGAAAATTTCAGACTGTCCAGGCTAACTACATCCTTTTTTTAGTTTTCCGCCTATTATGGTGCTGAATCACACCCTAATATTACAATAGTAAGGATAATTAAAGGTTAAAAACAAATTCCCAGAACAATTTAACAAAATATTTTACAAATATTCTCGGCTTCTCTTTTAGCTTTTTCTTTATCCACATTCTCCCTTTGTCTGTTATTTTTATTTAAATTATTTTCCATCTACTCCACCCCACCTTAATCAAAGTATTGCGTTTAAGCTTTTTAACTTCTGTTTCTTGGGCCTTGACACCCACATGGAAAGTGGGAGCCAAATCCCAATTAAATGACTCTTGCCTTGGAACAGATTCAATGGCTCTTTGTTTTTGCAATAAGAAGTCTCAACACCAGGTTAAAGTCCAACAGGTTTATTTGATAGCAAAAGCCACTGGCTTTCGGAGCACTCGCTGCTCCTTTCTCAGGTGAGTGGGATTTCAGTTCACAAACAGGGCATATAAATACACAAACTCAATTTACAAAATAACGGTTGGAATGCGAGTCTTTACAGGTAATCAAGCCTTAAAGGTACAGACAACGTGAGTGGAGAGAGGGCTAAGCACAGGGTAAAGAGATGTGTATTGTCTCCATCCGGGATAGTTATTGAGATTTTGCAAGTTCAGGCAAGTTGTGGGGGTTACAGATAGTGTGACGAACCCAAGATCCCAGTTGAGGCTGTCCTCTTGTGCAGAACTTGACTATCAGTCTCTGCTCTGAAGACCGCTTTGGAGAACGCTTACCCGAAAACCAGAGGCCGAATGCCCGTGACTGCTGAAGTGTTTCCCAACAGGAAAAGAACACACTTGCCTGGGGATTGTTGAGCGGTGTTCATTTCATCTGTTGTCATAGCGTCTGCATGGTCTCCCCAATGTACCTTGCCTTGGGACATCCTTTCCTGCAGCGTATCAGGTAGACAACGTTGGCCAAGTTGCAAGTGTATGTACCGTGTACCTGGTGGATGGTATTCTCACGTGAGATGATGACATCCATGTCGATGATCCGGCATGTCTTACAGAACCAGGAGCACACCTCGTCACAATGGATGTCTGAGCACTCTACACCAGCATTCTCCACGACAATGGCATTGCTGCAACTGCCAATCTCCAGATGCAATTTTACAACTCATCCGTTTCATCCTGGACCAATGTTTTCATCTTCAACAACCAGTTCTTCTTCCAGACACGGAATAGCCATGGGGACCAAATTCGCACCTCAATATGCCAACATCTTCATGCGCAGGGTCAAACAAGACTTCTTCACCACACAGGACCTTCAGCCAATGCTATACACTAGATAAATCAATGACATTTTCTTCCTTTGAACTCATGGTGAACAATCACTGAAAGAACTATATGATGACTATAAGTCCCATCCCACCATCAGACTCACCATGGGCTACTCTCTGGAATCGGTTGCATTCTTGGATACACACATCTCCATTAAGAACGGTCACCTCAGCACCTCACTGTACCACAAGCCCGTGGATAACCTCACAATGCTCCACTTCTCCAGCTTCCACCCTAAACACATTAAAGAAGCCATCCCCTATGGACAAGCTTTCTGTATATACAATGGATCTGCTCAGACGAGGAGGATCGCGACAGACACCTCCAGACGCTGAAAGGTGCCCTCGTAAGAACAGGATATGGCACTCGACTCATCGATTGGCAGTTCTGACACGCCACAGTGAAAACCACACCGACCTCCTCAGAAGATGAACACGGGACATGGCAGACAGAGTATCCTTCGTCGTCCAGTACTTCCTGGGAGCGGAGAAGCTACAACATCTTCTCAGGAGCCTTCAACATGTCATTGATGAAAATGGACATCTTGCCAAGGCCATCTCCACATCCTCACTTCTTGCCTTCAAACAACCACACAACCTCAAATAGACCACTGTCCGCAGCAAACTACCCAGCCTTCAGGAGAACAGTGACCACGACACCACACAACCCTGCCACAGCAACTTCTGCAAGACATGCCTGATCATCAACAGATGCCATCATCTCTCATGAGAATACCAGGTACATGGTGCATACAGTTGCAACTCGGCCAACATTGTCTACTTGATACGCTACAGGAAAGGATGTCCCGAGGCATGGTACATTGGAGAGATCATGCAGACGCTACGACAACGGATGAAATGAACACCACTGAACAATCCCCAGGCAAGAGTGGTGTTTTCCTTTTGGGGAACACTTCAGCAGTCCCAGGCATTCGGCTTCTGGTTTTCGGGTAAGCATTCTCCAAAGCGGCCTTTAGAGCCGAGACTGATAGCCAAGTTCTGCACAAGAGGACGGCTTCAACTGGGATCTTGGGTTCATGTCACACTATCTGTAACCCCCACAACTTGCCTGGGCTTGCAAAATCTCACTGACTGTCCTGGCTGGAGACAATACACATCTCTTTAACCTCTGCTTAACCCCCTCTCCACTCACGTTGTCTGTACCTTTAAGACTTGATTCCTGTAAAGACTCACATTCCAACCTTTATTTTGTAAATTGAGTTTGTGTCTTTATATGCCCTGTTTGTGAAACGAATTCCCATTCACCTGATGAAGGAGCAGGAAGTGCTCCGAAAGCTAGTGGCTTTTGCTACCAAATAAACCTGTTGGATTTTAACCTGGTGTTGAGACTTATTAATGTGTTTACCCTAGTCCACATCTTTATTTTCAGCCAATAGAGGGTAAGTAATCTAAAGGTGAAGATGGTTATAGATATCATTACGTGCGTTTTTGCTGCAATTTTCTCTTGTTAAATACAGAAGCCCATATCAGTAAGTTATATCAACAGCTGATGAAACAACCTGGCGCTATACAGAATGGCTAATATTGAAGCCTCATATAAAGTCCTTCCTTAACGCTACTGCTTTTACAAAACAAGGCGGCTAACAAACAGAAAAGAGAGCTTACAATTTGAGAGATTTTTCACGCACTTGGTATAAACTTTCAGCTAATCCTTGTTGTGTATCCTCGATGAAATCACCTTTTGGGTGGGTTTTTTGCGGTGGGGGGGGGGGAGCGAAAATGAACCACGCTTACTTTGTGGTCGGTCCTTTTCTCTGACATGATTCATTCTTCTTTTGCAGTTGTTTGTTGAGCAGCGCAGAAATAATCGGTAAAAATGGCAGACAATAATGTTGTTAACAATGGCAAAGACGGGGCTGGCCAGAGCACGGAAGATGTTTGCCGGGACTACCTGCGCAATGTCTGCTATCGCGGCAAGACCTGCAAATACCTCCACCCGGATATAAATGAGGTACATGACCTAGGTGTGAAAAAGAATGAGTTTGTCTTCTGTCATTACTTTATGAATAATGTTTGTACCCGTGCAAAGTGCACATTCATACACGGGACAGCAGAGGATGAGGAATACTACAAAAAAACAGGGGAGCTTCCTTTGCATTTGCGTTCCAAGGTGGCTGAAACCTATGGCCTGTCAGTTTCTGACCTGCCTTCTGATAAAGGTGAGATTCCGGTGTGCCGTGACTATCTTAAAGGTGACTGTCAAAGAGGCTCAAAATGTAGATTCAGGCACTTCAAACGTGACAATTCAGAGCATGATATCAGACCATCACGAGACCCCCCACTTTCTCAGTCCGTGCGTAGATATGACCGATTGGATAATGACAGTGGTATCAATTGTTATGAGTATGATCACCGCTTGAAGAGGAGGAAGTTGGAAGGGTTTGAGTTTGAAGTGTACGAGTACGATCTCACAAGTCGACGGTCAGTTGACTCCGGATATCTGGAAGAGGAGAACCTTATGCTGCGAAACCGGAATGAGGAACTTAAAAAGCAGGTGTCAAATTTAATGGGTAACAATGAGGTGCTGTTGGAGCAGAATGCATTTCTCCGCAACCAAATAAAGGCAGCAATGGTGAACGCCTTGCCCACAACAGCAGCTGGGAGATTCAGCCATTGCACTTCCCCAGGAATTAAAACAAGGGGACTTTGGGAGTAAAATTACTTCCAAAAATTGAAAAATTAGTCCTATAGTTCTAATGAGCTGGTTTCCAAAATTCTTAACATTTCAGCAGTGACCTAAATACATCAGACTCTGCTTCCTGTGACATTGGGTGGGGGGATGATGGGTGTGGAATATCCTTGAGGGATGCTATTCAAATCTTGAAACTGTTGTTTATTGCTTCAGTATATTCAGTCAAGGAACATACCAAGCTTGGCGATTTGAAAAGGCCATGCAAGAAACATCTAATGGATTTTAGCTGGATTAACATTTGTTTGATGCTGGCAGCAGTCGCTAATTTAAAGTCATTTTGGGAAGAGCTAGCACCAATGGCGGTTACTAAAGTATGTCAGCATCATAGGAACTGCAGACCTTTAGCAAATTCTGTTGAAATGCAACTCGTGTCTTAACACCACCCATTATGCATAATAAGGTTACTTTCAAGGCTGTACTCGCTGTACTTCAGGGGAATGTTACCATAGATTTTGTGGTAATTTTGGTTACGATGTATTTGGAATTAAAATGGTGGTATCTGTGCTGCTTTTGAACTGGGCTGAACCAGACTCAAGTATACCAAAAGTAGTGTTCCCAAAAACTCCTAAGTGATAAGTAAGCAAGCTGAAACAGTGTGTGAAACCATAACATAAATCATGACAAAGAAACTTGCATAATGTGACAATTCAGTCAAATGAGTACCCTGAAATCTAATGACACAATGCAGCTGCAGTACTCTTTTTCTTCTCTGTCTCTCTTCTTCCCCCCCCCCCCACAAAGTCATGGCGAACCAAGCAGTGCAGTTGGCATGTAATGAAAAACATTTATGTGGATTATCCCTATGTTGTTCAAAATGGACAGATCTTTTCTGTATAGATAATTGTGTATATATAGCACCTATTTTGGCTTTATTAAAGCAATCTGCTTATTTTGATTCACCAAGCATTTTCCTCACAATCCCTTGAAACACGAGGGTCCTTACTGTACTGCTTCTCTTTCTGGCCACACCCCCACCCAAGCGCGCGCACGCACACACACACACACACACACACACACACACACTCTTGAGAACTTGTAATATCATAAATTACAGTAACACTGGCTAATGAACACGTTGGATACCAATAATTAAATATGTAGGTACCAGGTGCTCAAATTCCTTGCTATCTTGCCCCAAAAAGGCACAAGAAATTGAAATTCTGGGGTGTATAGGAATAAATGTAATTACTGAGTGAAGGAGTTTATGTAACTGAAATTTGATGTTTTTTTTATTCAGTTGCTCAAATATTGTGTACACTGTACTTGTAATCCAATTATGTTTCATAAAATGGTATCTGGAATTCACAGTTTGGCTACACAAGATATTGGATCAGCACAAGACAGTTTCTGTATGTTCCCGGTTCTGTTTTGCTAACTAATCTCAGCCTCGTGTAAGGAAATGCCATGCTGAGACAGGAGCAGAGCCTGTATGCAAGAAGGCGCATAATGCCATTGCCTGAGAAGTACACTTTTGAAACTGAAACATTCTTTGGGCCCTTTTAGATGCCTTTGGGTGTTTTGAATGTCACATGTATTCAACCTTTTTGCTTCTTAAACATCAGTACGCTGAAATGCTGTCTTTCTCTCTCCCAAATATATTTAGTATTGCACAGTCTTGTGTGAACTTGCTGCATGAGCTTGGTTGTTTGCCTGAGAGTATTCAGACATAATTATTAACCACTTTCCAGCCAAGGAAACCTGACCTAACCTTTGAATATATAGAGTGACAGCTCCAAAGTGTTAGTTTCATGATTATGCTATAAGATTTCCAGGAATATTTTGTTTTTTAGCAAGATGATAGTCAAATTAGTATGAACAGCCATATACTCAAGGTGTCCTGGAACTCCAATAAGATTAGTTTCATAAAGCACTTAGCAAAACAGCAATATCACAATTTCTTAAATGTGTTTGGTGAGACTGAGACATTAAACTTTCAGGTGAGAAAATGGCTATGATGTTCAATTATTACGACCATGTGTTTGTAACATACAGTTTCAGTGGTGTTTTGCTTTTCTCCTGCAGCTCTTGGTCACAGTAGTTGTAAAGTTTTAAATTTTACACCATGCTTATTGTGATTAATCCAAAATGAGTTGAGGTCCATTGGGTTCAGAACTTGGACAAATGTGCTTTTATGTGCATTCTTTTTAGAAAGGACTTCCATAATATTGTTGTTAATGTTGAATGCATATAATCTGAGTTTAAACCATATTTATAACCCTTTTTTGAGTTAAGATTTTTCTATTTAGAAATTGTTTTCTCAACACCATTGCATTCTTGAATTGAATTTATGTTCTCTGAATTGGTTAGGCTAGCAAATGCTATCAATAGCGATTGGTCTGGAATTTGGAGGCAGTAGAATTGTTGAGCTTCGCCTTTATTTGTGGTTGGAAAGGTTTAATGATGCAGTATATATTTAAATACATTATATACTGATTGCTATGGTATTTACTATCAGTGCTTTTCTATGTAATTGAATCAACATTCTTTCCCAAGGTTAATCTTTCCACAGATAAGAAGACCTTTAGGGTTGCAAATACCTAGGGATTACATCAATCTGGAGAGATCTTGCATTGAAATCACAATCCCCCCCAACATTGAAATTTAGCCACATCCTAAAAATATAAAATATACCTTTGTTAATGCCTGCCATCTGTTAACCTCTGCATTGATACCTAACTGGGGAGATCCCTCTATCCATTAGTTGTCGAATTGTATTTTAAAGATAGAAACTTCAGAAAGTCTGTTAGTGTATAACAATAAAATAATTTTTCACACATTAACTGCATTGTCTTTTTATTTTTGCATGAGGGTAGAATTGGTGTTCAGCTAATCCAGAGCTCCTCTTATGCAGAATTGGCTGAAACCCGAGTGCAGATGAATTAACTGTCCTCGCTAAGAAATGCCTCAGGACATTCTTTGGTTGGGAAGGACAAGAAATGTCACTGAAATTAATTTATTGCACATATCCGATTGGAAAAGTGACTCTACATAAACCATTGGCCCTGCATAATTCGGAGCTCAACACATGATTCTGGGAGGCCACTTTTAGGAGAGGATTCTTCTATGATGTAGGTATATTTTGAAACTACTCAAATACTTAGAAAGTTAGGTGTGTTTAAAAATCTTAGGTGTGACTTTTTGTGCTCCTCCAGGTGGGAGGTATCCCATTTTAGACACCCAATATCAAGCAGCCCCTTGTGAGTTATAGCTACAAAATAAAGCTATATGACATTTTCAAACTTTTCAGTCTGGTGACCTCTTTCCGAATATGACACCGTCAAGGCTCACCAGCCCCAAAGTTTTCAAAGTGTCAGCTACCTAATGGAAACTCGTATCATTGTAGCAAATTCATTCATTTATGTTCAGTCATGAAAACAATATTGTAATAAGTCACAAATAGAGAATTCTGATGACCTTATGCGGTGCTGGTATTACCTTGAAGGCCCCTCAGATAGAGGCTGTTCGCAGGTTGGGGCTAATGAGTATACAAATCTCTCACCTAGCCACCCTCTGCATCTTACTGAATGAGATTGCTCTTTAATATTAAATTGGGGTTGTTTGTATTGTAGTTCCACCCCACCTATCATCTCAGCTGAGATGGGCCAAACTTACTTTTCATAGAGCCATTGCAGGCAAGGGGGAGAAAAGACTTTCATTTTATCTGTTTGAACTGATCCCAGTTCTGCCAAGATTGGAAACTCATTACATGGATGAGGATGTGCATCTGAAGACTGCATGGTGTAAAATGTCAGTGCAATGACAATTTGAGGAAGATTTATTTCTCTGACACTCTTCTTTACTTCCTGAAGCATTGACTCTTCGTTTAGGTACAGCTCCTAATAGAACACTACAGTGCAATCAGGCCCTTTGGCCACAAGTTGTGCCAATCATATCCATACCTAACAGGCCTATCTATAACTCTCAATCCCATTAAATCCCAAGTACTCATCCAGAAGTCTCTTAAAAGACCCCAGCGAGTTCACCTCTACCACCACCGGCAGCCGATTCCACTCGCCCACCACCCTCTGAGTGAAAAACTTACCCCTGACATCTCCTCTGTACCTGCTCCCTAGCACCTTTAAATCTGTGTCCTCTCGTAGTGACCATTTCAGCCCTGGGAAATAGCCTCCAAGAATCCACCCTATCTATTCCTCTCAACATTTTATAAACCTCTATCAGGTCACCTCTCAATCTTTGTCTCTCCAGGGAGAAGGGACCTAGCTCCCTCAACCTATCTTCATAAGGCATGCCTCCCAATCCAGGCAACATCCTTGTAAATCTCCTCTGCACCCTCTCAATAGCTTCCACATCCTCCTTGTAGTGAGGCGACCAGAACTGCGCACAGTACTCCAAGTGGGGTCTGACAAGGGTCTTATAAAGTTGCAGCATTACCTCCCGACTCCTAAACTCAATCCCTTGATTAATGAAGGCTAGCACACCATACGCCTTCTTGACCACATCCTCCACCTGTGAGGCCGATTTAAGAGTCCTTTGGACTGGACCCCAAGGTCCTTCTGCTCCTGTACACTGCTAAGAGTCCTACCCTTGATATTGTACTCCTTCATCCTATTGGACATGCCAAAATGGACCACTACACATTTATCCACGTTGAAGTCCATCTGCCACTTCTCCGCCCAGTCTTGCATCCTATCTGTCTCACTGCAACTTCTGACATCCCTCCAGACTATCCACAACACCACCAACCTTTGTGTCATCAGCAAACTTGCTAACCCGTCCCTCCACTTCCTCATCCAGGTCATTTATGAAAATGACAAACAGCAAGGGTCCTAGAACAGATCCCTGGGGTACTCCACTGGTGACCGACCTCCATGCAGAAAAAGACCCATCCACAACCACTCTCTGCCTTCTGCAGGCAAGCCAGTTCTGGATCCACAAGGCAACAGCCCCTTGGATCCCATGCCCTCTCACCTTCTCAAGAAGTCTTGCATGGGGGACCTTATCAAACGCCTTGCTGAAGTCCATGTAAACCACATCCACCAGTCTTCCTTCGTCAATGTGTTCAGTCACATTTTCAAAGAACTCAACTAGGCTCGTAAGGCACTACCTGCCCTTGACAAAGCCGTGCTGACTATTTCTGATCATTCTAAACTTCACCTAAATGTTCATAAATCTTGTCCCTCAGTATCCTCTCCATCAGCTTACCAACCACTGAGGTCAGACTCACCGGTCAGTAATTTCCTGGGCTATCCCTGTTCCCTTGAGAATAGGAACCACATCGCAGTCCTCCGGAACCTCTCCCGTCTCCATTGACGACGCAAAGATCATCGCCAGGGGCTCTGCAGTCTCTTCCCTCGCATCCCACAGTAACCTGGGGTACATCCCATCCAGTCCCGGCGACTTATCTATCTTGATAGAATTTAAAAGATCCAACACATCCTCACATCCACATACTCAATCTTTTCAATCCGCCGCAAACCTGCTGTACAACCTCCCAGATCACTTTCCACCATGAATACCGAGGCAAAGTACTCATTAAGCACCTCTGCCATTTCTTCCAGTTCCACACAGACTTTCCCCCTTCACCTTTTATAGGTCCAATCCCTTCACTTCTCGTCCTTCTACTCTTCACATATTTGTAGAACGCCTTGGGGTTCTCCTTAATCTTACCCACCAAGGCCTTCTCGTGACCCCTTCTGACACTCCTAATTTCCTTTTTAAGCTCCTTTCTACAACCCGTATACTCCTCTAGATCCTTAACATTTCCTAGCTCTCAACCTTTTGTACGCCTTTCTTTTCTTCCTGACTAGGTTCATCACAATCTTCGTGCACCACGGTTCCCGCAACCTACCAAAACCTCCCTGTCTCATCGCAATGTTGTTGTGCAGAGCTCCAGACAGACATTCCTTGAAAATCGGCCACCTTCCTTCAGTACTTTCCCCAAGAACACCTGCCAGTTTACTCGTCTAATTTTCTGCCTGATGTCTTCATATCTCGCCTTACTCCAGATAAACATCTTCCTAGCCTGCCTGATCCTATCTCTAATGCTCCACATTGTCAGCCCAATCTTTCTCCACTCAACATTCATGTGTGCAGGATTTCCACCACAGATCTCTGGATAGTGAACAGCAGCCTGAGATGTTTCTGCCCTCCTTAATAAAGGCATGCAACGGCCAATCACAGCACCCAAATCACTTTGCAGCCTGCGATCAGAGCTCCACAAAAGGCAGGGAACAAACCTGACTAATGTAAGAATTAAATAGTGAGATGCAGTGGGTTATTGCACCTCCCTATTTCAGGCATAGACCATTAAGCTGTGTTAATGTTTAAAGTGATCAAATTCACTGTTACGTTGACTGCCATTTTTTTTCCTCAACAACAAAAATAATCTGCCTCAGTCTGACAGAAGGTCCCATGCTTAGAGGTGTTTTTAGAACTCAGTAACCCCTTTTTAGTTTGGGATAGATTTTGCTCCCAATTAAATACTTAAATCACAATAACAGAGCTGGACCGTGGTTGCCAATTTTCTTTCTTAGCACTGTTGAACCGAAAAACAATTGCATCTCACAAAGTTTGTGTCTGTAAGATTTCACATTTGCAAAAGCAGCAACCATGAATACTAACAAGCAAGTATATGGAACCTCACTGTCTCAAAAAAAACTTATTTGGGGCGAAAAGGGCACATCCCACAAAAGAGTGAGAAACTCATAGGATTTTCCCACTTTCCCTATCGTTTAATTCTTGCCCACTACACAATTTAGAAACTTTTGGAATGGAAATATTGATTCTCCAACTTGTTCTATTTCCTTTTGTGCACTGTAGTTATATTTCTTCAGAGGCCTTACTGATCTTATCCCTGCCATGACTCTTCCCCCTCTTACCAATGTCAAACATCTTTTGTGTCACAGAACTATTTTTGGGGTCGGGCATGTTTGCCTGTGCCATGCATACATGCAAAGCTGCCAGGCCAAGGGAGGTTTTAGCATCCCGGTATCATTTCAGGTAATCTGGTTTACGGTGGAGGAGGCAAAAAGATAATAGTCGCACAGAAAAAAACTAAGCAGCAGGGCTGAAGAGAAGAATGAAAATGTAAAGATGAAAATAAATGAGAATTTAGAGAACAAAATTATACATTTGAAAAGAAGAGAGAAAATGGAGTACTGAGCCAAACTCCTCCAAAGTAGGAAATCAAAGGGTTAAGACTGCCACTTTTTGATGGATTGGTTTTGGGTACATGGTACTGTTATAACTGAAGTCAGGCACATTAATGAAGCCTAGAACTCAATGTTGGAAACAAATTGTTATCTTGATTTTATTTGATATTGGATAAAGCAAATCAAATTTTAACGTAGCATTAGCCAGCTCTGGTTGAGGGGTGAATGAAATATCCTTTATTCTACAGCTAATGTGCTTGGGTTGCATGCAATCCACCTTATTGAGCTTAGTTAATACAAGTACATTTTTATGGTTATTTCATATGGATATCTCCATTATTTATGAGATCCTTTTGTGATGTTTTTCTGTGAAATTCATCTCAATGTGAGCATCTAAACTGTGATTTCTGTAATGAGTGTTTAAAAACTGGCCAGGCTGAGAGAGGGAAGACCACCATGAGAAGGGACAATTCCAAGCTGTTAACTTGTGCACTTGGTCTTCTTGCATCTGGGTTGTTGAAGATGATCTTAAGAGCGACTGCTTTTACTTCAATGGACAAGACATTCCTATCATTCAGGAACTTTCTTGTAGTCTTCAGTCTTCTATTTACCACATCCCTCTGTTTGACAAGGGCAATAAAGACTCCAAGAATAACCTTATGTATTTATTGGCCGTGGCTGTGCGTTTCCAAGGACTTTGAGAGGAGCTATAAGAACAATGGACACTGTCTTTTCAAAGAATCAACCTCCCTGTGTTGTAAGTTTGATTATTCTGTATTGTATCTTGCCACTCTTCTTGCTTCTGTATTATTTTGTCTTGAAATAAATCTGGATGAATTGTTTTTGCTCATTTGCAGTGGTCTGGGTGTGGTAAGTGGTTTACTATAATCAGAGTTAATAGTTGGACATGAGCTATGCTGACTCACTCAAGGCAGAGTATAAAGATCAGCTTCACAAAAGACATTGTTCATGAAAATCATTCAGTGTAAAGTCAAGGAGACAAGTTGGTAAAAGTACAAATTGTAGCAATCACCTTCAGGGGCCATCTTAAACTGCCTGAGCTTGGCAACAGATGGGATATAAATCCAGTCCATGATTATAGTAGCTACTACTAAACATCCATCTTTTTATCTTTTTCTTCATTGGTTAGGTGTCTTCTCATTGGCTGAGTCCAGGAACTACTCAGAAACGTTCTGACTCGTGAGAAAAGAAGTCTCAGAGCAGCAAGGATGTGGTAAAAATCTGAAGAAGAAAACATTCCCCTGGAAAGCATCAATAGAAATCAGGCAATGGCCTAGTGGTGTTAGCGCTAGACTATTAATCCAGAGACTCAGCTAATGTTCTGGGGACTCGGGTTCAAATCCCACCATGGCAGATGGTGGAATTTGAATTGAACAAAAAAAAATCTGGAATTAGGAATCTACTGATGACCATGAAAACCATTGTCGATTGTCAGAAAAACACATCTGGTTCACTAATTTCCTTTAGGAAAGGAAATCTGCCGTCCTTACCTGGTCTGGCCTACATATGACTCCAGAGCCACAGCAATGTGGTTGACTCTCAACTGCCCTCTGAACAAGGGCAACTAGAGATTGGCAATAAATGCTGGCCAGCCAGCGACACCCATGTCCCATGAATGAATAAAACAAAATCCTGGATTAGTTATTTTGAGAGTTGCGTATGTTTCCCTTTCAGTTGACAAAGTAATATTGTGGGGAAAATTAAACTACAAAATCACCAGATGGGTTTGTCAAAACTGGGGATCTCCATAACATTTGGTGTCATCTCAAGATGAGCAATCTTTCATCCTCGAGTGTAACTAAAGCAGGAATTTCGCAAGTTTTATTTTGACCTTTTTATGAGCTGCATTATGGATACCACGGAGCCACAAAGGGCTACGTATAAAGTTTAAATTCATTTGCATTAAATTACAGGTATATCATGTTACTGATACTAACTGATTTTGGTATTCTGATTTAGGATTTATCCGCCACTGAGGTAACAGCGCTGAAAACAGCTATTTCTAAAAGCTGCAGATATCCAAAATTCAAACAAGACAAACCAACAAGTAAGAAATATTAGCGCAAATAGAGCTGAATTTTCAGGCTGGACTAACCAGGGCTTGCAGGTTGCATTTGATCCACTTGCTGTCATTGGTACATCTCAACATTAATGCCTGCTGTGACATTTCTGTTCCAAAAGCAAAAAAGGTTGAATTTTTGTTACGAACTGCCATGATTCGGGAAGGACAAGAGTCTTTGTGTCAGGTACTGAAAGTAACTAACTATCCCAAATAAATCTTCCTCTGCCCTTTTGCTCTTCCTTCCCTTTTTGTTAAAAATGATAGTCCCAGGTCAAGATGCTGGACAGGAATTGGTCCCTGGCCTCTGCTAATATTAAAGCTGCTACTAGGAGGTGCGCGAAAGCAGGAGGATTCACTTGATTTGTTATCCTTTCTCTCTCTTCTACCACCCCTGCTTCATTCCCCAACTTCAGTTTAGTGCCTCACCCCATGAACCCAACTACGATTGTGGCATTTCATTTTATAATGATCTAATGTAATTCCAGCTGTGAGGGGAAAAAAAATGCATATGATTCAACATTTGCCATACAAATATATTGGACAATACATGACCTAATAAGTCCTCTAGGAGCACTGTTCCATAAGAAGCCACTGAGAGGAGCAGGTTAACTGTTGCTCAAATTTAACTTCTTTTTCAGGGCCAGAGTCTTGTCTGCTCAGTTAGCCCAACTGAAATCAAAACTTAGCTGTAGGGAATTGAACTGTGGACCCTATCACTTTTAAATAAGATAGCAATGTGCTCTGCTTTACCATTTTATTCTGTACATTAATAGTCTTAAAGCTTTTGTATTTATACCTTTGAAGACGTTTTATTTCTCAAGTGTCAATGCTGCAGCTATTCATAAATTAATGTGTAAACTCAATAAAGGACTGTCTGATGGTGGTTTACAGGAGTGCCTTTTCAGGTTGAAGTGTTACAGGTCAGCTTGGATTAGTTGTTAGCACTTAGTCTGAATCAGAAGATCCTTAAGAGCAGAGAAGACTGAAGGGGCACATAATTTAGATGTACAAACTTGAGGAAGGAATTTTCAACACGGTAGTACAGTGGTTAGCACTGCTGCCTCACAACACAAGGGATCCGAATTCAATTCTGGCCTTGGGTGACTGCGTGGAATTTGCACGTTCTCCCTGTGTCTGCGTGGGTTTCCTCCCACAGTCCAAAAATGTGCAGGTTAGGTTGGCCATGCTAAATTGCCCCTTAGTGTCCAAAGATGGTTCTAACATTTCCTCTTAGTACAGGGGTCAATAACCAGGGTGATAGATTTAAGGTAAGGAGCAGGAAATTTAGAGGAGATTTGAGGAGAAACCTTTTCACCCCAAGGGTGGTGGGAATCTGGAACTGGCTGCCTGAAAGGGTGGTAGAGGCAGGAATCCTCTCAACGTTTAAGTAGTATTTAGATGAGCACTTGAAATGCCACAGCGTACAAGGCTACATTCCAAGTGGTGGAAACAAGGATTAGAATAGATAGCTGTTTGATGGACAGCAAAGACATGATGGGCTGAAGGGCCTCTTTTTGTGCTGTAAAACTATGACTCTATGGTTTGAACTCAGGTGTGGTACAGAGGGAGGTACAGCATTATTAGGGTGCTGTCCTTTTTGATTGTATATTAAAATCCCAAGGCATTATTTGAAGAAAAGTAGGGAGGTAGCCTGGCCTACGTTCCTTGCTGAACCAACACCATCGAAAAATGAATTGGCCATTCATTCATTCATTCGTTGTGTTCATGGGATATTGCTGTGTGCAACACGGCTGCTGCATTTACTTTTGTGATAATACTACCATTCAGAGTAATTCATCCAGTGAGGTTTTGGCGCTATATAAAATGCAACTCTTTATTTAAGCTGTTATGCTGAGATTTAAAAATCACTACTATATAACATTCAGCACAGAAACGATGCTGAAATCTGAAGACTCTTCACTATCGTACTACTATCATTAATAATACATATTAAATCATTATGAAACTGTTACTTCTGTGCAGTCTTGTCTTTTTCCTTCAATATTCTCCATTTTATCTTTTTAATTTTTTTTGTTTTATTTTTATCATTTATATAAACTGCAATAGAACAGAACATAGAACTGTCTAGTTATATCCAGTAAATTTATCTGTTTTCGTGTGGCTCTGTGACTTGTCTATTTTGGAGCAGGCATCACACTGTTTAAAATCATCCTAAGGCTGATTTTTTTAGCAGAATGGGAGACAGATCGCTGGAGTCTGATCTGACCGGGTCTGAGTGAAGGATCAAAATTTTGATGTTTTTCAGCTGACTGCTTACGCCAAAAATTGCAAAACTCCCAGCAAGATATTTATTAGCAGCCAAGGTAAGAGCATGCGCAGAAAGAAAACACTTGATCAGTGGAATTCTGAGGGTTAAGCACAAAGAAATAAACTTGTATACCTAACTTATAGCCATAAATGGAAGACAAATTGCTAGAAAAAAGCAATTCATCTTCTCCTGTTTGTAGCTTCTAGCAAATTTAGTGCATCCTTTGGCGGCATTGAATTTAAATAGTGCACTAAGGTGGCTGGCATGTTGCAAGCTGTTCTGCGTAAATCCTTCCACAATAGCGACAAGGAAACTCTGAATCTTGAAGAGCTGCTGGAAGCCAAGTAGAGAAAATGTACTCATTTGCAAGGTTCAGTGCTTACCACGATTAAGCTGACGCTATGCAGCCCCAACTGGTGGAGCCACCATTTAATGGAATATGTTATTGTCTTGTGCTAAATTCAAGAGGATTGTGAGAATGCATTAATACATGTTGTGAATTCTGCTGCTTGCCACATTGCTTGTGAGGAGTTCCTGGTACCTGCTATCTGCATTACAAAGACTTTTTAGCTGTCTGTCGCTCCAATTAGTGACTATTCCATTTGAGGAAGGAAGGGAGGAAGGTAAGCAGGGTGTCAGAAGATCGTGAGTCCTTGGAATTTTCCTACACACAGAGCAGTGGAGGTTGGGTCATTGAATGTATTCAAGGACGAATTTGATGTTTTTATTAACAAGGGGGTCAGGGGTTATGGGGACAGGCAGGAAAGTGGAGTTGAGGCCAGAATCAGATCAGTTATGATCTTATTGAATGACCGAGCAGGTTTGAGGGCTCAAATGTCCTGATTCTGATATTTCATATGTTCTCCTTGTGGGCTGAATTGGCTCCAAAATAACATACTTGATGATGGAAGATTGACACCAAGTCAACTGCCTGGTGGATATCTTTGCCAGGCTGGTCAACAGTACTGTAGGACACAAATGGAAACTGACTAACCAGTCTGGCTCATTAATGGAACTTGTAGGGGTTTGGTCCTTCAGTGGGGTCTGTGATGCTTTCCATCCGGCTCCTACAAGCAAATGCTTAATAGACCGGTGATGGAAAACATACCAGTGTTCCATTTGAGTAAATTGTGCAGTTTTAGAAACTCCCAACAGTGCCCTATATACACTTAAGGGCTACTGTGCCTTAGGTTTTGCTAACCTGTGCCCTTTGGATGTGGGTAAGTGGGATGTATCATCAGCTTTTACAGAAATGCAAATTAAAGAGTGCTTGATTATCTTTGTGAAGATGAGAAGTAAATGGCGCAGTTATCGTTTGATAACTGAACATTTTATAATAAGTTGAATAGCTACTTAAAGAACTAAGGGGTCATTCTCCATAATGTTTCACCAATGATAGCAACATCTAGAACATAATTTGATGTCCATAAAAGTATTTAACACTAGCTGTGCTCACATTTTATGGGCTTTTTATATGCTAGAAAGAACATGGACAATATACGCTCTATGGTGTTTTTCTAATTAATATTCTTGATGTGTAATTTTCCAGTGGAACTGCCTTTTATCCACCTGTATGCAAAGTACCGTCATGTTTACTTTTTTCATGCACAGACTGCTAAAGTATTTTGGATGGTAACTTAAAAGGGCTGACTTGTGTGCGTGGAAACTTCAAGTTGTGCAGTTTAGAGGAGACGTTGCCTTTATATGTTTGTTTTTGTCAATCCATAAAACCTGAGTAATGTAAGCTTGCTTCATCTGTTTTGTGCTCCATCATCAGTATTCCCAGTGCTCTTTCATCCCTCTGTTTGATTATCCACCTTGCATTATTCTGCTCTTTCATAGTAACTTAAAATGTATGCCGTCCTAGCTATTGTACCATTTATCTGCTGCTTGTACAGATGTCTTCATATTTATACCTCTGTGTATGAAACTTATTTTTCTTTCCAGGGCCTTGACTTGTGCTGGGGTACAACGCCATGGCCACTGTCAGCTATCCAGTACCATGACCAAATGCGAATGTGTGAGATGGTGAGTATTGGCAGGCTGTTTAAACTTAGAAGCATGACAGTAAAAATCAATCCTGTGTCACCCAATATCCACACAGCTCATTTTTTTTGTAGGATTATGGATATCGATAAGAAGCTAGAACCTTGGCTTCAGCTTTGCCTCTGAATCCATTTTGTGTTGTGTAATTTGGCTGTTGTCATGATCTTATTGAATGGCGGGGCAGGCTCGAAGGGCTAGATGGCCTACTCCTGCTCCTATTTCTTATGTTCTTATGTTGTGTTTGCCTATGTAACAATGACTATGCTTCAGAAGTGATCTATTATTTGTAAAAGCCTTCAAACATGTAAGAACATAACAAAAATAGAAGCAGGAGTAGGCTACACATTTCTTCAAGCCTGCGCCATTCAGTAAGATCACGGCTGATACTCTGCATCGACTCCAACATCCCACACGAACCCCAAATCCCTTGATTCCTTTATGTATCCAAAATTATCTCTCTCTGTCTTGAATATACTCAATGCTTGAGCATCCACATCCCTTGGGGATAGAGAATTCACAGCCCTTTGCATTTAATTTCTCCTTATTTCAGTCCTAAATAGCATACTCCCTCATTGTAGGCTCCCTCAGCCGGGGGAAACATCCTCCCAGCAGCTAGTGTTATTTCTCTGAAGAGTTTTATATGCCTTGACAAGATCATCTCTCATTCTCCTAAACTACAGAATGTAGGCCTAGTCTGCTCAAAACTCTTCTAGACCAATCCCCTCATCCTGGAATCAGTTTAGTTAGCCTTCATTGCATTCCCTGTTAAGGCAAGTAAATCTCTCATTGGATAAGGAGATCAGACTATACACAGTACTCAGCTGTGGTCTCACCAAGCCCTGATATAATTACCACAAGCCTTTGTAATAAAGGCCAACATATTATTTGCTTTCCTAACTGCTTACTGCACCTGCATATTAACTTTGATTGTGTACAAGAACACCCTTCGAAAACTAACAGTCCTTAATTTCTCTCCATTTAAGAAAATATTCTACTTTTCTTCCAAAATGGTAAGTTCACACTTCTCCCCACTATATTTCATCTGTCATGTCCTTACCCACTTGCTTATTCTGCACAAAGTTTATGGAGACCATTTAACCCAATCATTACCTCGCTCCCTTTGACCGGCCCAATGCCAGAAGATGTAGTTAAATTATCTGTGCCTGCCCAAGCCAGATCAAACTCTGAGGATCTTGGATAAAAGCAAAATACTGTAGATGCTGTGCCAGCCCTGACGAAGGAACATTTAGACTTGAAACATTGGCTCTATTCTCTTCCCACAGATGATGTCAGACCTGTTGAGATTTGCCAGCATTTTCTGTTGGTGTGCCTGAAGATCTTGGTCTCCCTATGCTTGGGCTCTTATCAGCTTGTAAATATTTCAATACTAAGCTTGAAAAGCATGGTGGCCTTGACAACCAAGTGCCTTGTCTAGAAGTCAAGGCACCATTGTTTCCTCTACCCTCGGAATCTCAAATTTTGCTGAGCTGATTATTTTTGGCTCCCATATAGTAACTTTCCTGTTTGCACACTCAGCTATATTTCTGCTAAATTTGCCTATTTAAGATTTGTTCAATGAAAGTAGTTCAGTATAAGATCAAATGTAACAACAGAATTGAAGCAGGGTACAATTAGACATTGCATGCAAGTCCATTCTTGTTAATTAGCAAGAAAACCCAAAGCAAAATTCCCCAGGATTCTTACACAGGGGCCTAAGGCAACAGAAAGCATGGCAACCAACATAGAGCAATTTGAGTGGCAAATGTTGTTCCTCTTTTCAAGAAAGGAAATAGGAATGACCCTGCTAATAATAGGCCAGTTAGTCTTACATTGGTAGTAAGTTAATGGAAAGGGTCCTGAGAGAGAGGATTTATGACCATTTGGAAAGATTCAGTTTAATCCGGGGTATTCAAAACGGTTTTGTGAGGGATAAGCCCTGCCTCTCAAATTTGAATTCTTTGAGGAGGTACCGAAGTGTGTGGACGAAGGTAGAGCAGTTGATGTCGTATACACGGATTTTAGTGAGGTGTTTGATAAGGTTCCCCATGGTAGGCTCATGGTAAGAAGATAAGGAGGTGTGGGATAGAAGGAAATTTGGCCGCTTGGATAAATAACTGGCTGTATCATAGAAGACAGAGGGTGGTGGTGGAAGGAAAATTTTCAGACTGGAGGCCAGTTACTAGCGGTGTACACAGGGGTCAGTGCTGGGTCCTCTGCTATTTGTGATTTTGTGAGTTATCAATGACTTGGAAGAGGGGGCTGAAGGGTGGGTTAGTAAATTTGCTGACACTAAGATTGGTGGAGTAGTGGATGAGATGGAGGGCTCTTGCAGGCTGCAAAGAGACATTGTTAGGATGCAAAGTGGCAGATGGAGTTCAACCCTGATAAGTGCAAGGTGATTCATTTTGGTAGGACAAACTTGAGTGCAGATTACAGGGTTCTGAGGAATGTGGAGGAACAGAGAGATCTTGGAGTTCATATCCACACATCTCTGAAGGTTGCCACTCAAGTGGATAGAGCCGTGAAGAAGGCTTATAGTGTGTTGGCGTTTATTAACAGGGGGTTTGAGTTTAAGAGCCTGGGGTTATGCTGCAACTATACCAGATGTTGGTGAGACCACATTTAGAATATTGTGTTCAGTTCTGGTCACCTCACTATAAGAAGGATGTGGAAGCATTGGAGAGAGTGCAGAGGAGATTTACCAGGATGCTGCCTGGTTTGGAGGGTAGGTCTTATGAGGAAAGGTTGAAGGAGCTGGGGCTTTTCTCTTTGGAATGGAGGAGGATGAGAGGCAACTTAATAGAGGCTTATAAGATGATGAGGGGGATAGATAGAGTGGACATGCAGAGACTATTTCCTCGAGTGGATGTAGCTGTTAGTCGGGGGCATAACTATAAGGTTCATGGTGGGAGATATAGGAAGGATGTCCGAGGCAGATTCTTCACCCAGAGTGTGGTTGAAGTGTGGAATAGACTGCCTGCTGTGATAGTAGAGTTGGACACTTTAGGTACGTACTTTCAAGCAGTTATTGGATAGGCACATGGAACACCAGAATTATAGGGAGTGGGATAGCTTGATCTTGGGATTGGACATAACTCGGCACAACGTTGAGGGCCGAAGGGCCTGTACTGTGCTGTAGTGTTCTATGCTCTAAAATTAGAGATGCTCAGAGGCCAGAATTCGAGGAGTGCAGATATCTGAGGGCGTGGGGCTGGAGGAGATTACAGAAATCGAGGTGCCAGGTCATAAAATATTAATAAACCCTCTTTCATTGTATAATACCGGATCTAAAATAACTGGCTGACTATTTCCCATTCGGCTTCTCCACATACTGATCTAGAAAACTATCTTGAATACATTCCATTAATTTGCCTTCCACAGTACTCTAGCAAATATAGGGGGGGTGGGTTGGTGACTGTAAAATTCTTTCACGTGCCTCTTTAATTACTATTAAATCCAACCCATTTATTACTATCTGCGCTACTAATTCATCTATTTTGTTGTGAATATATCAAACATTCAACTTTAACTTTTCTAGTTTTCCTGTGTCACCTTAGTCACCAATGTCCTATTACTTTAGCTACGTTTTCAGTCCCTTCCTGATCACTCTGCTTATTTTTACCGAAATCTCTAATCTCGACATCCTTGCCATTCTCGTAGAGCTTTTCATTTACCAATTCCTAAATCTTGAGACTGTGATAAGGTGCATTCCTTTTGCAAAGCTGAACCCAATGCTTCTCTACTGCTCTGCCTGATTGAGTGCAGACTGAAGATGGTCTCCCAGATTTGGCTAAGTACCACAGGGTGCATTTACTCACTGAGCCATTGCATGAGCTCAGCATGTTGCTCTGAATGGCATTCTGTGTCTGCTCCAGTTACTGTAAGTCAACAGTGTAACTTCACCAAAATACTGTTGCTATCCTCAGATTTAATTAACAATTAGTCTTGTGTGTTATAGGAATGCCTTGTCAGAGCTTGACATTCAGTGATGGAATTCCAATATCCATAACTGGGTAGCACACATCTCATGATGCCATTTAAATGGGGTTCCTACAAAAAAATGGCCATTTCCAGCCCGTTTTGAAGGTTTAAACAAAGGAAGGCAAGAGTGAGAATTCATTGATTGAAGCCATTGTTGCCTTTTTAATTATCATTAATAAATATCTAAATTTACCAAAGTTCTCTATCATGAATTGGGTAATTTTCATGGGGTGCAATTTCAGGAAAGGATTTATTAGGGAAGGGGCTTCTCCCTAATTGGCTGTTTGAAAAGCAAAGGTCAGATTTCTTACCTCTTCAATTTTTTTATTCTTTGTATGGTGCTGATTCTTGCCAGCTGCACAGTTCCACAGGCATGGGCAGCCCTCTTGTATCTTAAACAATGGCTACTTTCAGTCTGTTCAAAATCTTCCACTGAACATCCTCCCTAATAAAGTGGTAGTAGAGCAATTTGTAGTGTTCTATGAAAAATGTATTTTTTATTTCACAACCTCAGGATGCCCCAAAGTGTTTTACAGCCAATGAAGTATAATTGAAGTGTGATCACAGTGCTAAGAAACACAGCAATGAATTTGCAAACACCAGTGAGATAATGACCAGATAATCTGTTGGTTGAGAGATGAGTATTAGTCTGGATACACGGGAGAGCTGCTCTTGTACTTACTGTCTCTCCACACATCTTTAAAATTTTATCAAAACATACCTCTGAACCTTCTTGGGACACTTCCAACTTGGTGCCCATTTTTGCTCTATGAATCACTTGGAGATGTATTGTATATTAAATATGTTCTATAAATGGTCATTGTTGAACCATCAGTGGCGTTCAGAGAACTCAATTACATGAACAAATGGTTTTGCACTCAGACTGTTGGCCTGTGGTTATTGCTCCTGAATCCACATTACTCAGCAAGAAATCAACTTCCAGGAATTGATCTCTGCTGTGAAAATGAAACAATCCGCTGACAAGCGGCACCAATAGGGATTTATTTTTACTTCCCTTCACAACAGCTTACAAAAAATAATTTAGAGCCATTCCAACTTAAGTTTCAATAAGAAATCTTGTCTTCATATGCATTAAACTGAGCTGATGCTTGAGGTAATGATGTAGATGATATTAAACAGCACGAGGTCCATCAAGTCTGCATTGACGCTCCAGAAGAGCACACTACCTAGTCCCACTCCCCTCTATCCCCATAACTCCATGCATCAGTCATGGCCAATATAGACGGGTGGCACTTGAATCCCAGGGGGACCAATATCTTGGCGGGAAGGTTGGCTAGGGCTACTGGGGGGACTTTAAACTGAAAGGTTGGGGGGAGGGAATCGAGATGAGGTGACTGAGAGTGAGGAGGTTAGCTCCCAAGTAGAGAAGGACTGTAGACTGTATGAGAGGGAGGTTAGACGGGTGATGCAGAAGGGAAGCGCCCTAACTGAGGGTCTGAGATGTGTCTATTTTAACGCCAGGAGTGTAGTGAATAAAGTGGATGAGCTTAGGGTGTGGATTGCTGCTTGGGAATGTGATGTGGTGGCCATTACGGAGACTTAGATGTCTCGGGGACAGGACTGGGTACTTCAGGTGCCAGGATTCAGATGTTTCAGGAAGGACAGGGAGGGAGGCAAAAGAGGTGGTGGAGTGGCACTGTTGATCGGGGACAGTGTCATGGCTGTAGAGAAAGTGGATGCCGTGGAGGGACTGTCTACGGAGTCTCTGTGGGTTGAAGTTAGTAACAGCAAAGGGTCGATAACTTTGCTGGGTGTTTTCTATAGGCCGCCCAATAGTGACAGGGAAGTTGAGGTGCAGATAGGGAAACAGATCCTAGAGAGATGTAGTAATAACAGAGTTGTCGTGATGGGAGACTTTAATTTCCCAAACATCGACTGGAATATCCCCAGGGTAAGAGGTTTGGATGGGGAGGAGTTTGTTAGGTGTGTTCAGGAGGGTTTCCTGACACAACATGTGGATAAGCCTATGAGAGGAGAGGCTGTTCTTGACCTGGTGCTGGCTAATGAACCTGGACAGGTGTGTCGGATCTCTCGGTGGGAGAGCATCTCGGGGATGGAGATCATAATTCTATCTCCTTCACAATAGCATTGGAAGGATCAGGCAGGCTAGGAAGGTGTTTATCTGGAGTAAGGGGAAATATGAAGACATTGGGCTGAAAATTGGACGAGTAAACTGGAAGGAGGTGTTCTTGGGAAAAGTACTGAAGGAAGGTGGCGGATTTTCAAGGAATGTCTGTCTGGAGCTATGCACGACAACGTTCCAATGTGACAAGGAGGTTTTGGTAGGTTGCGGGAACCGTGGTGCACGAAGATTGTGATGAACCTAGTCAGGAAGAAAAGACAGGCGTACAAGAGAGCTAGGAGATGTTAAGGATCTAGAGGAATATAAAGCTTGTAGAAAGGAGCTTAAAAAGGAAATTAGGAGAGCCAGAAGGGGTCATGAGAAGGCCTTGGCAGGTAAGATTAAGGAGAATCCCAAGGCGTTCTACAAATATGTGAAGGGTAAAAGGATGCGAAGTGAAGGGATAGGACCTATAAAAGGTGAAGGGGGAAAAGTCTTGTGGAACCGGAAGAAATGGCAGAGGTGCTTTAATGAGTACTTTGCCTCGGTATTCAAGGTGGAAAGTGATCTGGGAGGTTGTACTACAGGTTTGCGGCGGACTGAAAAGATTGAGTATGAGGACGTTAAGAAAGAGGATGTGTTGGAACTTTTAAATTCTATCAAGATAGATAAGTCGCCGGGACTGGATGGGATGTACCCCAGGTTACTGTGAGAGGTGGGGGTAGAGATTGCAGAGCCCCTGGCGATGATCTTTGCATCGTCGATGGAGACGGGAGAGGCTTTGGAGGATTGTGGATGTGGTTCCTATTTTCAAGAAAGGGAACAGGGATAGCCTGGGAAATTACTGGCCAGTGAGTCTGACCTCAGTGGTTGGTAAGTTGATGGAGAGGATTCTGAGACAGGATTTATGAGCATTTAGAGAAGTTTAGAACGATCAGAAATAGTCAGCACGGCTTTGTCAAGGGCAGGTCGTGCCTTACGAGCCTAGTTGAGTTCTTTGAAAATGTGACTGAACGCATTGACGAAGGAAAAGTGGTGGATGTGGTTTACATGGACTTCAGCAAGGTGTTTGATAAGGTCCCCCATGCAATACTTGAGAAGGTGAGAGGGCATGGGATCCAAGGGGCTGTTGCCTTGTGGATTCAGAACTGGCTTGCCTGCAGAAGGCAGAGAGTGGTTGTGGTTGGGTCTTTTTCTGCATGGAGGTCGGTCACCAGTGGAGTGCCCCAGGGATCTGTTCTAGGACCCTTGTTGTTTGTCATTTTCATAAATGACCTGGATGAGGAAGCGGAGGGATGGGTTAGTAAGTTCGCCAATGATACGAAGGTTGGTGGTGTTGTGGATAGTCTGGATGGATGTCAGAAGTTGCAGCGTGACATAGATAGGATGCAAGACTGGGCGGAGAAGTGGCAGGTGGACTTCAACATGGATAAATGTGTAGTGGTCCATTTTGGCAGGACCAATGGGATGAAGGAGTACAATGTAAAGGGTAGGAGTCTTAGCAGTGTTGAGGAGCAGAAGGACCTTGGGGTCCGGGTCCATAGGACTCTTAAATAGGCCTCGCAGGTGGAGGATGTGGTCAAGAAGGTGTATGGTGTACTGGCCTTCATTAATCGAGGGATTGAGTTTAGGAGTCAGGAGGTAATGCTGCAACTTTATAAGACCCTTGTCAGACCCCACTTGGAGTACTGTGCGCAGTTCTGGTCGCCTCACTACAGGAAGGATATGGAAGCTATTGAGAGGATGCAGAGGAGATTTACAAGGATGTTGCCTGGATTGGGAGGCATGGCTTATGAAGATAGGTTGAGGGAGCTAGGTCTCTTCTCCCTGGAGAGCCGAAGGTTGAGAGGTGACCTGATAGAGGTTTATAAAATGTTGAGAGGAATAGATAGGGTGGATTCTCGGCTATTTCCCAGGGCTGAAATGGTCGCTACGAGAGGACACAAGTTTAAGGTGCTGAGAAGCAAGTACAGAGGAGATGTCAGGGGTAAGTTTTTCACTGAGGGTGGTGAGTGAGTGGAATCGACTGCCGTTGGTGGTGGTGGAGGCAAATTCGCTGGGGTCTTTTAAGAGACTTCTGGATGAGTACATGGGATTTAATGGGATTCGGAGTTACAGATAGTTCTATGGCCTGGTAGGTATGGATATGATTGGCACAACTTGTGGGCCGAAGGGCCTGTTTGTGCTGTAGTGTTCTATGATCAATCAACCTGTGTGATGCACAAGATCTGACGCACTATATGTGGGTCTCAGAGTATGTTTCCTTTTCTTATCAAATGTTAAGATGATCAGTCGTTAGGAATTAATGCCCCACTCCTGTTAAGAAATAACATTCGGGGCGGTACAGTGTTAGCGCTGCTGCCTCATAGCATCAGGGACCTGTGTTCAATTCTGGCCTTGGTTCATTGTCTCTCTGGAGTTTGCACGTTCTCCCCGTGTCTGCATGGATTTCCTCCAGGTGCTCTGGTTTCCTCCCACAGTCCAAAGTTGTGCAGGTTATGTGGATTGACCATGCTAAATTGGTGTCAGGGGGACTAGCTAGGGTAAATGGGGATAGGGCCTGGGTGGGATTGTGATCGGTTCAGACTCGATGGGCCAAATGGCCTCCTTCTGCACAGCAGAATTCTATGTCAAAGTGACTCCACTTCTATCACATCACTGTACCTCAGTTGTAGAATGTCGTCTTTGAATTATCAGTTTATCAGGCTTATAGTTTTTCAAACTGGTTAAAGGATTATATTAGAACATAAGAAATAGGAGCAGGAGTAGGTCATCTAGCCCCTCAAGCCTGCCCCGCCATTCAATAAGATCATGGTTGATCTGATAGTGGGTTCAGTTCCACTTACCTACCCGCCTGCTCCCCATAACCTTTAATTTAAAAATCTATCTATCTGTGATTTAAACATTTAACGAGGTGGCCTCCACTGCTTCATTGGGCAGAGAATTCCAAAAATTCATTATCCTCTGAGAGAAGTTCCTCCTCAACTCTGTTCTAAATTGACTCTCCTGTACTTTAAGGCTATGCCCCCCTAGTTCTTGTTTCCATTGTAAGTGGAAATAACCTTGCTGCTTCTACCCTGTCTAGCCCCTTCATTATCTTGTATGTCTCTAAGATCTCCCCTCAACCTCCTTAAACTCCAATGAGTACAGGCCCAGTCTACTCAATCTCTCCTCATAAGCCAACCCCCTCATCTCCAGAATCAATCTAGTGAACCTTCTCTGTACCCGCTCCAACGCTAATATATCCTTTCTTAAATAAGGGGACCAAAATTGCACACAGTACTCTAGTTGTGGCCTCACCAGTGCCTTGCACAGTTGCAGCAAGACCTCCCTGCTTTTATATTCTATCCCCCTCGCTATAAAGGCCAACATTCCATTCGCCTTCTTGATCACCTGCTGCACCTGCAGACTGGGTTTTTGTGATTCATGCACAAGGATCCCCAGGTCCCTCTGCACAGTAGCATGTTGTAATTTTTCACCGTTTAAATAATAGTCCATTTTACTATTATTCCTTGCGAAGTGGATAATCTCACACTTGCTAACATTATACTCCATCTGCCAGATCCTTGCCCACTCACTTAGCCTATCCAAATCTCTCTGCAGACTGCGTCCTCCACGCAATTTGCTTTCCCACTCATCTTTGTGTCATCCACAAACTTTGTTACCCTACTCTCGGACCCCTCCAGATCGTCTAGGTATATGATAAATAGTTGAGGCCCCAGCGCCGATCCTTGCGGCACGGCACGTCACGTCACGTCACTAGTCACACCACTATAGGCCTCCAAATAATAACTTTGAGGTGGGGCGGACTATAAGCAAACAAATAATAGATGCATGTAAAAATGGAACAGCAATAATCATGGGGGATTTTAACCTCCATATTGATTGGTCAACTCAAGTCAGATGCGGTGGACTTGAGGAAGAATTCTTAGAATACTGTCAAGATAGTTTCCTTGAACAGCATGTTACAGAACCTACGAGGGAGCAAGCTATCTTGGAACTGGTCCTGTGTAATGAGACAGGTAAAATTAATGATATCCTTGTGAGGGATCCTCTTGGAATGAGTGATGACAATATGGTTGAATTTCTAATACAGATGGAGGGTGAGAAAGTAGGGTCCCAAACCAGTGTCCTCTGCTTGAACAAGGGGGATTACAATAGGATGAGGGTGGAGTTGGCTAATGTAGACTGGGAACACAGACTAATTGGTGGAACAGTGGAGGATTTTTAAGATTTTTCTCAGTACTCAGCAAAAATATATTCCAGTGAAAAAGAAGGAATGTAAAAAAAAGGATAACCAGCCATGGATAACTAAGGAAATAAAGGAGAGTACAGAATTAAAAACCACTGCATACAGAGTGGCCAAAATTAGTGGGGAACTAGAAGATTGGGAAAGCTTTAAAAAAAAACAAAACTACTAAGAAAACAATAAAGGAGGGAAAGATAGATTATGAAAGTAAACTAGCACAAAATATAAAAACTGGTAGTGAAAGTTTTTACAAATATATAAAACGGAAAAGAGTGGCTAAGGTAAATGTTGGTCCCTTAGAAGATGATTTAATAATGGGAAACAAGGAAATGGCCGAGGCCTTAAACAGGTTTTTTGTATCAGTCTTCACAGCAGAGGACACAAATAGCATACCAATAATTGATGGTCATGGGACTTAGGGGGTGAGGACCTTAAAACGATCACTATTACTAAAGAGGTAGTGCTGGGTAGGCTAATGGAACTAAAGGTAGACAAGTCTCCTGGTCCAGATGGAATGCATCCCAGGGTACTAAAAGAAATAGCAGAAGTAATAGCAAATGCATTACTTGTAATTTATCAAAATTTTCCATCCAGTATGTTGGGTGACTAGATGCCTGAAGAATATGATCTATGTGGGTGCTTCTATTACCTTTAATGTTTCAGGCAATCCAATTCAATATCTCACAACAAACAAATTGCTGCAGTCTTTAAGTATGCATTGTTTCCAGTGAATGTGCAACCATTGCCAGTAAGCCCTGTGTACACCATGCAGAGTATACAACTGTTTCAAAAACCATGTTTGAATATGTAACTTTTGATTTTGATTTTCTGTTACTTTTAGCACAATAAACAATGTGCTAAATTTCTGTCTGCATTAGCTTAACACAGTTGTTAACCCACTAACCCATCTCTCATCAGCATTATCCTGGGATTCCAGTGTTTGAACAGAAGTTGGAACAGATGAATTCAACACCAGTCCCAGAAAGCAGCCCCTCAAACTTGTTGCCTGTCAAACACACAGCCCTTAAGTTGCATTAAAGGAATGGAAGAGTTGAACAATTGTCAGAAAAATACAATCAACTAAAATTTATGGATCTCCATTTATGCAAGAAGTGGAGGCGTAGGAATGGGGAGACTGGGAGTGCAATTGTAAAAGGTCTAGTTTAATTGAGCTCTGACTCTTCCTCCAAATAAATGCTCTTATCTACATCCACAGTCACCATCTGTCTTGCCATCTCAGTAACCCCTCTCTTCCCATCAACTCATTCATAGACAAGACTATCTGAATACTTCCCTGTATCCCTGTCAACTAGCATTCTCCTTCCTACCCTACTTCCTGCTGTGACTACCCTGGAAAAACATCCAAGTCACACTCAACAACACTCCCAACTGTCTCGTTTTTGCTTCTGCATTCTACAGCTGTTGGCCTGTTCAATAATGCCTTTACTTCCACCTTTGCTCTTGACCCAAGTAAAACTCTCTTTCACTCAACTGTTCCCTGGCGTGATCACCATGTTTGCTCCCGTGAGCCCAGGGGGTGCACGCTTGGTATAGATCTTGCACAACTGGTCCATTCATCATATGTTTTGGCTACATCAAATACCATTGGCCTAGTTCACTTCTGCCAAAACTGCTCACTAATCCAGGATCACTCTGAAATGCAAAGATAACTCCCAGCTCTTTGTTTCCACCATCTCCTTAGACTGCTTGCCACTGTCACCTCCAAAAATGTGAGAGGAATTCGTGGACAATGTTGTTCAACTTTCTCTGTTGCATCCTTCCCCTCCCCTTGCCTGCCAAGTTCCTCTTCCCCCAGGTGGAACTTTTAGGCCCTTCCCCTGAACATTTTCTTTCTCTAGTTTCTCTCCAATCTTCTAACTAAACTGCTGACCATCCAATTTTCTTTCCTGGCCTTTATGCAAGCTGATATTTGGTTCCCCCTCCTCCCTTTCAAACTTGCTATCATCAACACCTCTTTCTTTAAAAAAACAACTTCGACCCGTCTATCCTTAAATCCAACCTGTCTTTTCCTTTCCAAGCCCTTGAACGTGTTGCCTCCCAGCTGGTGCCCATTTTTACAGATGTTCCATATTTCAGCATCTCCCATCCAGTTAATGCCCATCACAGCATAAAATGAGTCAAATAAGATTTTATATGACTGTTACTGTGATGCGTTACCATCACTCTTCTCAAATGTTTGCAGCCCTTAAAACAGTTGCTCATGCCATTTTCCTCCAGTGCCTCTCTTCCATTGTCTAGCTGAATGGGACTGTCCTCATCTGCTTCCAGTCTGACCTGTCCATCCGTATCTATAGAATAGAAGTTTCCCTCCCTACTCCTGTACATTTTACCTCCTCTTCATTGAAGATTTATATTTACCCCACCCCTTCTATTATTCATCTACATGATATGAGTTAAAAATATGATGTTAGACTTCATGTACGAGCTAAACACACACACTTCAAATGTGAAGATGATAGCTGGGCTGTCATCTTCACCTTCCAATTAACTTGCACACATTGAAAACTACAATCCATATTCTAATTCATACTAAGTCACCCATCATCCCTATACTTGCTGATTTACAGTAGCTCCTGGCCTTTCAATGCCTCAAATTCAAAATACATATTTTTGTGTTCAATTCCTCCATTGCCTTGCACTCCCGCTACCTCTCTAATTGCCTCCAGCTCTATATCCTTATCAAGAATGCTGTTCCTCTAATACGGACCTGTTATGCATCCTCTACTCCTTTTAACCCATTAGATGTAGTGATACCTTCAGCTGCCTGGTCCCTAAGCTTGTAATTCCCACCTATATCTCTCCACCTCTCTCAACTCCTTGAAACCGGACTCTCGAACTATGTTAAAGGTGCTATATGTGTTAGATGTAATAACTTTTACACACTTTCCCAGCAGGAATAAATGGGTAGCTGTCAGGAATATCATCCCTGGTTACTACTCCTCTCTAACTTTGGGATGTTGAGAACAATTGTAATACCCTCACTGTTGCCCCAGCTGAGATGAGCTAACCCGGAACAAAGTGGTGATCAAACCTGGGATAATCTTGGTTTGTGTCATTCAGTACTACATCAAGTATCAGCCATTGTGGCACTTTTTTGTTCGCATGTAACTTCATACTGATGCCAGCTTGTCCTTTTTCTAGTTATAACAGTTTTCCTTTTTGATTATGCATATATGTAAAAGTAATGAAGTTTCTGTATCTATATTGCACTGTTTACATTCTTTTGAAAGTGATTTGAGTAAAAAGGTCCCAGAAGCCATCTTGGGTAGTAGAGTGGTTGATTTGTTTATATATTTTACTGCCTTGTGGATGCATAGAAACTGCCCTAATGACAATTCTCATGTTTTTTTTAAAATAAAATTTTCTTTTAAACTTGAGTCCTTATTTTAGTCACTTAAAAGGTAGTCATACCACACCCCTGATTGCATGGCATAACAAAACAGCTACACTATGACAACTGTTGAGGCCTCAGTGAAATACTAGCGATTAATATCTGTACCTTGGTGCTAAAATCCTCTTTCGATCCATCACAAAACTTTCTAGAGTGTGTGCCCAAGTAGTTGAATAAATAACGCTAAAGCACGCAGAACAACTTTTCAGAGTTTCACATTTCACTAATGACACTGTTGCGGCCATAGAGGACGATGCAGGAAGGAGACAGGGGAGTGTTTATGGGGTTTGCTTATGCAGATATTTACAATGTACGAGTGGTTTCATGCAGCCTCATGTTAAAAGAACAACTTCCAATTAGGTATGTATTTGTGTGCAAAGGCAAATTCTATCTTGAAAGAAAATAACTTGTAGAGAATGGAGATGTTTTCACTGTTGGGGAAATAGGTATTTTTGTCAACAATTTCACCTCCATATCTCTCGAAACTTTTGACTTTCATTGGGGGTGTATTTCTGTTGGTATTGGCAGCCCTTCAGTTTCTCACCTAAGTGGCCAATCATCACGTGTGAGCCGAGATAGTGTTGACAGCTATTCAGTTGTGGGTGGCGAGTGTGACCCGCACTCAACATCATCATGAGCTTGCTTTCCAGCAGGGATTACTGAACACCAATTCAGACTGCTGAACCAATCTATGTTTAGTCTGGGACCTCAGTGACAAAGATTAGCTAACTCAGCACGGAGTAGCAAATAGAATGAGAAATATGTCTGGTCTGTATGACCTAGCACACAATGCATTCACTCTCCAAGCTACTTGAAATTTCTTTGATTAGCCAAAGATTCCCCAATTTGCTGAAGGTTTGACACTTGGCTAGGGGATCATTCCACAGGTGCTGATACCTCACTTCATAGCCTGAATAGAGCTTCCACCAAATGTTCAATTTTGAGAAAATCACAGACGAAGCTAATCTTGACCTTACCTGATGTCAACACACCTACTACACTTTGGCCTGATTTTTTATCACCTCCCTCAATTATCCCATAAATGCCTTAGCAAAGCTCATCAAACACAGTACAGATTAGGCTTGAGTGGTGCTGGAAGTCTAAAATCAAAACAGAAAATGTTAGAAATACTCAGTAGTGCATGAGAGCACCTGTGGAAGGAGAAACTGAATTAACGTCCCAGGTTGATAACCTTTCATCAGAACTGATGTTGGTAGTTGGAGAGATGAGTAACAATGTATAAATCAATTAGTGGGCGGCACAGTGGTTGGCACAGTGGTTTGCACTGCTGCCTCAGCACCATGAACCCAGGTTTGATTCCTGGCTTGGGCCGCTGCAAGTTTGCACATTCTCCTCATTCATGTCTGCTTGGGTTTCCTCCGTCGATAGTAGTCATGATGTGGGTATGCCGGCGTTGGACTGGCGTAAACACAGTAAAAAGTCTGACAACACCAGGTTTTAGTCCAACCGATTTATTTGATAATAGACTCACAAGCTTTCGAGGTTTCCCTCTTCGTCAGGTGAATGGAGAGTTCTGGCCTCAGACAGAACATATAAAGCACAGACAGTTCAGAGATTACTGATTAGAATGTGAATCCTTACACCTAACCTGCTGTTCAAGACCTGAAGTGGCTGACAATGTGAGTGGAAGGAGCACTGATCACAGGTTGCAGAGATGTGTATTGTCTCCAGACAGTACAGTAAGTGAGGTTTTGCAAACCCAGGCAAGTCACGGGGGTTACAGATAGTGCGACATGAACCCAAGATCCCAGTTGAGGCTGTCCTCGTGTGCGGAACTTGGCTATCAGTCTCTGTTCAGCGACTGCGCTGTCGTGTGTCGTGAAGGCCGCCTTGGAGAATGCTTACCCGAAGGTCAGAGGCTGAATGCCCGTGACCACTGAAGTGTTCGCCAACAGGAAGGGAATAGTCTTGCTTGGTGATTGTCGAGCGATGTTCATTCATCCGTTGTTGTAGCGTCTGCATGGTCTCCCCAATGTACCATGCTTCAGGACATCCTTTCTTGCAACGTATCAGGTAGACAATGTTGGCCAAGTTGCAAGAGTATTTACCGTGTACCTGGTGGATGGAATTCTCACGTGTGATGATGGTATCCATGTCGATGATCCGGCATGTCTTGCAGAGGTTGCTGTGGCAGGGTTGTGTGGGATTGTGGTCACTGTTCTCCTGAAGACTGGGTAGTTTGCTGCGAACAATGGTCTGTTTGAGGTTGTGTGGTGGTCTGAAGGCAAGAAGTGGGGGTGTGGGGATAGCCCTGGCGAGATGTTCGTCGTCATCAATGATATGTTGAAGACTCCGGAGAAGATGTCATAGCTTCTCCGCTCCGGGGAAGTACTGGACGACGAAGGGTACTCTGTCCACTGTGTCCTGTGCTTGCCTTCTGAGGAGATCGGTGCGGTTTTTCACTGTGGCGCATCGGAACTGTCGATCTATGAGTCGAGCACCATATCCTGTTCTTATGAGGGCATCTTTCAGGGTCATCAAACCAGCAGACAAAGGAGGGGCCATCGTCATACTGAACAGAACGGATTACTGTAAAGAAGTGTACCGACAACTAAACAATGAGAAACACTACAGACAATTACCCACAGATCCGACCAAAGAACACACTCGTCAACTCAACAATCTGATCAAGACCTTTGATCCGGACCTTCAGAGCACCCTCCGTGCTCTCATTCCACGTACTCCCCGCATTGGAGATCTCTACTGCCTCCCAAAGATACACAAGGCAAACACACCTGGCCGTCCCATCGTATCGGGCAATGGGACTCTGTGTGAGAACCTCTCCGGCTACGTCGAGGGCATCCTGAAACCCATTGTACAAAGAACCCCCAGCTTTTGTCGCGACACTACGGACTTCCTACTGAAACTCAGCACACATGGAGCAGTTGAACCAGGGACACTCCTCGTCACAATGGATGTCTCGGTGCTCTACACCAACATCCCCCCACAACGATGGCATTGCTGCGACTGCCTCAGTACTCAATGCTGACAACTGCCAGTTTCCAGATGCAATTTTACAACTCATCCGCTTTATCCTGGACCACAATGTCTTCACCTTCAACAACCAGTTTTTCATCCAGACACATGGAACAGCCATGGGGACCAAATTTGCACCTCAATATGCCAACATCTTCGTGCACAGGTTCGAACAAGACGTCTTCACTGCCCAGAATCTTCAACCAATGCTATGCACTAGATACATCGATGACATTTTCTTCCTTTGGCCTCATGGTGAACAATCACTGAAACATCTATATGATGATATCAACAAATTCCACCCCACCATCAGACTCACCATGGACTATTCCCCAGAATCAGTTGCATTCTTGGACACGTGCATCTCCATTAAGGACGGTCACCTCAGCACCTCACTGTACCGCAAGCCCACAGACAATCTCACAATGCTCCACTTCTCCAGTTTCCACCCTAAACATGTTAAAGAAGCCATTCCCTATGGACAAGCCCTCCGTATACACAGGATTTGCTCAGATGAGGAGGATTGTGACAGACACCTCCAGACCCTGAAAGATGCCCTCATAAGAACAGGATATGGTGCTTGACTCATAGATTGACAATTCCGATGCGCCACAGCGAAAAACCGCACCGATCTCCTCAGAAGGCAAGCACGGGACACAGTGGACAGAGTACCCTTCGTCGTCCAGTACTTCCCCGGAGCGGAGAAGCTATGACATCTTCTCCGGAGTCTTCAACATATCATTGATGACGACGAACATCTCACCAGGGCCATCCCCACACCCCCACTTCTTGCCTTCAGACAACCACACAACCTCAAACAGACCATTGTTCGCAGCAAACTACCCAGTCTTCAGGAGAACAGTGACCACAATTCCACACAACCCTGCCACAGCAACCTCTGCAAGACATGCCGGATCATCGACATGGATACCATCATCACACGTGAGAATACCATCCACCAGGTACATGGTAAATACTCTTGCGACTCGGCCAACATTGTCTACCTGATACGTTGCAAGAAAGGATGTCCCGAAGCATGGTACACTGGGGAGACCATGCAGACGCTACGACAACGGCTGAATGAACATCGCTCGACAATCACCAAGCAAGACTGTTCCCTTCCTGTTGGTGAACACCTCAGTGGTCACGGGCATTCAGCCTCTGACCTTCGGGTAAGCATTCTCCAAGGCGGCCTTCACGACACACGACAGCGCAGAGTCGCTGAACAGAGACTGATAGCCAAGTTCCGCACACATGAGGACGGTCTCAACAGGGATCTTGGGTTCATGTCGCACTATCTGTAACCCCCGTGACTTGCCTGGGTTTGCAAAACCTCACTTACTGTACTGTCTGGAGACAATACACATCTCTGTAACCTGTGATCAGTGCTCCTTCCACTCACATTGTCAGCCACTTCAGGTCTTGAACAGCAGGTTAGGTGTAAGGATTCGCATTCTAATCAGTAATCTCTAAACTGTCTGTGCTTTATATGCTCTGTCTGAGGCCAGAACTCTCCATTCACCTGACGAAGAGGGAAACCTCGAAAGCTTGTGAGTCTGTTATCAAATAAATCGGTTGGACTAAAACCTGGTGTTGTCAGACTTTTTACTAGGTTTCCTCCCACAGTCCAGAAGTGTGTGAGTTAGGTTGATTGGCCATGGTAAATTGTCAGGGAGACTAGCCGGGTAAATATGTGGGGATACAGGGATAGGGGCTGGCTGTGACTGTGGTTGGTGCAGACCTCAATGGGTTGAATGGTCTCTATGCACTGTAGGGATTCTTTGTTTCTATGAACAAATGGAGCTACTTGCTATCAGCATACCTATGGGAGTTTAATGCATGCTGAATGGATGTGCCATCCACTGAAGGTGACTGCAGAAAAAGAAGAATGTGATTGGAAGTGATGTTATTACCTGCACCGTGACAGGAATAAGAAGGGCCAAATTTCAGCAGTGCTCAAAGGGAAAAAACATGGGCTGATAAACAGGTAAGGAATGAGGAGAGATACAGCCTTCGTATGGTCGTACTGCATGTCGTATCTGGACTCTAGAATGTAAATGATTTCCTTAAGCCATTCCTCTCTTGTCACTATGCCTCTGAACAACAAGAAAAGGATTTGCAGAAATACTTTCAAATAATGATTTAGTAATCAGGTAATGAATGACACGTCACTATTTACAGAACAGGCCACAGTGGTAGTATTCATGTGTATTGAGATTAGAATCAACTACGTCTCCATGCTTCAGTGCAAAAGCACACATGCACACCCCAAAGTGTATCCTTTGTATCTAAGGAGGAACTAAATACCCTTTAAAACTTGGCAGATGCCAAGCAAGAGTTATGTCTAAAAATAAGCACTGTGGCAACACTTGAATTTCACATCATCTTGCAAACATTCCTATAATCAAATCAGACAGGTTTGTTTTTAGATGATGCTGCATTTGACCCAGAGCCATTATCAAGAGTCACCTGGAACCTTGACTTGACGTGGAAATGCCCGAGTTAAAGTTGTAATTGCTGAGGCTCAGGTAGATAACTTAGTGTGATCTGTTTTCTAAACACGTTGACCAGCACAAGCAGCAGAGCACTGAAATGCATTGACACTCCAAAATAACAGTCCTCTAGACAGCCATGATGAGGTTTTACCCTTCACTCCATGATGCAATCAATTGGAACTTTGCCCCATTGAAAAGCACTATGGGGATGAAGGTGTTGTGATTTGAACACTACAAATACAACACCTAGTTTACAAATGAAGGGGATTTGAAGCTGAATAAGAAATGAAGGTTGTGATCAGTCAGAGTGTATAACATGAAAGAAATTGAAGAATGTGCAATTGTTCACAAAAGAATGGATGGAGTTGGATGTATATTGAATATAGAGTAGAAAAGAGAATATAGCAAGTTGACAGGCAGACATTCAGCCATGAAACAAAGCACAAAGTGGTTTGAGAAGACACTTTTTTCCATTTATGACATGGGGGCATCACCAGTAAAGTCATCATTTATTGTTCATGCCTAATTGTCCTTGAGAAGGTGTTAGTGCCATTTCAGAAAGCAGTTAACCACATTGCTGTAATTGGTTCAGGACAGATAAAGGAATAGATAGGTGGTTCTGCGGACAAAAGCAGGACTCCAGGATGGTAATCTGCCTCCCTGGAGCAGGGGTACAGAATGTTTCGGAGAGGGTAGAGGGAATTTTGAAGGGCGAAAGGACCCAGGCTGATGTAATTGTGCATATAGGAGAGAAGGACGTAGGAAGGAAGAGCAGGGAGTTGGGGGCCAGGCTGAAGAGCAGGGCCTCCAGGGTGGCAATCTCTGGGCTGCTGTCAGTGCCTAGGAACAGTGGGGCTAGGAATAACGACGTCCTACAACTGAATGCGTGGCTGAAGGATTGGTGCAAGACAGAGGGTTTTACATTTGTAGATCATTGGGAAGTATTTGTGAGAGAAGGGCACCTGTACAGGAGGGATGGGAAAAATTTAAATGGGAAGGGCACGAATATCTTGGCTGGGAGGTTAGCTGGAGTGTTTCGGCAGGGTTTAAACTAATGTGGAAGGGGGGTGGGGATTGGACTGATAGCTCAGTAGGCACTGGGATTGGGAGCGAGTTGGGTGACAGGGTAAGTTTGGATGAGAGGAAAATTCTCCGGGAGAAGGAGGATCTGAGTGGGTCTGGAGTGCGTCTGTTTTAATGCAAGGAGCGTAATGGGTAAAACGGATGAACTTAAGGCCTTAATGTTCATGAGGAATTTAGATGTGGTGGCAGTGACAGAGACGTGGTTAAAGGAAGGGCAGCAATGGCAGCTAAATATCCCTGGGTATAAGTGTTTTAGGTGTGATAGAGGAGGGTCAAAAAGAGGAGGGGGAGTGGCGTTGTTAGTTAGGGAGCACATCACAGCGGTGCAGAGGGAGGATAATATGGAGGAGTTAGGGATTGAGTCGCTGTGGGTGGAGTTGAGGAATAGAAAGGGAGCGATTACTATGCTAGGGGTGTACTATAGGCCACCCAACAGCCCGCGGGCAGTAGAAGAGGGTATATGTAAAGACATTTTGGATAGGTGCAGGAAGAATAGGGTCGTTGTAGTGGGAGATTTTAATCTCCCTGGGGTAGATTGGAAGGTGCCTAGAGCTGGGGGTTTGGACGGGGAGGAATTTGTAAAATGTGTACTGGAAGGGTCCTTGGAGCAGTATGTAGATAGCCTGACTAGAGAGGGAGCTATACTGGACTTAGTTCTGGGTAATGAGCCAGGTCAGGTGGTTGAGGTTGCAGTAGGTGAACATGTGGCGAATAGTGACCACAATTCTGTCTACTTTAGGATATTAATGGAAAAGGATGAGTGTTGTCCTAAGGGGAGGGTGCTAAATTGGGGGAAGGCTAGCTACAGCCGGATTAGGCAGGAACTTATGGATACTGATTGGGAGAGGTTGTTTGAGGGTAAGTCCATGTTCAGCATGTGGGAGTTTTTCAAGGGAAAACTGAAAAGGTTGCAGGAAAGATATGTGCTGGTTAAGAGGAAGGATGGGAAAGGCAGGATTAGAGAGCCGTGGATTACTAGGGAGATTGAGGAGTTGGTCAGGAAGAAATGAGAGGTGTATGTTAGGTCTAAGCAACTGGGAATGGAAAGAGCGTTGGAGGATTACAGAGAAAGTAGGAGGGAGCTCAAACTGGGAGTTGGAAGGACAAAAAGGGGGCATGAAATGGCTTTGGCAGGGAGAATTAAGGAAAATCCAAAGGCATTTTACTCCTATGTTAGGAACAAAAGGGTGGTTAGAGGAAAAATTGGTCCTCTTAGGGACTGTGCTTAGAGTCCGAGGGAATGGGGGAGATCCTGAATGAATACTTTGCGTCGGTATTCACGAAGGAGAGGGGCTTGATGTCCGGTACTCTCTTGGAGGGAGCTGTAGACCAGTTGAAGGAAATATCCATATTACGAGGGAGGAACTGTTAGGGTTTTTAGGTATCATTAAAACTGATAAATCTCTGGGGCTTGATGGCATTTATCCTAGGCTGCTTTTTGTCTCTTCTTTGGACACAGGTGAGGTCCTCGAGGACTGGAGGATAGCAAACGTGGTACTGTTGCTTAAAAAGGGTAGTAGGGATAACCCTGGTAATTATAGGCCGGTGAGTTAGACGTCAGTGGTAGGGCAGTTGTTGGAGAGGATTCTTAGGGATAGGATGTATGAGTACTTAGAGCGTTGTGATCTGATTAGGGATACGCAGCATGGCTTTGTTAAGGGGAGGTCGTGCCTTACGAATTTGGTAGAATGTTTTGAGGAGGTGACAAAAACGGTCGACGAAGGACGAGCCGTTGATGTCGTCTATATGAATTTCAGTAAGGCAAAGTCCCTCATGGTAGGTTGGTTGAAAAAGTTAAGGCTCATGGAATACAAGGACATGTATCTAGATGGATTGATAACTGGCTTGGTAATAGGGGACAGTAGTAGTGGAAGGGTCCTTTTCTAGCTGAAGGTCTGTGACTAGTGGTGTGCCGCAGGGCTCAGTACTGGGACCTCTTCTATTTGTAATATACATAAATGACTTGGAAGAGGGAGTATGTGGTGTGATCAGCAAGTTTGCAGATGACACTAAGATGGCTGGACTGGCAGACACTGAGGAGCAGTGTCAGCCAATACAGCAGGATATAGATAGGCTGGTATATTGGGCAGATAAACGGCTGATAGAATTTAATCCTGATGAATGTGAGGTGATGCATTTTGGGAGGAATAATGTAGGAGGGAGTTATATGATAAAGGGTAGACCTATAAAGAGTATAGAAATGCAGAGGGACCTGGGGGTGCAAGTGCACAAGTCTTTGAAGGTGGCAGTACAGGTGGAGACGGTTGTGAAGAAAGCTTATGGTACGTTAGCCTTTATAGGAAGGGGTATAGAGTATAAGAGCTGGCGTCTAATGTTGCAGTTGTATAGAACGTTGGTTAGGCCGCATTTGGAGTACTGCATCCAGTTCTCGTCGCCTTAGTACCGGAAAGACGTGGAGACCCCGGAGAGAGTGCAGAGGAGGTTTGCCAGGACGCTGCCTGGTATGGAAGGACTGGGTTTTGAGGAAAGATTGGGCAAATTGGGGCTGTTTTCCTTAGAGAGACGGAGAATGAGGGGAGATCTAATAGAGGTGTATAAGATTATGAAGGGTATAGATCGAGTAAACAGTGGAAAGCTTTTTCCTAGATTGGAAATAAATATTATGAGGGACCATGGGCTTAGGGGGAGGGGGGGAGGCACAATTCAGATGTTAGAGGGAGGTTTTTCACACGGCGGGTTGTGGGGGTACAGAATGCTCTGCCAAGTAAGGTGGTGGAGGCAGGCATGCTGGAGTTGTTTAAGGGATACTTAGATGGGCACATGAGCGGGATGGAGATGGAGGGATATAGGAGACTGTTTTAAATAAGGATCAAGAGCCTTGGGACGTCCCTGGGAATCAATTGATTGCTGTGGACCTTCCAACATAATTTCTGGCTCACTTGTTTTACTTTTGAGCTTCTGGGGATTCCCTTGAATGTTTGTGTAAGGATGTGCATGTTATTGATGTTTTTCTCTTTTAATCCACAGGTGCTTCAGTCCACCTTGTTGTCCAACAAGGGGCACACACGCGGTGGGTCATGTGAGGGCTGCCCTTGGATGTTTCAAGAGTAGCCTAGTGCTTCACGTTGTTAGTGTACGTTTAAACTGGACCAGATGCTGGGCAACATGACAGCTCAGTGGCTATCACTGTTTGCTGTGCAGATACATGGATTTGGGCCAGTGTCTGTGGGAGTTTGCGCATTCTCCCTGTGCTTGCATGGGTTTTCTCCAGGTGCTCCGGTTTCCTCCCACACCCCAAAGATGTGCTCTTAGGCTAATTGGTGTAACAAATTGTCCCTAAATTAGTATTCCCTCAATCTGGTTTCCAGTATGAAGTGCCATTAGCATAGACAAGGGTCATGGGTAGAAGAGGGATTCACAATGTTGAAATGGCGGCGTGGGCTCATTGGGCCGAATGGTCTGTTTCCCATGCTGTGTTGTTCTTTGACAGCAGATTTTACCCTGAAAGGCTTGAGGCAGGTGGGGTTTTTGACCAAATTAGTTTCATGGTTACCTTAACTGAGTCTAGATCAGGAAGGTGATGAGGTTAGTCCATTGGAGATTGTGCTGATGCTTGTGATTGTGGTTTGTTCTGGCTAGGGTAAGGGATCAGGATAGCCAATGAGGTTAAACTGAGGTTTTACTTGATGCAATTTTTCAAAACCATCTTGGTCTTTTGGTTAAGATCGAGCCCAGGAGAGGATGCAACATCTCATCCTGTCAGCTTGGACCTTGTTTGATTGAATCCAAGATGGGATGCAATATCTCCATGTGTCAGCTTGGATCTGGTTTCCCTTGGGGGACCATGATTGAACTTAATTTGAATTGGCTTTTTTTGATTAGAAATTAAGTACTGTCATGGTGGGATTGGAACTCATGTCCCCAGATCATTCGTCCAGGTCTCTGGATCACCATAACAGCAACATAATCACAATGCTACTGTGAGCTACGGCTATAACTTTGGTGATGACAAAATGAAAAGTTACTATTATATGGTGCCAGACCCTGATAAGCTTTGGAAATTTCTATGGCATTGTGAAATATATCACCAAAGTGTTTGAGAGCAGAATTTGAAATAATAGGTCATGAGAATGTAGGCAATGAGTGGGCCCTTGGCATCATGACTTCTAGCTTCTGAATTTGGAGTGTGGCCAGAGGCTCTACGGGGCATTAGCAGAACTTATTGATCTGGGAGGACATCAGGAAGCCTACTACAGGAAGACATCAGGGGCTCATCTCGAGACAAGAGCTAACATCCTTGGCAAACTGGGGCTGGTGGAGAAAGACAATGCAGAAGCCTCAGGGAGAGGGAGCTAGCACAGGATTGTAGTTAGGAGCTGGAGCTGCAATTCAAGGCTGTTAAGTCACCGCATTGAGTAACTGAGGTCACAAATAGGGCAGACTGAAACCTCTTGATGGTGACTAGAGAGCTGGGAAGTGGCAGTGGGGTAGCCTGGTGACCCAGGTAGATTGCCTGGACAGCACCCCTGAGCTCTAGAAGCCATGAGAAGAGGAAGGCTCCCTTCATGTCTAGGGAACCAGGTAATTGGGTTTATATGGTCACAGGAAGTTAGCAATAGTCAATCGAACTCTGCTATCTGGCTGATTAGAGATCAGGAGTTTAGCTCTGAATGTTGGAGTGGATCTGGAGCATCAGCCATGCATATTCACTAAATAATTTGCTCCTTTATGTTGAGCTTTTCCTTGAGCATTCATACAGATTTGAAGCCAGTGGAAAAAATATCTCTGCTTTATAATTTTTAGTCTGTGTGCTTGAATCTCAAGTTGCATCATGGAGGTAGCTACTGCTCTCAGTGAGGCACAGACATCACAGGATGAAGTTGAGTTGATGTGGTAACCAGGAAGCAGATTCTAGTGTGCCCTCCTTTAATATAGCAGGAAAAGGATCCTGTCATGGAATGAGTAGGAGAAAATGCTGCCACAAGTGCAGATTTAAACAGATTGCTATTCTAACTCAATAGAACCTGTTAATAAAGTCATCAGATAATGTGCGTAGTTGTTGGGACAACTCAAGCAGCAAAGTATGAAGGTGGGGAGAGTTGTTAACGAGTCCTCACTACTGGCTTCCAACTTTGGGGTGGGATCGAGAGGGCAAGATATGCCAACTGCAAGGCATTCTGTCCCTGCCAGCAGAGGTCATCGGCTTGGGAGGATGGTGATCTTTTGGAGAAAGAGAGGGACAACTGTGGTCAGGAGCTGGAGCAACAGTTGAAGGCTGGTGAGTCACTGCATTGAGAAACTGACACCACTGACGAGAAGGCAGATCAAGGCCTCTGACTGAATAACCAGGAAATGGCAATGGGGTGGGTGAAAAGCTGCTGGTGACCAAGGCAGACTGCCCACATAGCAGTTCTGAGGCTGTGAGGCCATGTGGAGACAAAGACCCACCCCCACCCCCACCCCCACTGCTTCAAATCCTCCTCTTAATTGGCTGTCACATTCCGGTACTAACGCTTCAAAACAACTTTATTGATGGTAAAGCACTTTGAGACAGCCAGAGGTCATTAAAATTTTATTTTCCTTATGGCATCAGGAAAGTATTCTCACCCACACTTGGCATCACTACACTTAGGCGGTACACTGAATGTGGTGATTCATTTTGATACAGATTTAAGTATAATTCCACGTATTCCTCCATTTATAACAAATCCCAAGCCCCTGCTTTACTATTTCATGATGTGGAGATGCCGGCGTTGAACTGGGGTAAACACAGTAAGAAGTCTCACAACACCAGATTAAAGTCCAACAGGTTTATTTAGTAGCAAAAGCCACTAGCTTTCGGAGCGCTCGCCACTCCTTTGTCAGGTGAGTGGGAGCCCTATTCACAAACAGGCATATAAATACACAAACTCAATTTACAGAATAATGATTGGAATACGAGTCTTTACAGATAATCAAGTCTTAAAGGTACAGACAATGTGAGTGGAGAGAGGATTAAGCACAGGTTAAAGAGATATGTATTGTCTCCAGACAAGCCCAGACAAGTTATGGGGGTTACAGATAGTGTGACATGAACCCAAGATCCCGGTTGAGACCGTCCTCATGTGTGGAACTTGGCTATCAGTCTCTACTCAGTGACTCTGCGCTGTCGTGTGTCATGAAGGCCGCCTTGGAGAATGTTTACCCAAAGATCAGAGGCCGAATGCCTGTGACCGCTAAAGTGTACGCCAACAGGGAGAGAACACTGTGCTCTCACCCCTAGCCCCCACTCCCCACCCCATATGCCCCTCAACTCCCCCCATCCTTACCCTCCCCGCCACCCTACCCCCACCCCCACCCACACCCCCAGTAATGTTTCAGACTGAGTCCAGCATAAATTTGCAGCTGAGTGTGTAGATCAGATTTAGTTTGGGTAATGACTGTCAGGGTGGTCTTTTGAAATGTGTTTTTGACCTTTTAAGAGGCAGTGTGTTGGGGGTCGTGCCGCGGGTGGTGTCTGAGAAACTGTTGGCCACTTTTCAGCTACGTCTTTAACAGAACAATTTTTTTTATGCGACAGAGTGAGCGGATGTGACGGTAGAACTTTTTTTCAGTTGGGGGAAGGTGGAGGCTGGCTCTGCGCTTTGCAACCAAACTTTCAGATACTTAAAAAAAACATATAAAGTCACCATAATAAACTCTGCGGATATAGGCTGAATTTTTCTCCACGGCTTTTGAGTGAGTTGAGGGGAAAAGCAATGGTTAGCAATGAAGTTGAGATTTGAAGCCGCTTACAAAGATCTTTGAAACAAAAAGCATTTCTTCAGGATGCGGCTGGCAGCAACGCCCTCTGGCAAGAGGCTATAAGAGGGAGGGAAGAGGAGGTTGGCTTTCACTTTTTGCTGCTGCAAGGCGGCAGAGTGGTGTTTGTCCTGCAGCACTGCGCCTCTCACTCACTCAATCAGCTTCCGAGCGGAGGCTTCGCTATTTTCCGGAACCCGCTTCGCTGCAGTGAGGGAGGAACCCCAGCCGCTCGCGCCGAGATGACTTCTGCTCTTCACTGAAACTGGTCCACTTATTTTTTTTCATTTAGTGTTGCTTTTGTTGTCTAGTTTTATTTCGAAATCCCTTTTTTGTTTGTTGGTCCCTAAGAGAGAGGGAAAAAAATATCACCTCATGGATCGAAAGCCCAGCGCTCGAGAGGAGGGGGCGCCCACCTCAGTTAGCGGGACTCCTGAGAAAGCCAGGGCTTCGAGCCTGGCCGTCACCGACATGATGGCACTGTTCACCCGCTTCGGCAAAACGCTCCTGTGGCTCATGCTGATCTATCTGACCGGTTACTTCGGGCTGAGTGTGAGCTTTCTGGTTTTCGGGCTGGTACTGTGGATGGGCTGGAAATTGCGGAGGGAGAACAAGCTGAACAAGCTGAGGGACGCCTTCTATCTCCTGGAAAACGAAGAGACGGTCACCAGAAAGAGAGTCAACAAGAGCCTTCCAGCCTGGGTAAGGGACAGCCAGCCAGCAGGCAGTCACCCTGTGCAGAAAGTACAAGAATCTTTTAGTTACAAAGTTTTTCTCACTGTATCTTTGGGGAATGACAATCCCAGTCAAATATTTTTGCAAAGGGAGAGGTGCGCCGGTCCTAATGCTGGAGCTCCAGTTCTGCGTTCGTATCATTCCTCCAAAGATCCGCAGCAATAAAAGACAATTTAAACATGTTACGGATGCACGTTATAGAAAAAAGTACCGTAAATAAGGTTAAATGTTGGTGTTATTCACAGGTTTACTTTTTTACATGGTTTAAATTGTGTTTTTTATACATAAAACCTAGTCCTCTCCACCCCCCCCCCCCCCGCCTCATGACGGATGGTTTGGCATTGTATTTCTGTAAGAAGTCTGACAACACCAGGTTTTAGTCCAACCGATTTATTTGATAGTAAACTCACAAGCTTTACTATCAAATAAATCGGTTGGACTAAAACCTGGTGTTGTCAGACTTTTTACTGTGTTTACCCCAGTCCAACGCCGGCACATCCACATCAATGTATTTCTGCGCAGAGAGGTTGCCAAGTGGTGGGGTAGAAATTCCAATGGGGTGACGTCATATACCTTTTTCACAGTGCATGCCTTTCTTGATGCTATGTATTTTTTTAATTGTAGCAGATTGTAGGATGTTTTCTTTTTGATTACATCTGGTAGGATTTTTTTTACTGCAATGTTACTGTGCATGAGGCACCGAGCGTGGAATGTACCTTTTCTTTCTAATATAGAGCAGCTCGAAAGCAAACATACATCTTTAATGTGGTTACAAGCTTGCAGTTCAATGGAGCATAAAAATTTCGATCCCAGAGATTGCATCCATTGACTGTCCCATTAAAGTTGAACTAACTGTATCAATCACTGCTATAGACGTAGAGGTAGTTAATCTGTGAGCCGTGGAAACGATAGCGGGTGCAATGTTTGATTCCCCCCGTCCCCCGCTCTCCCCATCTTTTGAAAAATAATAACATTTTGGCAGAGTCTATACCTTTCATTTTTGTAGGATCCGCTGTCACTGGATGGTGTTGGTGCACTAAAGCTCTAATCCACTGAAGCATAAACGGATGGGATTTATGTTCCCACCCTGATTGCTAATGAAGGGACGAAGTAAATGCATTTTGCTGCAAGGAGGGAGGGAATATTAACAGACCCTACCCACATTCCCCGCCACCCCCCCCGTATGATTCAAAATATGCTTCATGCATTCCCCAGAGGCCAAGAAGCCAGCTTACCTATCTGACTTCTCTGCTCGTGTGGTATGATGCAACCCTGGGGGCTGGGACAACCAAATAACTTGAGTAATACAGGAATTTATCTCCTTTCTCGATTCTCCTGGCACTTGATATATGTATGATCTGTATGCAGTAGGCATTTGGCTTTTTGCAGTCCTTTCTTTGAAGGCTGCAGTGCATCTCACTGCTCGATAGACCCCAGGTATGAACCTATATTGCACACGCCATGGCACAATTAGGGAACAAATCCCATCTTCTTTTAGTGTCTAGGATTAAATAGATGCTGATCAATGTTCCCTCAGTGCAGACACTCATTGAAAAAATCACTGTGATGTTAATGAATTTCAAATTGGAACCTTTACCTGATTAAAAAAAATCATTTCTTTATAAATTTCAGGTGAAGGATGTAATTGAGGAAAAATACTTCTGTTATGCCTCATCAAGCTGAGGCATACTATTGCTAGAGAATAAAACATTTAATTGTGCCATCCAGTTTTAGCATTGAGATCTGTCAGGTCAGATACTGTAGAGTAAAGCTTCCTTTAGTTTTCCTCAACAATGTCCCTCAGTCTGAACCCCAGGAGAGCACCTCTTGATACATTAGTGAGACATTTCCATTTAATTATCTTGTGGTCTTTCTGAGTAATATTAATTGAATGAATTACACCATATGGACAGTCTCTGATACATTATCACACTGTGGCTATGAAATTTCTCTTTTAGCAATAATATCTATATTTTTGTGATATAGAAGGAATATGTGAGTTATGGGAATGCAATTTTGTTGATTATTAAGAAAAACAAGGTTTCTCCCATTTTTCATGGAGAAATTTCATCCTGTTATCTTTGATAGCATGCACTCTACGTGGTAACAGATCTCTATATTTCATTAGCTTTGCATTAACAAATATTTGTGGTTTTGTCATGAGTAACTCATTTTTTTCCTTCTCAAACATTTGCTTAATGTGTTGTGAAACAGCTATTCCTTGAGTACTCTTCCTGGCAACTGGCTACAACTAAAATCAAATAAAATGGGCAATCAACCTGCATTCCACCACCATAGCAGTACTTCCCCCCCCCCCCCCCCCCAAGACTTGTTCATTTTATTTCATCTCTTCCATCTAACCAGTCTTCAAGATGTTTCCTCTCATCAAATCAAAGCTATCAACTGCTTTAGCATAATTACGACATCTGCATTTTAAACAGAGGACATCCCTCTCCTTGTTGCTGGTTGAACATTAACATTAAAAAAACTACTTGTGGGCAGCACAGTGGTTAGCACTGCTGCCTCACAGCGCCAGGAACCCAGGTTCAATACCGGCCTCAGGTCTGTATGCAGTTTGCAATTTTTCCCCATGTCTGTGTGTGTTTCCTCCCACATTCCAAAAATGTGCTTGCTAGATGGATTGGCCATGCTAAATTGCCCCTTAGTGTCAGGGGGATTACAGTGATGGGTGGGATTGTTGTTGGAGTGAGTTCAATGAGCTGAATGGCCTCCTTCCTGTAGCGATTCTGATTCTATTTGTGTTCCTCTCAAATTCGGATGCTATTTTGCAACTAACTTTGACTTTTATCCTACCTTTTTTCCCCCAAGGTCCTTGAATATCTTGGTTCTAATTCATTCACTTTCACCCGCGTTCTTCCCCAACATATATGCCTGAACATGCACTTCTGGAATGTTTTTAACAGAGGTGTATTTTGTAATCTTTTCACTAGGTGCCCAAACTAAAAGAAAAGTGGCCCACAATCTAGGCCAGCATTGTGTATGTATGTCCACCCTCCCCCACTTTGAGCTCCTTGCAAACATGATTACTGTATTTCCAAAAGAGTTCATATGCTCTTTCACCTACATTTTCAAACCGCTTCACCCAGTTTAAGAAATCTGATACCTGCTCTGTTTTATTGTTTGTTGAGCATTCTGATTTCCTCATGATTCTCATCATCAGCAACAACCAGTGACACAGACTAGCGTAGCAAATGACTGCTATAGGAAAGTGGAAATCATACTTTTTCCAAATATCTAAATAAAATCATTAATGCCGAGAACATAATATTGGAGAAAAGCTCTTCAATTTCAATTAAAAGTTGTTTGGAGATTAAAAATCCCATTTCAATATTTTTTAAAATGAAAATCAAAACTGCTCTAATTTTCATTTACATACACTACGTAATTAGACTTATTGTACCGTATTGGGTAAAGTTTAATCAATATTCATTTTTGTGCAGCACTTCATCCACTAGATCTCTTCTGCTCCCCATGGTCCAGCATATTTCCTCTCCACCACCAGGACTATACATGATGATTTGATGCATTAAGATAATAAAAATGTTCAGCTAGGTTGGGAGAAACTAGGTGGAGTAAACTGCCAGGAGGTAAATGTATGTTTCACTTATGCAGGAGCAATATGTGTGTAATTGAAAATCCACTGTGGAGCAGCTTTTCAATTAATTTTCCCCTGACTGCTGCAGTCTGAAGCAATGTTTTATTATTTATGTGACATTAACAGATAGTCTTGCCAAAGTTGGTTACATCACTATCGTTGAAATATTGACATAGGAACATATGTTAGTGAATACTAAAACTCCCAAGTCACGGACTGAGTAATTTACTGATGCATTGAAAAGTCATGCAGAAGTCTAGTATGTGCCCCATGCAAATGGAGCAGTTTACTTTCAATGTAGTATAATGTAATGAGATTTGTTTTACTATTAATGCCTTGCATAAATGTTCTTGGACAGATTTCTTGACTTATTTTATGACATATTTACACTTTTAGTGGATCAGGGAAAGGGGTTGAAGGGTGTTGTACAAGTTTGTGGAGGAGCCCTGAATATTCTTTGTGAACCCCTCCCTCCCCACAATTGTCTTGACCCCCACTTGTTCCCATTTTTGAAAATACAAAGCATCGGTTGAGTGAATGAGGTGGATACAGTTCAACAGTAGTCCCCAACAAAAGGGAATTTGATAAATTCTGGAAGAAAGAAATGCAGAAATGTGGGTAAAAAAGCTGAGGAGTGGGACCAACGAATGCTCTTCAAAAGAGTCATAGATAGACTTAAGAGGCTGAATGGTCCCCTGTGTTGTATGATGTTATGACTCTGTCTGAGGAACGCTATAGAGATTCTAATTCCAGTTTTGGATTATTTGCCATTATTTTCAGATTCAAGCTTTTTGTGTAGTTATATTAAGATTGGAAGTAGAATTTAATTTTTAGTGTGAGTTTAAGTGTCGCGCACACAATTTGCAGACTGAAAGTGGAGTGTCATGTTGGATTGGAATGCAGATCTTGGAGGTCATAGATCATAGGTTCAAAGACTTGTCTGAATACAGTGTTCCATGATTTTTTTATGATAAATTATTGTAGCAATGAGATTTTGAGTAGCCATAGTGTTCAAACAGAGGAGCATTGACCAGGAAGCTACTGGCTTGAATCTAAGGTCTGGTGAGATCAATGGATAGTAGATAATTATTCTGTGACAAAGGTGAATTTGTGCAAAGATAAGTAAACACCAGTGATACCCTAACTTGTCTATCTGAAATCAAAGAGCTAGTGATCAATGAAATTCAGTAGCAACTGGTTCATGAATGACTGAGTCGCATCCAAAATGGATTAACTGAGAAAGGCTGTGCAAGTTGCGTAGATCGGCAAAGTATCTGGGAAGTGATGGTATCCTCAGAGGTGTATAGATGTGCTGCTGATGTTATAATATCTCAGATATTAAGACATTTAAAAGAAATGGATAGTAGAAGATTTGCAGGATATCTTGTCCTCTAAGCGCGAGAGATTTGTCAAATTCAAATTTCAGTGATTTGCTTTCTTATCATTTGAAAGATGCTTGCCAGAATGCTCTTGAATAGAATCATTATAACAACCTTAATAGATGTTTTGTCCAAGAGTCAGTTTGGTTTCACACTAAACTTGCACCACTGACATCTTTGCACTTGCTCAAGTGAAAAGGGAATGCTATTGAGTAGAATTGAGTTAACTATGTTTGTTGATCTCATAAGTGTCCCACAGTGAATAGGCAAACATTATGGGATACCCTGGCTAAGTTCAGATGGGTTTGTCATGTTTGACAGCATGGCCAAAGGGCACCATGATCTCAAAATGCCTTCTTTACAAGTTAGCAGCGGAGTGAAACAAGATGATTTGAGGAGTTTTAAAGTGCCATTTTGTGAAATGCATCACAGCTGTTTGATAGCCTGGCATCTGCATTAGATTCAGAGCAAGTAGCAATTTTTTCAAACTGAATCCGTGGGCAAAAGTGAAGATTTGTGAAGAAAACATGCCTGCTGATGGCCACTTCTTGCTGACTTAGTCAGGGCCTTGCGTCCAATTATTCATAGAACACTACAGCGCAGAACAGGCCCTTCGGCCCACGATGTTGCGCCGACCAGTTAAAAAATAATGACCCTCTAACCTAAACCAAACCCTTTCCATCCATAAACCTATCCTCGGATCTCTTAAACGCCCCCAAACTAGTCGCATTTACAACTGCAGCAGGCAGGGCATTCCAATCCCTCACCAACCTCTGGGTAAAGAACCTACCTCTGACATCTGTCCTATAACTACCACCCCTTAATTTAAAGCTATGCCCCCTCGTGCTAGCTTTCTCCATCCGAGGAAAAAGGCTATCACTGTCCACCCTATCTAAACCTCTAATCATCTTATATGTTTCAATAAGGTCCCCTCTTAGCCGCCTTCTTTCTAACGAAAACAACCTCCAATCCCTCAGTCTCTCCTCATAGGACCTCCCCTCCATACCAGGCAACATCCTGGTAAACCTCCTCTGCACCCTCTCCAAAGCCTCCACATCCTTCCTATAATGTGGGGACCAGAACTGCACACAATACTCCAAGTGCGGCCGCACCAGAGTTTTGTACAGTTGCAACATGACGCTGTGGCTCCTAAATTCAATCCCCCTACCAATAAACGCCAAGACGCCGTATGCCTTCCTAACAACCCTATCTACTTGATTCCCAACTTTCAGGGATCTATGTACACATACACCTAGATCCCTCTGTTCATCCACACTATTCAGAGTCCTACCGTTAGCCCTATACTCTACACATCTGTTATTCCTGCGAAAGTGAATTACCTCACACTTTTCCGCACTAAACTCCATCCGCCACCTCTCGGCCCAGCTCTGCAACTTGTCCAAGTCTCCCTGTAAACTAAGACACCCTTCCTCACTATCTACCACACCTCCAACTTTGGTGTCATCAGCAAATTTACTAATCCACCCAACTATACCCTCATCCAGATCATTTATAAAAATTACAAACAGCAGTGGCCCCAAAACAGATCCCTGAGGCACACCACTCGTAACTGAACGCCATGACGAATACTTACCGTCAACCACCACCCTCTGTCTCCTATCCGCCAGCCAATTCCTGATCCAATTACCTAAATCACCCTCAATCCCATACATCTGCATTTTCTGCAGAAGCCTTCCATGGTGAACCTTATCAAACGCCTTACTAAAGTCCATATATACCACGTCAACTGCCTTACCCCCATCCACCTCTTTGGTCACTTCCTCAAAAAACTCAATAAGGTTAGTAAGGCACGACCTACCCTCCACAAAACCATGCTGACTATCTCCAATCAATTCATTACTCTCCAAATAACTATAAATCCTATCCCTAATAATTTTTTCTAAAACCTTGCCCACAACAGAAGTAAGACTCACCGGTCTATAATTCCCGGGGAAGTCTCTGTTCCCCTTCTTAAACAATGGGACAACATTCGCTGTCCTCCAATCTTCTGGCACTATACCATGGAAAACTTCTTCACAATGTACCTTTCGCCCCTGGGCTTTACCATCAATCTTGACAAGAGGGGAATGATTTTTCACCGTTATAATGGAACCATAGCATCAAGCTGAAGGCCAACAGCTGAAAACATCAGTTCACCTGCCTTGGGAGCATTACTACAGCAGGCATCATAACAATATTATAAACTGTAGGGTAGAGGCACATGTTGCATTTGAAGGCAGCAGGATTGAGTGTTTCAGAAGTGTTTCACGAAGCCGTTGATGGAAATCGAGACGTACCAAGTCGTGACTCTTGCCACTCTTCTGTACAACAGAGATATGGATTGTCTGCAGATGCCACCTGAAGAACTCGAAGCATCATCGTGGATCATTACGTTGTGGCATGATCACATAAGGCACAGAAGTTCTCAAATGATAACACAAGCAGCATACAGTTAATTATGAAGATGATATGGCTTCAAATGGTCAGGTGATATGATCCAAATGGACACTAACTTGCCAAAGTGCTTAACAATGTATGCAACTGATGGTCAGCAAAAGCATAATTAATCTGCTTGAAGACAGTTCTGAAGTTCTTCAGAATAAACTGGAAAGTAGTAGCCACAAGTCATTGGAGATGGCACAATCTAGCCTAGCTGTCTTCAAGATGATGAATGGCATGAAAAGAACAGTTGCAGGACTCGGAATGGAACATTGGTGATTTTCTGTCTTTCAAGATATATTGTAACAGAAATCAACAATCTGAACCACAGCTTTACCAATATTGTTAGTGTCAGCGATGTCCCTTTGAAACTATTTTGAGGTTTCACAGGGACAGTATCAACATCTATCACAGTCAATTGAACAGTCATTAAACACACTTAACATTTGAATAGAACAATTTATAAGCCTGGATCAAAAGCTGGCTCAGACTGTTTTTGCTGAGATTCAGAAATATTGCTGTCATGGGAAACCCTGCAAACTTCGGTAACCACTGCAACTGTACAGTGGAGTTTTTATCTTGCAATGCAACGTTTTTTTCCAAGACCAGTTTCAGTTATTGATGCAAATAGACTGCTTAGAGTAGAATGTGAACATTTTATAAAGTCACATCTTGTGATGTTCTATATAGAATGATTGACTGTGCTTCTGAAATATTAGGATACAATAGTCGAAGATAGCTGTTCAGTCTTGGGTCCAGGAAATAAAAGTTAACATTAAGCTATAGAACTCCCTTCCTACCAGCACTGTGTGTGCGCCTTCACCACATTGACTGCAGTAACTCATGGAGGCTACCACCTTCTTGAAGCACAATTAGTGATGGGCAATAAATGCTGGCCTGGCCAGCCCTGTGAAAGAATTTAAAAAGATGCATTAGGCTAAGCATGTGACTGGAATGGTGCAGACTACTCAGTTGAGTCTGTAGAGATTGTACAGAATTATTTTTGGTACATCTGTATCCAATGAAATCAATACTTGCAGGCCTGATATTGTTGTATTTTCAAAATTTGCAGGAATGTTTCTGTGCAAATTGGATATAACCACCTCAAACATCAAGCCAGAAAGTGAGATTAAGGAGAGGATTAATGATGAGCAGCGAAATGAATAAAAAGAACTGTGTGACAATACTAGGAAGAAAAATGTAAAACAACAAGGTTAAGTCAAGGAGCAAAAACAGGGAAGAAGAAATGTGACTGAATTTTCCATGCTTTGCATTCCCTAGTGATGTAGCAGAGGGATGGAGATTTGCAGAGATGCAGAGTCTCTGCTTCCTTTATGTTGACCTGGGATTTGCAGCACTTTCTCGGTGTTTGATGGGGATAGGGGTGAGGGAGACTGGGGTTACAGTTTGACTCTCAATAATGAAATTGGGGATGGGAGGGGTTTGGGGATTGCAGTGGAACCTTGTTTCTCCTTCACCTCACCCAAGACCAATCAGAAGAAGTGGACCTTTGGCCTTGTATCTTCAGCTCCTGACAGAAGAAAAGACCCAAACAAAGTTATCCCAGGAATATGGATTTGCACTGGAGGACTCTGACTTGCTGTTCCTGAACAGCAGTCAGGAGGCTTGAATGCCAGCAAGCTTCCTCAGTGCTGGGCAGTGCCAGGTGATAGACTAGAACCTTTCTAAATATCCTGAACCTGCAAATATGAGCAACTTTGAGTCATCGCAGATAGCGTGCATTTTAGTTATGCTGTGCCTGCCAGCTGTCCAGGCGCAGACATAAGTGGGATGTGGAAATTGGCTCTGAATTTATCAAATTAAGAGTTTTTCATAATTTGCGGCTTAATGGATTTTCACAATTCAAAAACTTGCATTTCAGCACATGTAATAGCAAAAGTATATATACTGTTGTTATAGGTGCTCAAGGTCTTACTGGAAAACGCAAGCAATGGCTAGGCTAAATTGAAAGTTTGATTCCATGTCTGTGTTGGCTGAAGCTGATCTCAGCTAAAATGGCAACATTGAGTTTGGGGTTCAGTGTTTGAGAAGGGCAGTATCAGCCAGCAGCCCCTACTGAAAACGCACATGCTTTAGCATTGAGTGAGGAGAACATTGGGCTTTGTTAATTCTGTGGTTCCACTGCCCAGGTGTATAGAAATGAAGCACTTGGGCAAGGTATTAGAAGGACATTACCTGTTAGTTGTACTTAAGAATGGTGGTGCAGTGGCATTGTTACTGGACTAGCAATCCAGAGACCCAGGATACTTTGGGGACCCAGGTTAAAAATCTGGGCTTAAGTCTACCGATGACCACGAAACCATTATCTGGTTCGCTAATATCATTTAGGGAAAAAAAATCTGCCATCCTTGCCTGGTTGGACCTACATGTAACTCCAGAACAACAATGTGTGTTAAATGCCCTCTGAAACAGCCTAGCAAGCCACTCCATTGTATCCAACTGCTACAAAGACAACAAAAATCAATAAAACCAGACAGATCAATTGGCACTGGAAATACAACAGCAAACTCAGTCTTGTTGATCCTGCACAATCATCCTTGCTAATATTGGAGTGCTGCCTCGCAGACCAATTAGGCAATAGCCTGACATAGTCATACTGATAATGTCCCAGACACCGTTACTAGGTATGTCCTGTCCCACCAGTAGACCCAGTATTATGGTGGCACAATGGTATACAATTGGGAGGGAATTGCCCGGGAGTCCTCAATATTCACTCTGGACCCCATGAAGTCTCACGGCATCAGGTCAAACATAGGTAAAGAAACCTCTTGCTGATTACGATGCATTGTCTCCCCCTTAGCTCCTACATGCTGAACACATTTGAAGAAAGCTGCACAGTGTATTGTGGGTGAGAGACTTCATGTCCATCACCAAGAGTGTCTTGGTTGTACCACAGACCAAGCTGGCCAGATCCTAAAGGATGTAGCTGTTAGACTGAAGTAAAATACTGTGGATGCTGGAATCAGAAACAAAAACAAAATGCTGGAAAATCTCAGCAGGTTTGACAGCATCTGTGGAATTGCTGGCTCTATTCTCTACACAGACGCTGTCAGACCTGTTGAGATTTTCCAGCATTTTGTTTTTGTTGTAGCTGCTAGAGTGGGTCTGCAGCAGATGGTGAGAGAAAAACATACTTGACTTCATCCTCACCAACCTGCCTGCCGCAGATGCATCTGTCCGTGACAGTATGAGTAGGAATGACCACCGCACAGTCCTGTGGAGATGAAACCCCATCTTCACATTTGAGGATGCCCTCCATCATATTTTGTGGTACTATCGCTGTGATAAATGGGATAGATTTCGAATAGATCTAGCAACTCCATGAGGCATTGTGGGCTATCAGCAGAATTGTACTCAACCACAATCTGCAACCTCATGGCCTGGCAGCATATACATAGGAACATAAGAATTAGAAGCAGAAGTAGGTAAGTTCAGCCCTTTGAATGGCGGAGCAGGCTCAATCAGATCATGGCTGATCTCTCCCTGGTCTTCAATCCACCTCCCCACTTGTTCCCCATATCCCTATTTTTAAAAATTAGAAATATGTCTATCTCCCTCTTGAAAACATTCAACAATTCAGACTCCACTGCAACATAGGACAGTGTGTTCCATAAATTCACCACCCTTTGCAACAAGTAGTACCTCCTCCATTTTAAATTGACCGCCTCTCACCCTATACCTGTGGCCTCTTGTTCTAAATTGCCCCATAAGAGGAAACATTTGGGCTACATTTATTTATCAATCCCTTTTAAAAAATTTATACACCTTGATCAGATCCCCCTCATCCTTCTAAACTCCAGCAAGAACAAGCCCAAACTGTTTAATCTCTCCTTGTACGCCAACCCTTTCATCCCCGGAATCGATCTGATGAACTGCCTCCAATGCCGCTACATCCTTCCTCAAATGAGACCAAAACTGGACACAATACTCCAGATGTGGTCTCACCAACACCCTATAGAACTACAACATTTCTCTACTTTTACACTCTATTCCTTTTGCAATAAATGCCAACATTCCACCTGCCTTTTTTATTACATGCTGTACCTGCATGCTGACTTTCTGCGATTCATGAACACAGACACCCAGATCCCTCTGCCCAGACACATTTTGAATCTACTTTCCATTTAGGTAATAATTTGCCTTTCTATTTTTTCCTGCCAAAATGGATAACCTCACACTTATCCACATCAAACTCCATCTGCCAAATTTTGGCCCATCCTCCTAGCCTATCCCCACTCTACCCTTACTATCAGCCAGGGATCAACTCTGATTCAGTGAACAGCGCAGGAGGGCATGCCAGGAGCAACATCAGGCACGCTGAAAATGAGGTGTCAACCTGGTGAAACTACAACACAGGAATACCTGTGTGCCAAACAGCATAAGCAGCAAGTAATAGAACTATGTAATTCCACAACCAATGGATCAGATCTTAGCTCTGCAGATTTTTAATCAGTAAGGGAATTGAGGGTTATGAGTATAAGGTGGGAAAGTAGATGTGAGGATTACCGTATCCAATCAGTCATGATTTTATTGATTTGGCAGAGTAGCTTTGATGGGCTAAATGGCAGGTCAGTCCTGTTACATACAGTTGTGAATGGTGGTGGACAATTGAGGGACACATGGCAGGAGGAGGCTCCACAAATATCCCCATTATCAATGATATCAGTGCAAAAGAAAAGGCTTGAAGCATTTATAACAATCTTCAGCCAGAAGTGCCAAGTGGATGATCCATCTCAGCTTCCTCTAGAAATCTCCAACATCACAGATGTCAGTCGTCAGCCAATTCAGTTCACTCCATGTGATATCAAGAAACATCTGGAAAGAACTGGATACTGCAGAGGCTATGTATGATGATTTTCTAGTAATAGTACTGAAGGCCTTAAGCTCCAGAACATGCTGCACCCCTAGCCAAGCTGTTCCAGTACAGCTACAACAAGGGCACCAATTGGCAATATGGAAAACCGTCCATGTATGTCCTGCCCGCAAAAGCTGGACAAATTCAATCTGGCCAAATACTGCCCCATCAGTCTGCTCTCAATCATCAGTAAAGTGATGGAAAGGGTAATCAATAGTTCTATCAAGTGGCACTTACCCTGTTAGGGGCAATTTATCATGGCCAATCCACGTAACCTACACACCTTTTGTAGTGTGAGAGGAAATCCACGCAGACTCAGGGAGAATGTGCAAACTCCAGACAGGCAGCAACCTGAGGCCGGAATTGAAACTGGGTCCCTGGCTCTGTGAGGCAGCAGCACTAACCACTGTGCCACCCATGCTGAAAGAATTCTAACAGCTCGATCACAAGTGTGTAGATTTCTTTGGTTGACATCTTGATCCAATCTCAGCAAGTTGTTTAGTAAATGGCTGACACTACACAAGAGGCAGGTAGAGATACATGCTTCATTCATCAATCTTTCCAGTTACACAAGCTAACCACAGATCGCAGTAAAAGCGGAACAAGCTGGCTGGAATATTTCCTGGAATCATTGGTTATAAGTAACAATCACTTTGCTTATCAAGCCGCTCCCTATTTACATGCTTTTGATAAAAACTGACTGTTTCGAGGTCACTGGCTTTTGGCTCCTGACTTCTCTTAAATGCTGTTTGTGGTATTAGCTGGGATTTAGTGTTACGTAGATCAAAGACAGATGGTGAAGCAGAAAACAAGCTTTTCTTTAATAGTAGGTTTATTCACGGAAAGCAGGGCTACAGATTCCTGCCTCCCAACTACTAACTTATTGTCTCAACCATCTCTCTTTATACTCCTTTTTGAATTCCAGTAAAAAATAAACAAATGGACAATAACTAATTGATACCCCTTAAAGGGGGCACTGTAACAAAAAAAACAAAACTTTTAAAGGACCTGGTCCTTTAACAACATAACCAACCCTCCATTAATATTTGAGAGATTGATGGAAAGTCATTTTTAAATTGGGGGGGAAAAAAAATAAACAAAGTTGTTTTTGGTGTTGTGGCCCACATAAGACAGGGAAGGTCTCAAGTTCAATTCCTTATGTGTGCTGATCTCAGCTGGGACATTAGAGGGAACTTTACAATTAACTTCATCACTTGTATGCATGTGAGCATGAAAGCTTAATAGGGTTCCCATTCTTGATACTACCCATTATGCCTGCTGGAAAGTACACTTTTGTGGATGTCAAATGAGACTAAAATTGGGCTTGGTTGTCATGTTAAGTCACTGCCTGGGCTCAAGCCAGAAAAATGGATGAAGGACTGGTGGAACAGTCTTCCACCAAGAGGCAGCACTTTCAGAAAAGGAGGAAAGAACCTGGTGAAATAAGGTGAATGGGGCAAAAAACTGGGCATCTGACTGATAAGCTGCGATGTTTCCTCTGGGGGAGTTAGGTTAAATTCAGGGCTTTAAACATGTTGGTATTTATGATAGCTGATAATACTGAAGTGCTCCTCAAATGCATCTAAGATGGATTTTTGTTTTTGCTTCTCCGATGTACTACTTGACCAAGAATGGAAGGATCTGTTTTCAAGTAGAAATCCATGTTTTCACAAGAATTCTGACAGCCTCACAGCAATAGATCTGTCTACGAACATGAAAATTGTTGCTCAGATAACAATGAGGTTTTGCTTTAGACACCACAGTTGGAAATTGTACTGTATGTAGGTGTGGACTGTGCAAAAAGGCTAAGGAACATTTTTTCTGTAAACCACAGAAAAATAAACCACTTCACCTAAAATTTATAATGAGAAGTTCTCTTGTTCGCTTTCTCCGTCGCATCCCTCAGATGGAACATCACATTTCTGGCAGTTGTCATGCAATATTTTGAAATGGGGAGAAAAAAGAGGAGATATAGCATTGCATGTTGCATACTGCATTTCCAGAGTTGAGGAAGAGAGTGCCACTTAAGAGTTTTTTTAAAAGTAGAAACTTAGATATTTTTTCATCCCTACTCCAGGGACATTGAGGCTTGTTATACAGCCACTACTGATGCTCCAGCTGAGATGATCTGACTTCCGAGATTAATCATGGGACTTAGTTAATGTGTAAGAAGACTTTGTCCCTCGTTGACCACTTAGAAATCATGGTTGCTCATGGAAAATTGGGATATCAAAAATTAGACATCTTCCAACTGTGCCTGTGGGACAGCAAATTCCACTCCTTGGTCATGGCTTCACATGGACATGGACCAGAAACTAGGTGTACCATAACAGGATGGCATGATTACAAAGAGCACTGTGCCCAAAGCGCAGTCCAGGATACCATCAAGGCTGTCTTCTGGTTTGTTCTGTGGAATTGGCCTTGGTGAACCACATCCATCCTGGGGGATTGACTGCTATTCCTGAAAGCCTTTGGGAATTTTGTTCCTATTGTTGTATCTGAAAAGTCATTTTATGGCATTTTTACATATTTCACAACAAGTTTGGGAGAGTGGCAACTATGATGTAGAGATGCTGGTGTTGGACTGGGGTAAACACAGTAAGAAGTCTCACAACACCAGGTTAAAGTCCAACCAGTTCATTTGATAGTAAACCCACAAGCTTTCGGAAACGCTGTTCCTTCGTCAGGTGTGTGGAAAGTTCTGATCAGAGAAGAGCATATAAAGTCATACACAGTTTATAGAATACTGATTAGAATGCAAGTCTTTGCAGCTAACCTGCTATTCAAGTCTTAAAGGTGCAGACAATGTGAATGGAAATAGTATTAGCAAAGGTTGAAGAGATGTGTATTGTATCCAGGCAGGACAGTAAGTGAGATGTTGCAAGTTCAGGCAAGTCATGGGGGTTACAAATAGTGTGACATGAACCCAAGATCCCAGTTGAGGCCGTCCTCGTGTGTGCGGAACTTGGCTATCAGTCTCTGCTCAGCGACTCTGCACTGTCGTGTGTCGTGAAGGCCGCCTTGGAGAACACTTACCCGAAGATCAGAGGTCGTATGCCCATGACCACTGAGGTGTTTGCCAACAAGAAGGGAACAGTCTTGCCTGGTGATTGTTGAGCGATGTTTGTTCATCCATCGTCATAGCGTCTGCATGGTCTCCCCAATGTACCATGCCTCGGGACATCCTTTCCTGCAGTGTGTCAGGTAGACAACGTTGGCTGAGTTGCAAGAGTATGTACCGTGTACCTGGTGGTGTTCTCACGTGAGATGATGTCATCCATGTCGATGATCCGGCATGTCTTGCAGAGGTTGCTGTGGCAGGGTTGTGTGGTGTTGTGGTCCCTGTTCTCCTGAAGGCTGGGTAGTTTGCTGCGAACAATGGTTTGTTTGAGGTTGTGCGGTTGTTTGAAGGCAAGAAGTGGGAGTGTGGGGATGGCCTTGGCGAGATATTCATCCTCATCAATGACATGTTGAAGACTCTGGAGAAGATGTTGTAGCTTCTCTGCTCCGGGGAAGTACTGGACGACAAAGGGTACTCTGTCCGCCATGTCCCATGTTTGTCTTCTGAGGAGGTTGGTGTGGTTTTTCACTGTGGCGCGTCGGAACTGGATCGATGAGTCGAGCGCCATATCCTGCTCTTATGAGGGCATCTTTCAGCGTCTGGAGGTGTCTGTTGTGATCCTCCTCATCGGAGCAGATCCTGTATGTACAGAAAGCTTGTCCGTAGAGGATGGCTTCTTTAACGTGTTTAGGGTGGAAGCTGGAGAAGTGGAGCATCGTGAGGTTATCTGTGGGTTTGTGGTACAGTGAGGTGCTGAGGTGACCGTCCTTGACGGAGATGCGTGTGTCCAAGAATGCAACCGATTCTGGAGAATAGTCCATGGTGAGTCTGATGGTGGGATGGAACTTGTTGATGTCATCATATAGTTGTTTCAGTGATTGTTCACCATGAGTTCAAAGGAAGAAAATGTCATCGATGTATCTCATGTATAGCACCACACAACCCTGCCACAGCAACCTCTGCAAGACATGCCGGATCATCGACACGGATGACATCATCTCGTGTGAGAACACCATCCACCAGGTACACAGCACATATTCTTGCAACTCGGCCAATGTTGTCTACCTGATACGCTGCAGGAAAGGATGTCCCGAAGCATGGTATATTGGGGAGACCATGCAGACGCTATGACAGTGGATGAATGAACATCGCTCGACAATCACCAGGCAAGACTGTTCCCTTCCTGTTGGCAGCGGTCATGGGCATACAGCCTCTGATCTTCGGATAAGCTTTCTCCAAGGCGGCCTTCACGACACACAGCGCAGTCGCTGAGCAGAGACTGATAGCCAAGTTCCGCACACTTGAGGATGGTCTCAACCAGGATCTTGGGTTCATGTCGCACTATCTGTAACCCCCATCACTTGCCTGAACTTGCAACATCTCACTTACTGTCCTGCCTGGAGAGAATACACATCTCTTTAACCTATGCTAATGCTATGTCCACTCACATTATCTGCACCTTTTAAGACTTGAATAGCAGGTTAGCTGTAAAGACTCCCATTCTAATCAGTATTCTGTAAACTGTGTGTGACTTTATACACCCTTCTCTGATCAGAACTTTCCACACACCTGACAAAGGAACTGTCTACTTTAGGATAAAAATGGAAAAGGATGAGTGCTGAACTGGGGGAAGGCGATCTATAGCCGGGTTAGGAAGGAGCTGAAGGACACTGATTGGGAGAGGTTGTTAGCGGGTAAGACCACGGTTGGCAAGTGGGAGGCTTTCAAGGGCAAACTAAAAATGTTGCAGGAAAGGCATGGGCCAGTAAAGAGGAAGGATGGGAAAGGCAGGATTAGAGAGCCGTGGATTACAGGGGATATTGAGGACTTGGTCAGGAAGAAGAGAGAGGCATATGTAAGGTCTAAGCAACTGGGAACGGAGAGAGTGCTGGAGGAATATAGAGAGCAGGAGGGAGCTCAAAAGGGGAGTTAGAAGGGCGAAAAGGGGGCATGAAATTGCTTTGGCTGATGGGATTAAGGAAAATCCAAAGGCATTTTACTCTTATATTAGGAACAAGAGGGTGATTAGAGGGAACAAAGGACAAAGGAGGGGAACTATGCATTGAGTCTGAGGGAATGGGGGAGATCCTGAATTAATACTTTGCGTCGGTATTCACGAAGGAGAGGGGCTTGGTGTCTTGTAATGTCTTGGAGGGAGCTGTAGACCAGTTGAAGGAAATATCCATTACGAGGGAGGAAGTGTTAGGGTTTTTAGGTAGCATAAAAACTGATAAAAGCGCCGGGGCCTGATGGCATTTATCCCAGGCTGCGTAGGGAGGTGAGAGATGAAATTGCTAGGCCTCTGATGCAAATCTTTGTCTCTTCTTTGGACACAGGTGCGGTCCCAGAGGACTGGAGGATAGCTAATGTGGTACCGCTGTTTAAAAAGGGCAGTAGGGATAACCCTGGTAATGATAGGCCAGTGAGTTTGATGTCAGTGGTAGGAAAGTTGGAAAAAATTCTTAGGGATAGGATGTATAAGCATTTGGAGCGTTGCGATCTGATTAGGGATACACAGCATGGCTTTATTCAGGGGAGGTCTTGCCTTACGAATCTGGTAGAATTTTTTGAGGAGGTGACAAAAACGGTTGACGATGGGCGAGCCGTTGATGTCATCTATATGGATTTCAGTAAGGCGTTTGACAAAGTCCCTCACGGTAGGCTGGTAGAAAAGGTTAAGGCTCATGGGATACAGGGACAGGTATCTAGATGGATTGGAAACTGGCTAGGCAACAGGAGACAGAGAGTAGTAGTGGAAGGGTCCTTTTCTAGCTGGAGGTCTGTCACCAGTGGTGTGCCGCAAGGCTCAGTACTGGGACCTCTTCTGTTTGTAATATATATAAATGACTTGGAAGAGGGCGTACGGGGTGTGATCAGCAAGTTTGCAGATGACACCAAGATGGCAGGATTGGCGGATAGCGAGGAGGAGTGTCAGGTGACACAGCAGGATATAGATAGGCTGGTATATCGGGCAGATAGATGGCAGATGGAATTTAATCCTGATAAATGCGAGGTGATGTATTTTGGAAGGAATAATGCAGGGAGGAGTTACATGATAAAGGGTAGACCAATTAAGAGTATAGAAATGCAGAGGGACCTGGGAGTGCAAGTGCACAAGTCTTTGAAGGTGGCAACCCAGGTGGAGAAGGTTGCAAAGAAAGCTTACGGTATGCTAGCCTTTATAGGAAGGGGTATAGAGTACAAGAGCTGGTGTCTAATGCTACAGTTGTACAGAACGTTGGTTAGACTGCATTTGGAGTACTGCGTCCAGTTCTGGTCACCTTACTACCGGAAGGACGTGGAGACCCTGGAGAGAGTGCAGAGGAGGTTTACCAGGATGCTGCCTGGTATGGAAGGACTGGGTTATGAGGAAAGATTGGGTAAACTGGGGCTCTTTTCCTTAGAAAGATGGAGATTAAGGGGGGGATCTTATAGAGGTGTATAAAATAATGAAGGGTATAGATAGAGTAAACAGTGGCAGGCTTTTTCCTAGATTGGAGACAAATATCACGAGGGGTCATGAGCTAAGGGTGAGGGGGGAGAAGTATAATTTGGATACTAGAGGGAGGTTTTTCACATAGAGGGTCGTGGGGGTATGGAATGCACTACCAAGTAAGGTGGTGGAGGCAGGCACGCTGGACTTGTTTAAGGTTTACTTAGATAGGCACATGAGTGAAACAGGGATGGAGGGTTATGGGAGACGGTTTTAAATAAGGGTCAGAGCCTCGGGACGTTACTGGAAATCTAATGCTGCATGTTGATGTTTTGTCTCTTTTACTCTGCAGGTGTGTCGGTCCACCTTGTTGTCTAACGAGGGGCATGCACACGGCGGGTCGTGCGTGGGCTGCTCTTGGATGTTTCGAGAGTGGCCTAGTACTTCACATTGTTGTGTGTGCTTAAAACTGGACCAGCAGATGGGCACCACAACAGCTCAGTGACTATCACTGCTAGCTGTGCAGATACATGGATTTGGGCCGGTGTCTGTGGGAGTTTGTGCATTCTCCCTGTGGTTGCGTGGGGTTCCTCCGGGCGCTCCGGTTTCCTCCCACACCCCAAAGATGTGCTCTTAGGCTGATTGGTGTATCAAATTGTCCCTGAACTATTCTCCCCTGAATCTGGTTTCCAATGGGGGTACCATACGCATACACACGGGTCAAGGCAGGTGTAGAAAATGCTTTGTTAAGATGGCGGCGTGGGCTCGTTGGGCCGAAGGGCCTGTTTCCCGTGCTGGGTTGTTCTTTGTTCTTTGGACCAATGTTTCTGAAAGCTTGTGGGTTTACTATCAAATAAACTAGTTGGACTTTAACCTGGTGTTGTGAGACTTCTTAGAGTGGCAACTACACAGGCCTCTTGTTAGCATCCTTCCTGCTTTACATCTCCATATTGAACCACGGTGCCTCAGGGAGAATTCATTCATAGAATCGTAGGTTTACAACCCAACTTGTCCTTGCTGCCCATATCCCTCTATAATCATCTTATCCCTATAACTATTTAAATACTTTTTAAAAGACAAAATTGTACCCGCCTCTACTACTACCTCTCAACCTCTGTGAAAAAATTGTCCCTCTGGACACTTTTGTATCTCTCCCCTCTCACCTTAAACCTATGCCTTCTAGTTTTAGACTCCACTGCCTTTGGGGAAAAGATATTGACTATCTAGCTGATCTTTGCCCCTCATTTTATAGACCTCTATAAGATCACTCCTCAGCCCCCTATGCTGCAGGGAAAAAAGTCCCAGTCTATCCAGTCTCTCCTAATTCAAACCATCAAGTCCCAGTAGCATCCTAGTAAATCTTTTCTGCACTCTTTCTAGTTTAATAATATCCTTTCTGTAATAGGGTGACCAGAACTGTACACAGTATTCCAAGTGTGGCCTTCCCAATGTCTTGTACAACTTCAACAAGATGTCCCAACTCCTGTATTCAATGTTCTGACCAATGAAACCAAGCATGTCGAATGCCTTCTTCACCACTCTGTTCACCTGTGACTCCACTTTCAAGGAGCTATGAACACGTACCCCTAGATCTTTGTTCTGTAACTCTCCCCAGTGCTCGACCATTAACTGAGTAAGTCCCTGGTTCAATCTACCAAAATGCATCACCTCACATTTATCTAAATTAAACACCATCTGCCATTCGTCAGCCCACTGGCCCAATTAATCAAGATCCCATTGCAATTGGAGATAATTTTCTTCACTGTCCACTGTGCCACCAATCTTTGGTGTCATCTGCAAACTTACTAACCATGCTCCCATATTCTCATCCAAATCATTAATATTAATATAAATGACAAATAACAGCGGACCCAGCACTGATTCCTGAGGCTGTTACAATGAGCTGTAACAGCGAACTGTGGGTGTAGGTGAAAGAAAAGTACTTGATGCAATATGTTTTATTGAATGATCTGCTCCTTGTGTGACACTCTTCAATTTGTACTGTCAAACGACTCCAACCACCAGGAGTGTCCTGTGATGTTATCAGTTTAAAATCCTCTCCCTAAGCACCACTCAAGCTTGAAGAACAGAAGCTTCTAACAATATTGCTGGGTGCTGGAAGACGAGGGCATTATCTCATAATTAGGCTAATTGAGGTGCTGTCAGGGTCATCACAAGGGTAATGGAAGTCTGGAATACCCTATCCACCACCATCATCAACCCCCCCCCCCCCCCCAAAAGAGTGGAGAGGGGGGGGTGGATAGGAGGGAAATCAGGGAAAATGCAAATATCCAAAACTGCCATTGATAGATTTCTGTTGGGTGAGGGTACTGAAGAATATGGACCCAAGTTGGGTTGCTGGAGTATGGTACAGATCAACCATGGTGTCGCTAAATCATAAAACAGACCTGAGGAGCTGAATTACCTCTTCCTATGTACTGGTTACTTTTAAAATATATAATGTAAGTGAAGATCTTGCGGCAGTGAAAATTCCTATTGATGACACTGCAATTAAGTATCAACCACAAAGGATGTTGCAATGAATAAGCTTATTCATTGACACAATAGTGAAGTTCATGCTGAATACTCACCCACTGTTACAATATTTGGCTTCATATCCCATTTCCAAAATTGTCACGAGCATGATGGACCACAGAAGAGATTGCTGAATTAGATTAAAAGCAAGTTCCATGCACACTTAGCCTGTCTTCATAATTAGATTTGGCATGTAGACATGGCAGTAATTCTGAGCAGTTGCCTCAAAATCCCTGATGATGCAGAAATCAGCTGATCCGGTTGTTAGAAGCTGGTGCTTGTTCTAATGAGTTTATGTTGTACTTACCTGAATTTTCACTAATCCATGAATTAAAATAAATCCTGTCCAGTGTGGATGGGTACTGTCCATACAATTCTTTGTAACACAATCGCATGCAAATAAAAATATAAATTATTCAAACTAGTGAGCAACAGATCCAGATTAGCCAGTTTCCTTTCTGTTTGCAGCTTCAACATAGATCTGAACCCAACAGCTTTGCACCCCACCCCTGTTATTAACCATCATCTGGCATCACTCCCTGGGCCAATGTGGGAAACCTCAATGGACTTTACAAAGCAGACACACAGGCTCAACAGTAGTCGCGACTCATCCAATGTTAGCATGTGAAACTCTGATTAACATTGGGCGTCAAATTCCACTGGAACTGTGGAGGTGCTGACTCTTGCTAGAATATAGTTACACAGGTGGTTGCTATTCTCTGGTATTGGATCTATTTTTCATTTGTGAACTTCTGGTAAATGTTGGTTGGCTGTTTACCCAAATCCAGGCTTGTATACAGCATGTGCACACATATACCTTCCAACAAAAAGCAGCGACCAGATTAGGAAGTGGTTGATATTTACACCACTCAACCTTGCCGTGAACCCAGTAACGCTGATGCTGTTTGCCATTGCATAAACCTGGCATTAAATATAGAGGCTGGGGTTTCCCCCCAAAAATGACAAAGGGCGGGATTTTACAGCCTTGCTCATCCCAAAATCGTAAAATCTTCCCTGAGGTCAATGGACCTTTCCATGGTCTGCCCCTTGCCCACTCTGATTCCTGTGACAGGAGGAATGGTAAAATTCTGGCCTAAGTGTCTTAAAGGCAAGAGAACCAGAGAATTGGACCGCAATTGCTCCACATTTAAGTCGTATTTTGGGAGAGTGGTGAGTTGCATCTTGGTTCAGGAGGGAAGTGGGGGGGGGAAGCTAAAAACACCAGCGAGCCTCCTCCCACTCTGGCCCCAGGTGCACTGGCGGAACTCAACTGTTATAGCCAGGTAGGCATTGCTAGGGTGTCTGGTGGACACTGCAAGGTGCACAAGTGCCCACGGCCCAGCCATGTCCCAGACCACCTGGGGGCTTTGTGATCCGTGGCAGGTGCAGAGAGGCCCTACAATCTCTGGGATCTCTGTGCTGCTTCAGTTCTGGTCTCTTGAGCAGTGCCAATTTCCATCACTTCACCATTCAGCCTTCGGTTACTTGGGCCCAACACTCTGAAATTCGCTCCCCCCCCCCCCCCCCCCCCCCAACCTCCTTTTAAGATGCCATTTAAAACCTATCTCTTTGATCAAGCTTTGGCCACCTGTTCTAATATCTCCTACGTGTCAAATTTTGTTTTATAACACTCCTGCGAATAAACCCTGATGTGGAGATGCCAGCGTTGGACTGGGGTAAGCACAGTAAGAAACCCATCATGGCCTAGTTTTAAAACCATTAAAAACACCTCTGCTTATGGATAGATCATAGAATCTACAGTGCAGAAGGAAGCCATTTGGCCCATCGACCCTGCGCCAACCACAATCCCACCCAGGTCCCATCCTTGTAATCCCACATATTTACCCTTCCAATCCCCTGGACACTAATTTAGCATGACTAATCAACCTAACCTGCACATCTTTGCACTGTGGGAGGAAACCGGAGGAAACCCATGCAGACACGAGGAGAATGTGCAAACTCCACACAGGCAGTGACCTGAGGCCAGAAATAAACCGGATCCCTGGTTCTGTGAGGCAGCAATGCAAACCATCGTGCTGTCCCTTGAGAAGACAAAGACCTTCTGTTTGCCTCCCTCTCCTGTCTGCAACACTTTAAACTACCATGGAGAGAATTTGCAAAAGTGAGACAAGAGAAGAATGAACATTACTGAGGAGTATGTCCTCTACAGACTAAGTGGTGGAGTAATCACCTTCAACTCAGCAAATAAGAATATCACTTTGCTCTGGAGATTAGCATTCACTAAATAAATAAATGGTTGGGGTCAGTTCCCAAATATTGACACATCAGCTGGAAAAAAGACGGATCCAGATGAGATCTGATGAAATTTTAAGCTTTAATTTTTAGCTGCAGATGAAATGGAGGTGCATTAGGAACTGAAGTATCAGTTGTGCAATTTACACCCCTGGTAAAGTGTCCTAGCCAGGTGATGGACTCCCTTTAAAGAAACACCCCTTGCTCAGTGGGGCATTTTGTGTGTAACATAATCTAACATGTATAATTTAACATGGAATAGTTTACAGTATAAACCATCAGGACAAGAATATAGTTTAATAATATTGATCAGGATACCATAAAAAGACATTGAACAGTATCAATGTCTGGATATCTGGGAACCATGTAATTTAGAAGATCTCCAAGGATGAGTGACCCATGACCGTTGTTTTTGTGATTAGAGACACATCAGTAGTGCAAGATTCTGTTTCTGGGTGAAGCCTGAAATGACTTATGATCAGTTATGTGGTGACTCAGGACAGATTGAGATTTTTTTTCCCCCCAGTTTGGTTAGTAAGCTCACAGCAGTAAATCTTTCTCAAATACTTCTTTAGTAAAACATTATCTACTTAAAGTGGCACATATTTCTAAAATGTTAAGGGACGGGCTCCTGTCTGTTTGTCTTTCACTCCCTCATCCATCCCTCACAGAAAGCAACAAAAAAAATGAATTTAAGCATATTACCAAAGTTGAAGAATCAGAAGATGGGATAAATCAAGTTAGGTGACATCCTAGCTGGGCTTCAAAACCATGCATACTGAGAAAGGCAAGGAAACTTGCCATACACCAAGAGAATATGGTAGAGTTGGAGAGAACTACTATTTACATTTTCCCTAACTAACAATGTTGTGCTGCAGTGATTTCCTCTTTGACGTCATAGAAAATAAGTACTTGCATCCAGATTAACTCAGTTTTATGTATATGCAAGTCATAACTCATGAAAACATACAGCACTTCCATATGGTGCATTGTGCACGTGCTAACTTCTTGAAAGAGCAGTCATGCTTCGTCCCACACCCCTGCTTTTTGTCCATAACCCTGTAGTCTCCTCATCATTAAGTATCTTTCTAACTTGATTTAAAATTATTTATGGAACCAATTTCCACTACTTATCCTGATCCCAACAACTCCCCTCATTTCACCTCTAAATCTTTAGGCACTGTTTTTAAAACTATGACTCTGATCATTGACCCACTTGCTGAGAAGTGCCAAGTACCAGGGAACCCTGGTACTGGCTGAGTGTGCTGCACATTTTCTCTTTCCATGCTGCTTATAGATACTTGAAATTTGATATTGGAAAAAGCTCTCTGTGACACAATGGAAGAGTGCAGCCCAATGTATAACTGATCCTGTTTACAGAACAGGAACAGAGTTCTGTGATGATCTAACTGCATTCCCAGCCGGATAGCATCAAATTTGTGGTGAAACTTGAGAAAATGAGTAGAACGTTCTGTAAAATGGTTCAAACTCGAGATCTTTTGAATCTGGTAACATTTCACGGGCCCACTGTGTGTGTGTGTGTGTGTGTGTGTGTGTGTGTGTGTGTGTGTGTGTGTGTGTGTGTGTGTGTGTGTGTGTGTGTGTGTGTGTGTCCATGCCAGTTGCTCTACGGAGTGGTAGGCCTTGTGTTTGGGATTACTGATAGTGTTGATGTCCAGGTTACCAGAAAATTGCTGAGCAGAATTGTGGAATTTCTACATGGATAAGGCAGAATAATATTCCAGGACTGACCAACCTGCACTTCGGTAGTAGAGGCTGGAGGCTACTCACCCAGTGGGAATTGTATGGAAAACTGAAGATGGGAGAATTTTGAAAATCATGGCTTACGGAGAAATGAGCAGGAAAAAGTATCGAGGTAAAATCAGGAATTAGCTTGACCTGAAGCATGCAGATAACAAGCAGAAGGGATTGTTCCTGTTCAGTCTCAAATTTGAAGATTGCTTCTGAAATTGATAAGATCATAAACCAAAACAAAAGTAATGTTCAATTATTCTTTTGATGTATTGCATTTCCCCATAGACCTAATGCTTTTAGTTATAAGCAAAACTGTCTGCCTGCAAAGAACTGCTTGTAAATAGCTCTAAAATGAAATGTGAAACTTGGTATCTGTTGTGGTTCCAGGAAACTAGCTGTTAAAGAAGATTTTGCAGGAAACTGTAAATTGGGATGACTCATGCTTGCAACGTTAATGAGCCCTGTTTGTCCAAACCAAAGGTGTTTTTGATTTTTCTGTTTTTCATGAGAGGCCATTATGCCCATTGTGCCTTTTCTGGCTCTTGAACGGAGCTATAATAGTCCCATCGTCTTGGGCAATTTTATTTTACTTTTCAAGTCGGTATCAAATTTCCCTTTGAAAGTTATTATTGAATCTGCTTATGGCAGTGCAGTCCAGATCATTTTAACTTGTTATATGAAAAAAATCCTCATCGCCCCTCTAAAATTATCTTGAGTATTCTGATGATGACGCTGCTGCCACTGAGAATAGTTTCTCCTGATCTACTCGATCAAAAATCCTTCAATATTGAAGATCTCCACTGAATCTCCCCTGAACCTTCTTTGTTCTCAGGACAACAGTCCCAGTTTGTGTACATAATCTCAGCACCACTCTTGTAAATCTCTGCACACTTGCCAAGGCCTAGCTATCCTTCTGAATGTGTTTCCCCTCTATTTATTTAAAAAAATAAACTCATCTTCTCCTTTCCATTTTCAGAATTATTTTTCTATTTGGGTTTGGATTCCTCAAGTCTGCTAACACCAGTCTGTGCTGAGCTGAAAGTACTGAGATAAACAGCCAACCTACAGCAAAGTGTTTCATAAGTGCAAGACGATAATCAAGGGAAAGATTGGAGCCCATTATAAACCAAAGGGGCAATGTGTGTGTGGAACCAGATGATGTGGGAGAGGTCTTCAATGAACCTTTTTTTTTCTGTATTTGCTAAGGAGAAAGACATTGTAGCTGGAGATTTCTGTTGGGACAGTGAAGTTCTAGAGCACGTTGAGATTAATGAGGAGGAGGTATTAGCTGTTTCAGTGGAGCAAAAGGTGCATAAGTCCCAGGGCCCAATTTGATACATCCCAGGCTGCTATGGGAGGCAAGGGAAGGGATTGCAGGCCTTGATGGAGATATTTAAATCTTTGGCCACAAATGAAGTGCCAGATGACTGGATGATAGCTAATGCAGTACCTCTCTTCAAGAAGGATAGCAGGGATAAGCCAGGTAATTATAGGCCAGTTAGATTAATGTCAGTGGTAAAGAAATTTATTGGAAAAAGATTTGAGGGTCAGGGTTAGTCAACATTTGTAAAGACAGATTGATCAAGGAGAATCAGCAATGGATTTGTTGGTGAGAGATCCCGTCTAAATTTTGGTTTTTTGAAAAAGTAACTATATTGTTGAGGGTAGCGGAGTTGATGTGCTTTTCATGGACTTCAGTAAGGCCTTTGACAAAGTCCCATGGAAGGCTTATTTAAAAGGGCCCATGGGATCCAAGGTAATTTGGCAAATTGGATCCAAAATTTGCTTGTTAATGGGAGGCAAAGGGTAATGGTGGAGGGCTGCTTGTGTGATTGGAAGCTGTGACCAGCAGTGTACCACAGGGATTCATGCTGGGAGCCTTGCTGTTTGTTACAGACATTAACAATTTGGATGTGAATGTAAAAGGTACAATTGGTAAGTTTGCAGATGACATAAAAATTGGTGGTGTTGTTCATGGTGAGAAGGTTGCAGACTTTTTATTCATTCATGGGACATGGCTGGCTAGCATTTATTGCCCATCCCTGGTTGCCTGAGGGCAGTTGAGAGTCAACCACATTGCTGTGACTCTGGAGTCACATGTAGATTAGACCAGGTAAGGATAGTAGATTTCCTTCCCTAAAGGTCATTAGTGAACCAGTGAGTTTTTGCAACAATCAATAACGGTTCCATGGTCATCAGTAGATGCTTAATTCCAGATATCTTTTATTGAATTCAAATTCCACCATCTGCCATGGTGGGATTCAAGCCTGGGTCCCCAGAATATCAGCTGAGTTTCTGGATTAATAGTCTAGCAGAGGAACAGACAGCAAGTCCAGAAGCTAAAGAACAGTCAAAAATAAGGGATTGAGAGTTCCAGGAAGTTAAAGAACAGAAATTTGGAAAAGGGTTCTGTCAGTGAAGTCAGGAACAGAGAGAGAGAGGCTAAAGTACAGACCTGGAGATGTCAGCTAGCAAGAAACAGACATCGGAGATAGTCCTAAGGTTGCTGACACCTTAATACAGCCTCTGAAGCAGTGGTTTTCTGTTGGCATGGCTAGATACCTGAGAGATTGTGTGGGTAGGCTGGGCGAATGGGCCAGGAACTGGCAAATGGAATTTAATGTTGGCAAGTGCGAGGTGGTCCACTTTGGTAGGAATAATGGTAGGAAGGATTATTACTTACATGGAGAAAAACTGCAGCAGGCGACGGTGCAGAGGGACCTCGGGGTCCTTGTGCATGAGTCGCAAAAACCCAGCTTGCAGGTGCAGCAGGTGATCAGGAAGGCGAATGGGATGCTGGCCTTCATAGCGAGGGGGATTGAATATAAAAGTAGGGAGGTCTTGCTGCGGCTGTATAGGGCATTGGTGAGGCTGCAGCTGGAGTACTGTGTGCAGTTTTGGGCGCCGTACTTACGCAAGGATATTTTGGCCTTGGAGGGAGTGCAGAGGAGGTTTACTAGGCTGATGCCGGAGTTGAGGGGGTTGAGCTGTGAGGAGAGGCTGAATAAACTGGGCTTGTACTCGTTAGAGTTTAGAAGAATGAGGGGAGATCTCATTGAGACATATAAGATGATGAATGGGATGGATAGGATAGAGGTGGAGAGACTCTTCCTGCTCAGAAAGGACAGTAGGACTAGGGGGCACAGCCTCAAGATAAAGGGGGGGCGGTTTAGAATGGAGTTGAGGAGGAACTTCTTCACTCAAAGGGTGGTGAATCTCTGGAATTCTCTGCCCGTTGAGGTGGTGGAGGCTGCCTCGCTAAATATTTTTAAGACGCGGGTTGATGGGTTTTTGATAAGAGAGGGGATTAAGGGTTATGGGGAGAGAGCGGGAATGTGGAACTGAGCCACGACAGATCAGCCATGATCTTATTGAATGGCGGGGCAGGCTCGAAGGGCTAGATGGCCTACTCCTGCTCCTATTTCTTATGTTCTTATGTTCTAAGTTTGAATATATGTGGTTATCCAGGGCAAAGGATGGTGAAGGCATCTGAGAGAAAAACGTTGTTTAGGAGAAGATTCCGAGGTGTGTTCTTCAAGAGTGGAGTTCAGAAACACTCAGGATTTTAGTGAGACCTAGTGTTTGGGGGTTTTGTTGGGAAATGCACAGAAGTTGTTTGGGTGGCATCTGTCACTTGGTTTCAGAGTGGGGTGTGCCTGACTACAGTTAGCCTGCTGGTTTACATGGACTGAGCTATACGCTGTAACTTGTGTTGACCTTACAAATCTGTAAAGGTATATTTGGGGTGAAGAGGTAGTGTATCACAGTTCATCTTGGTGTCAAGGTCAGATCAGCCATGATCTTATTGAATGGTAGAGCTGGCTTAAGGGGCCAAATGGTCTACTACTATTTTAATTCATATTTAATGACCTAAATTGCATACTCAAAAAAACATAGTCTTTCAACACAGTAACAACTTAAAAATATGTTCGTACAGTACACTGGCTCTAAACTAAATGTTTCCTTGTGAAGGCATTTCATGGAAAAATCCAAATTGGCCAGAAGAGGAATCGAGTGAATTTTTGGCAATGAGTCACATTTAATGAGCAGCTCGCTTTTATGATTCATCTTGTGCTCTAAACCAGTCATATCCGCATTGGAACATTTTTGTCGTCAGGAGGGAAAATGGATCACGGGGGTTTTCTCGTTACTCATCAGATAAAAGACAAGTTTTCTTGTTAGCAAACTTTTGTAAAGTTTGAAAAACTTTCAAACTTGGCAGAAGAGAAAAATGGAATCAAACCTTTAACCAGTGCCACTGTTAAATATAGTACTTGCTAAATACTTTAACTTGTCCCATCCTGCCCCACCCTACACTAAGGAAATTCTCACAGTGTGGAGCTGGTTTCTTGGGCCTTGTTTTTCTGGCAACGTTGGGAGTTCGTTTGACTTGTACTATTTTGTTGTTGATCTGGTGTACTATATTGTGGAACACAGTTCTGTGCGCTCCCAGAATGACACAGTAAATACTGGCACTGCATTCTACCCAGTTTACAAACTCAAGAGAGAGGAGACATTCTGTAATTGTATATCAATTACAGTTGAAACAAAAAAAATTCTGGGATGGGGTGAAAATTGAATTGCTTGATTCACTTGGCATCATTAACTGCAACAGTTAAGTTTGGATTAGAATCCGTACAATGGAGGAGGAGGCCATTCAGCCCATCGGGTCTGCACTAACTCTCCAAAAGAGCATTTTACCCAGACCTATCTCCCCCCACCCCTCCCCATAGCTCCGTGCATTTACCATGGCCAATCCACCTAACGTACACATCTTTGTAGTGTGGGAGGAAACCGAAGCACCTGGAGGAAACCCACACAGACATGGGGAAAATGTGCAAACTCTGCACAGACAGTTACCGGAGGCCAGAATCGAACCCGGGTTCCTGGCACTGTGAGGCAGCAGTGCTAACCCCTGCAGCACACCGTGCTGCCCTCCGAGGTTCTTCATTCTGAACCCTAGGATGTGATTAGAATTTTAGATTGACAGTTTTCTGTTACTTAATTTTGAGTCATTATGCAAGTGAATGAGGTCAGTGTGCATAACTCTACTAGAAAAGATGACAAAGACATCACCTGCTCCATATGAAGCTTGGGTTTTGAAGCATAGGAGCTAACATGGGGCAAAGTGTAAATTAGCCTAGTCCTTGGATGCTAAACATGAGGAAGAGATTCGAATAGGTGCAGCCTGATATTAACTGGATGCTAATTGATGTTTGTAGTTTCTTTGTCTGGATGCTTCTTGACTCCTTGGAGATGGACTAGATTATCTCCGTCAGAAAAACCAAAATGGAATGACTTGTCACCTTTTCTCATTGTTGTCTATCAATATTATACACTGGTGATTTCTTCCTATTTTCAACCATGTGATGGACGTATTGGGTAGAATTTTCCCATTCCGCCTGTGGTGGGCAGGAAGCAGACAATCTAGCGGGAGCCAAAAAGTCAGAAACCTGCCGATGTTAAAACAGCTTGCAGATCTCCCAGTGGCAGATTAATAATGATGAATCAGTTATCCTGCTGCCTGGCGGCGTGAACATTATTTGCATGTCATGAAAGCTCATAAAAACAACTGCCTGCCGAGATCTCCCCATGCCTTCAAATCTTGTGGCATGCCAATGGGAAATAACATCGGCCTTAAACCCATTTGGAAAGACGTAGCATGCACAAGTTGGACCTCAGTTCCTTTGAGACGTTGAGGTGAGTGCAACATTCAAAGTCTGCCTGCCATGGTGTTGCGGACTCTTGTTGCACTGAATGCCACAGTGCTGAGACAGACTGGTTCATGCCCTCAGCTGCATGTTGACATCTGTCCAAATAACACCGCTGCATGACTCATGTACCTGCCACTGACCAGTACTGTGCCTGGAGTTGTGGACCGCAGGGGGTGCCTGAAACCATTGTCTATATGGACAGCTCTATGCTGCAGAACTTCTGCGGTCTCTACTTTGACCCACTGGAAGACTGAGAGTGGGGCTTCAAAGACATGGGCAGCAATGGGGAAGGAAGGTTATGCAAGGGAAGAGGGCACAATGGAAGGCAGAGGGTCAAGAGGTAGAGGAGGATGACGAACAATGGAAGTCAGAGGGAAAACCAAGGGCTGAAAAGTTGGACCCCAGCAAGAATGCATGAAGCATTGGCAAACAAAGGGGTCAAAGGGATGCAGCATTGTTTACTGGAAGGGGATGCACACAGACTTTGGAATGGTCGGGGGCTTGTTAGTGTGGCACATTGGGGATGGTTCGCATGGGCACTCAGGCAATGGGGGTGCTGTGGTTTGAGGGCCATTGTTGTCCTTGGTACTTAATGCAATGGGGAAGGTTTTTTGTTCAGGGTCCTGTAGACAGGAGGCATGAGAGCAGAGACTCCCATTGCTGAAGGGAAAGGAGTCACAAATGACAGGCAGTCCACGAGCTATATGGATCTTGTGGTCAAAAGTCAGAGATAGGAGGTGCAGAAGAGCAGCAGGCATGTGACAGGAACAGTCATTTGGAGCATGATGTATCTCAGTGGCATCAAAATTGTTCTAACTTTCCTAACCCTATATGAAGATGAAAGAAAGGCATGTGATCAGAGAGATGGAATGGAGGTTGGGTGAAATGCAAGTCCCCTGTATGTGGCGACCCCTGTCAGAAACACCAGAGACTAGAGCAATATGATAGATGGGATAGTGGTGATGTGAAAGTCTCTGAGAGAATGAGTATTGATATGTGTGACCTGCTAATGGATGTGAGAGATCTGTGAGAATAGCCATTGAAGTACACGATCTCATGATGAGAGTTGGTACTGTGGAGGGAGTTGAAGATGACTTTCCTTGGAGTGGATAAGATCATCTACTTCGTGCACTGTGTGGCACTTCGGGCTACAATTGCCAACCATGCTGACCTCCTGGGCGACGGCCTCCCAGATGGCAAGGTGATATTTGGGTGTCTTTTGGAACCATCCTGCAGGTAGAGGACATGCCTCTGCACCAGGACTCCTCTGATCAAGACCTTGAGGGCCTAGTGGCTGAAGCAAGGTGCTGCCACCACCTTAAGGCTCGCAGCCCTTTGCTTCTGTCTGCACGCTATTTTTAGAGGCCTCCTGAAGACAAGTGGGCTGGACAGCATGATATGAGTGTGTTGGACTGGTGTTTAGATCTGGTGCTTTGAACCCACCAGCTGATGGTGGGCGGACAAATCAGCTCCCAAATCTCCAGGTGATTTGGAGAGATTCTCGGCTGATGTTCCAAGCGTGGAATTGGGCACAAGTTTCCGCCATTCTGGCCAGTGGGAACAGTTCTGCTGGAACCTGCCACTACATTTAGAAAATTCCAGCCATTGTTACCTCTCATATTGTTGCTCATGGTAACTCAGACGAAATGCTGATGTATAAGAGCAAGTTATACTGCATTAAGTAATGAAGTATTGTACTGCTAAATTGGAGTAACCATACGGCCATAAAATCTAGTTGTCAAGTAAACAAAGCTTCACCCGAGATCATTCAGGGCGTCTTGACAATACATGAATTGGATGAGAATAGAGGGGCATGGTCCCTGGAAGGGTAGGGGGTTTTAGTTCAGTCGGGCAGCAGGCTTGGAGGGCTGAAGAGTCTGTTCCTGAGCTGTAATTTTCTTTGTTCTTTGTATAATTGTTTGGTCAGGGACTTTGTATCAATAACAAAGTGTAGCATCTTGTGTGTGACCTGTGTGACCACTTTTAATATTAAATAATAGATTATAGGTATGAATAGAATGGAGCGTTTAACATCATAAATTGTCAGTATCTATTATATATGTGTTCACAATCTATTATATAGATTCTTGCCACAATGCCATCTAAAATCAAACAAGGTGAAAAGTCTTAATTATTTATAATATCATTGTGTCTCTAGCCTCAAGTTTCATTCTTTTTGGTTGCATGACCCTGCAATATATCAGTCAGACAGGAAAGATGATTATTTTTCTTAAAGAACCAGTCAGATACAAGGACTAAAGTTCAGCTGCTTTTCAATCCCTATGACTTCTCCCTGCTTACATCCTGACAAAAGGCGCGTCACAGCCCTAAATCATGTCAACAACTGATCTCCTTCCTCCTTGGAATTCCCAGCTGCACTCTTGCCCTTCAGTATCTTTCACTTTTGGGCCTCCTCATCTGTGATGATCCTTGTCTGGCACATGCCAATCAAATATCTGTTCCTACAACACAAGAAACATACTGGCTGGTTTAAAAAGCTGTTGACCATACATGGAGTAACACCAACTCTGTAAATATTTCAGGAAACTGCAGCTGCACATTCCTGATCATCTACAATTCATTGGACTCTATTTCCGAGGCAGTGAGAGGTGTTGCAATGAGATGGCAAGGGACTAATTTTTCTGTCTGCCAGGGGCCAAAGTGCCTTGAGAATTCTGTAATTTATTGTCAATCTGTTGTTTTCCATATTTGTACTATTGTGTTACTTTTGTTACAACATTCAAGTAACAAACATTTTGTGCAATTATAACAACACTTTTCCTTTGGATAGTTAGGGCTATCTTTCAAGAGTTGAGAACGCATCTTGGATTGTGAACCAATATTTACAGACAGCCCCCAGAATGTCAATATTTACAGGAGGCCCCGAGATTCAGTATTTACACAGGGCTCCCTGGGTGTGTCAGTACTTAACAGGATCACCTGGAGTGTGTCAGTATTATAGGGTGTCTGCAGATTGACATGGCTTTCAGGAGGAGGGGAAAGGGAAATGTTGATTTCTCCATATCACACCCTTTCTTGTCTTTGCAATGGCACCCCTGCTGTAGTAGAGTCATCAAATCGCTTTGCTTCAGGGAATATGAAATATAATACTATATAGGATAGTGGATGCCCATTCAATAGTAGCCTAAAAGGAAAAAAAATTGAAAGAAAAAAATGTAAGCATATTGGGAAAAGACGGGGGGAGTGGAAGTAACTAGATCGCTATTTGAAAGAGATAATCTCATAATTATTTATAAAATGCAACCTACAAAACTTTGCTTTGTTTACACTAGATAAGGGCCAGAGTCAGAATTGATAGTTTGAATGTCCCTGTCTGATGTCTCGATTGATTTGGTTCCATTATAAGGTGATTCGTGCCCTGTGGCACAGCATGAAAAATGGGAAATGATGTTTTTATTCTTCAAACCTCACAGCTGCTCTTTCAAATTTTTATCTTTCGATCTGTTTCCAAAATAAACTTCCCTAAAGCAAATGGGGTGCTGTGGTGTGCTCTGAACACCAGCCAGTTGTCCTCAAGAATGATCTCATTAGTCAGCAGCTGCATATCATGTTATGCTCCTCGAGCTTTATCCAAATTATTGTATCTTTTTAACTTTGCATTAAAGTAATGCAAAATGGAACTTGTCATTGCCTGTATATCCTTCCCTGGCTAATCAACAGTGGGTATTGTGCGTGATATAGCACAGACCTATTTTGCTGTACTGTGGTTCCACAGTTGACAAAAACCCATTATAAAGCTGTGTGTCCTCATTCAGCTCAGCCATATTTTTCTATTTTAACAAACTGACTTTTGAATGAGGATGTTGAATTTTAGAAATATTGATGAACATGATTTCGCAATTAGTGTGGTGTTTACATGTCAGTTAAAATCAGACATGTTACTGCTGAAAATTTTGCACAGTTCTGTTCACCAGGAAATTTGGCCCAAATCAGCTCAAATTCAAGGGCATATCAAGTAATTGATTAGCACAGGCCTCAAGGAAAATAACTCTGAGAGGAGTTGAATCATTAAGATTTACTAAGGAAATACAGGCAATAGACGTTGTCTTGCTAAGATCAGCAGCTGTTCCACTGATTGAACTTGGATAGGATGCGACATTATTGTAGCAAAATTGATCTATCTTCTGCATTATTGTAGCAGAATTGATCCGTCCTGCAGCTTAGCTCGAGAAAACTCAGTATTATCATAAAGTCAGAGTTTCAACTAACCTCAGAGTAGAAGCAACAAAAGGAAGGATAATGGAAGCAATGGAAAGGCCATTGAGTGATATTAATTCTACTGGGTGTTTTTTCTATTCTCCTCTTCATCATTCTACTCTCTTTGCTTCTTCTTTCCTGAGGTGTGTCTCCTACTGTAGTTTCAAACACACCAGCAGTGCCTCCCATGCACCCCATTCTCCATGGCTTAGCCCAGAGTCAATGGCAGAGAAAGTCAGATGAGATGTAAAACGGGCATCTAACTGAAATCTTTGATCAGGTTCGGTTAAAATTGCATGTTAAAAATCAGTATTTGGCCCAACTTCATATTCCACATGAGTCAATGTTGCTCTGCACTTGCCCAAGAGATCCTCACTGACTTCTGAAACCATTTATGTTTTATCTCATTGAAAAGATTTCTCCAAGGAGCTTTGGCTCAACTTCAGACATGTACTGTAGAAATGTCAGAAAAGATAATACCTACATTTCACAGAGTAGGCACGTAAATTTATTTTTGATTTAAAAAAAAAATCAGTGCTATGGTTGTTTATTCTTCTGCTTCTGAAATTAAGAAAACCAATATCAGCTTGTTGAAGAATAAATTTTATCAGATTATACTAAATGCTCTAAGCTACTTGACAGATTTACTGAAACATTGAGCCCAGTAAAAGGACTTGGTTTACAACCTTTGGGCTTGCTTACCTATAAGATATTAGGTGAATTTAACCCTGCAAGCAGATTGCAGTCCATGTGTACAGTAAAACGCAAAGCCCAGAGAAACAGCAGCAATGCCTACACTGTAATAGTACATTCTTTCCTGTCACTGAGTATGCTGATTAATGCAGGAATCACTTATGGTTCAGGCAAACAATACTTCTCCTCTTTTGCAGTTTTTCATCTCATTCAGCATAGCCCCAATATCTTGTTTGAACATAACAGTGCATACAGTGAAGAAGGAGGCAATTTGAGCCTGCACTGACTCTCTCTGTCAGAGCATTTTTACCCAGGCCCTATCCCCAAAACCCCTCACATTTACCCTGCTGTTCTCCCTAATCTAGACATCTTTGGACACTAAGGGGCAATTTAGTATGGCCATTCCACCTAACTCACGCATCTTTGGACTGTGGGAGGAAACAGGAATATTCAGAGGAAACTGTAATTCAATTACTGCTGTAATTGCACATAATATGAAACACTCCCATAGCACTTCACAGACACAATGAGAAAAAATGGAATTGAGCCAAAGAAAACATTAAAAGGGTTAACAAAAAACTTGGCCAGATTAGTCTGGGGATTCCAGAACTTAGAACCTAAACAGCTAATGACACAGCTAATAATGGTGAAGTGAAGAGAGAGACGAGGAGAGGATGCGTTTGCAGCCATGATCAGAGGGTGTAACAGGGAGAGTAGATAGAGGGGAACCTGTAGATGTAGTGTATTTAGATTTCCAAAAGGTGACAAGTAGCTGGTTCCTGTGATGGAAATGGGAGATAGTGGCGTAGTGGTATTGTGGACTGGTAGTGAACTAGTAATCCAGAGACCCAGGGCAAGCTCTGGGGATCCAAGTTCGAATCTGAAATTAAAAGTCTAATGATGACCATGAAGCCATTGTTGATTGTTGTTTTAAAAAAAAAACCATTTGCAAGATGTCACAAGATGCTGGTGCGTAAAGTAAAAACCCATGGAATTAGAGAAAGTGTGTTGGTGTGGATAAAGAGTTGGAATAAATGAGTCCTTTTCAGAGTGGAAAGATGTAACTAGTGGAGTACCGCAGGGGTCTGTTTTTGGTCCACAATTGTCCACTATTTACATTAATGACCTTGAGGAAGGAACAGGATGTAAGGTTTCTAAATTTGCCAATTTAAACAATGATAGGTAGAAGGGCATGTTATGATGAGAATATTGTGATTCTGCAATGAAATACAGATAGATTGGGTGACTGGATGAAAACCTGGCAAATGGAGTTTAATGTGGGGAAGAATGAGGTTATTCACTTCGGTAGGAGAAATCAAAAGGCAGATTATGATCAGATGGAGAGAGAACGCAGGTGAGTGAAGTACAGAGGGATCTAGATGTTCTAGTGCATGAATCAGACAAAGCTAGCAAGCAGGTCCAACAGATAGTTAAGAAGGCAAATTATGCTTTGGTCTTTATTGCAAAGGGGTTGGAGTTTAAAAATAGGGAGTTTTGTTGCAATTATACAGGATGTTGGTGAGGCCTCACCTGGAATATAGTGTATATAGTTTTGGTCCCCTTGCCTACAAAAAGATATAGTAACATTGGAGGCAGTCCAAAGGGGATTCACCAGGCTAATTCCTGGGATGAGAGACTGTCTTATCAAGAGAGACTAAATTGTCTGGGTCTGTATTTGTTGAAGATTAGAAGAGTGAGGGGTGACCTTATTCAAACATACAAGATTCTGAGGGGGGCTGACAGGGTAGATGGTGAGATGTTTTCACTAGTGGGAAAGTTTCAAACAAGGGAACATAGCTACAAGATAAAGGGCTAGTCATTTATAACTGAGGTGAGTAGAAATTTCTTCAAGCAGAGTGTAGTGAATCTCCTGGAATTCTCTGGCCCAAAGGGTGGTGGAGGCTGGATCATTAGAAGTATTTAAAGTGGAGGTGGATAAATATTCGAGGAATAAAGGGCTATGGTGAAATGGCAAAGAAAAGGAATTGAGGCCAGCATAGATCAGCCATGAATGACTGAAGGGCCTGGTGGCTGACTCCTGCTTCTATTTATTATGTTCTTGTGTGTTAGAGGTGCAAGTAGCTGGCTCCTGTGATGGAAATGGCAGATGGTGGCATAGCGGTATTGTCACTGGACTAGTAATCCAGAGACCCAGGGCAAGCTCTGGGGATCCGGGTTTGAATCTGAAATTAAAACTCTAATCGTGACCATGAAACCATTGTTGATTGTCGTTTTAAAAAAAAACCATCTGGTTTGCTAATGTCCTTTAGGGAAGGAAATCTGCTGATTTTCTCAATGGAGGGCAGTGAGGATAGGCAGTAAATGCTCACCCAACCAGCTATGCCTATATCCCAGAAATGAATAAAAAATTGCTCAGCTTTGGGTTGAGTAGAATTCTGAGGTTGTAACCCATCTGAAATAGTGGGCCAGGTAAGAGTGCGAGGAGAGGGGGAGTGAAGTTGGCAGGGTGTGGAATTTGTGGCAATGTTTAATTGGAGGAAATTGTAGCCCATCCAAGACTGACAAGCAGTCTGACATCACAGAGGCAGTGGAGGAGTCTAGTGAGGTGGAAGAGTGGTAAAGCTGGGTTTCATCAGTGTTCATGTAGAAGCTGAACCCAGATCTACTGTTAATATCAGCAGTATGTAGATATGAAGAGGGGAGAATGGATTGATCCTTTGAGAGCAAACTGTGGAGCAAGAACAGAAGCTAGTGCAGGTGGTTCTCTGGCTATGACTGGATCATTGAGGTAGCACGGTGGCACAGTGGTTAGCACTGCTGCCTCACAATGCCAGGGACCCAGGTTCGATTCCTGGCTTGAGGCACTGCCTGTATGGAGTCTGCACATTCTCTCCATATCTGCATGGGTTTCCTCTGGATGCTCCAGTTTCCTCCCACAGTCCAAAGATGTGCTGGTTGGGTGCATTGGCCATGCCAAATTTTCCCTCAGTGTACCCAAATAGGCGACAAGGGTATTTTCACAGTAACTTCATTGCAGTGTTAATGTAAGCCTACTTGTGACTAATAAGTAAACATTTTTCAGTAAGAGTGGCATTAGGCAATGCAGTCCATTCAACTGGACATCAGGGGGAAGATTTTGCAGGTGGATTGTGTAGCTGACCATGTGAACAATCAGTAAGGTTCAGAAGGATAGGGAGGGGTAATATAACATCTCCACAATCATTGCTAATGTTATTTGTGACTTTGGTTAGGGCTGTGGTGGAGTGGTAACCTGATCCAAGAGATTTAAGGATGTGCAGTGAGATGTCAATGACTTGGGAAGCAATAATATTTTCGAGAAAACAAGAGAGATTAGAGATAGAACATAGAACACTACAGCACAAACAGGCCCTTCGGCCCACAAGTTGTGCCGATCATATCCCTACCTACCAGGCCATAGAACTATCTGTAACTCCCAATCCCATTAAATCCAATGTACTCATCCAGAAGTCTTTTAAAAGACCCTACCGAGTTCGCCTCTACCACCACCGACAGCAGCCGATTCCACTCACTCACCACCGAGTGAAAAACTTACCCCTAACATCTCCTCTGTACCTGCTCCCCAGCACCTTAAACCTGGGATGGTAATTTGCAAGGACAGAGAGGTTGTAAGTGGAATTTTTTGAAAATGGGGGATGACTGTTTGGAAAGGGAAGGAGACAATAACTGAGGCGATAAGAGTCCAGAATGAGAGGTTTGCTGGCATAATTTTGATCCACTTCTCATTGGTGTTTGAATTTGCAACTGTTACACATTGGGAGCAAATGTTCTTTTCCAGCCTCATTGGTGATTGACAAGACATTGGCTGCTTTTGCTGACTTTTCCTGTGCCCAGAGTCTGAACCAAGTGCACTAATGCACATTTTGGCACAAAGAGCAATCAGTCACAAGGATTGAGAGAGACATTTCATCTGTATCAGCTCCCAGTGCGGATGTGAAAGGCAGGAGGTAATTCAATCATTGAGATGGCTAGTTATCGATCTTTATACTACAAAATGAAACAATTTTCATGTCCCAAGGTGAAGTGAATTTACTTTGATATGAGATGGCCTTGCCCTATCTGACTTCAACCCTGTCATTTTGAGATCCGGGATAAAACCTTGCTACCACAATAAAATAAGTGACGTAGTTCCTTATCCCATGAGAGCAATAATGTGCAGCATGACATTTGAGTAACTTAATTTCTGTGGATGTTATGAACCCAACAGACATTTTGGGGCTGAAAGCTCACCTGCTGCTGAAACCCTCATTTGTGCCGGTGTTACCTATAGACTCAACTCTTCCAACTCACTCCAAGCTAGTCTCCTATATTCCACCCTCTCTAAACTTGAAGTCGTCCAAAACTTTGCTCATGTCTTAACTCCCACCGAGTCCCATTCTCCTATCACTCCCTGTGCTCACTGACCTACACTGGGTCCCAATCAAGTAATGTCTTGACTTTAAAATTCCCATTCTTGGTTTCAAATCAATCCATGTTCTCACGCTTCATATCTCTGTAATCTCATCCAACCCTCAGATATCTGTGCTCCTCCAATTCTGGTGCTTTGTGAATCTCGATTTCTAATTGCTTCACCACGAATGGTCCTGCTGGGTTACCAGTGGTGAGTAACTGACTACAGCAATGCAAGAACTTGTATCTGTGTATCTTAATATATGTCCCAAGGTGCTTCAAAGGAGCATTAGGTATGTAATTTGATACTGAATCACATAAGGAAGTACACGGGACAAATCAAGTAGAGTTTTAAGGAACGTCTTGAGGAGGAAGAGAGTGATACCAGAATGAAGATCTGTCCAAGATTTTTTTTAGATGTCGAGAATGAAGATACAGTTTAATATTGTCTGAAATGTGTTGTCCAATGGGTTAATACATCTGGAATTCCCTCTCCACGCTTTTTCACCACCTCTCTTTAAGCCGCAGTTTAAAACCTACCTTTTGACCATGCTTTTGGTCATCTGGTCTGATATCTTCTTATGTGGTTTAGTGTCATATTTTGTTTTAAAGTCAAGACATATTTTGTCTGAAATGTTAAGATTTCATTGTTAAACGTGGGACATTTTACTATAGGAATACACAGATATTAAGATATATAGATACAAGTTCTTGAATTGCTATACTCAGTTACTCACTAGTGGTAATCCAGTCATTGAACATAGAACACTACAGCACAAACAGGCCTTTCGGCCCACAAGTTGCACCGATCACATCTATACCTACCAATCCATAGACCTATCTATAACCTCCAATCCCATTAGATCCCATATACTCATCCAGAAGTCTTTTAAAAGACCCCAGCGAGTTCGCCTCCACCACCACCGACCGCAGCCGATTCCATTCACTCACCACCCTCTGAGTGAAAAACTTACCCCTAACATCTCCTCTGTACTTGCTTCCCTGCACCTTAAATCTATGTCCTCTCATAGTGACCATTTCAGCCCGGGGAAATCCACCCTATCTATTCCTCTCAACATCTTATAAACCTCTATCAGGTCGCCTCTCAACCTTCGTCTCTCCAGGGAGAAGAGTCCCAGCTCCCTCAACCTATCTTCATAAGGTATGCCTCCCAATCCAGGCAACATCCTTGTAAATCTCCTCTGCACCCTTTCAATAGCTTCCACGTCCTTCCTATAGTGAGGCAACCAGAACTGTGCACAGTACTCCAAGTGGGGTCTGACAAGGGTCTTATAAAGTTGCAGCATTACCTCCCGACTCCTAAACTCAATCCCTCGATTTAATGAAGGCTAGCACACCATACGCCTTCTTGACCACATCCTCCACCTGCGAGGCCAATTTAAGAGTCCTATGGACCCGGACCCCAAGATCCTTCTGCTCTTCAACACAGCTAAGACTCCTACCCTTGATATTATATTCCTTCATCCCATGGTCCTGCCAAAATGGACCACTACACATTTATCTGCGTTGAAGTTCATCTGCCACTTCTCTGCCCAGTCTTGCATCCTATCTACGTCCTGCTGCAACTTCTGACATCCCTCCAGACCATCCACAACGCCACCAACCTTCGTATTGTCGGCGAACTTACTAACCCATCCCTCCACTTCCTCATCCAGGTCATTTATGAAAATGACAAACAGCAAGGGTCCTAGAACAGATCCCCGGGGCACTCCACTGGTGACCGACCTCCATGCAGAAAAAGACCCATCCACAACCACTCTCTGCCTTCTGCAGGCAAGACAGTTCTGGATCCACAAGGCCAAAGCCCGTTGGATCCCATGCCCTCTCACCTTCTCAAGAAGTCTTGCATGGGGGAACCTTATCAAACGCCTTGCTGAAGTCCATGTAAACCACGTCTACTGCTCTCCCTTCGTCAATGTGTTCAGTCACATTTTCAAAGAACTCAACTAGGCTCGTAAGGCACGACCTGCCCTTGACAAAACCATGTTGACTATTTCTGATCATTCTAAACTTCTCCAAATGCTCATAAATCTTGTCCCTCAGAAGCCTCTCCATCAGCTTACCAACCACTGAGGTCAGACTCACCGATCGGTAAATCATACTTAAAAATCGTAAAATTATATCAATGTAAGTTATTATTGAAACACCTCAGGACATGATTCAAGTTATAAAGTCAGGATCAAACTTGACAGCACCCTCTATTGCTGAACCCAATGGGGTTTGCAGGATCAGTAGGACACTTTTTTTTGTTTGCTTAGGGCTGGTGAGTGCAAGTAGCAAGAGCTTGTTTCTGGTTTCCTCCATGTGCCCAGAAATGCTGGCATCTTCCCAGTGTGGGCCCATCAATACCATTTCCTCACCCCCACCCCAAGTTCTGCTTGATGTCCCACCCAGCCCCCTGTGAAAAGAGGTCAACTTTTTATTTTTTTTGAGAGCGTGATAAGAACATTGAGTCCTTGAAAGATAAGTTTGAAGACTCATCATTCAATGTGTTTCCTATGTGGGAAGTATGATTTATTTTAATTACTAGGTTACCAGTGGTGAGTAACTGACTACAGCAATGCAAGAACTTGTATCTGTACATCTTAATATATGTCCCAGGGTGCTTCAAAGGAGCATTAGGTTTGTAATTTGATACTGAACCACATAAGGAAATACACGGGACAAATCACGTGGAGTTTTAAGGAACGTCTTGAGGAGGAAGAGATTGATACCAGAATGAAGATCTGCCCTAGATATATTTTTAGGCAGCTAGAACTAAGATACAGTTTAATATTGTCTGGAATGTGTTGTGCATTGGGTTAACACAGCCGATGTTGTTGTAACACTGAAACATTGAAAAGATCATGTGAAAAGTATTTTATCAATGACTTTGACCCTGAGATGTGCTACGTCCTGGAAACACTGTTATTTGATGCATGTACAAGTACAGCTTTCGGCTTGGCCATTGCTTGAATGCACTGAGATTTCCAGGAGTCTCTTTGAATGATCGTGATTCATGTGGCAAATGTAATTGTAGCTTTCCACATGTTAAAATCTTCTGATTGAATCACGTGAAAAGAACGCATAGAATAAGTGCGCAATATTGAATGTTGTCAGTGCTGAATTTGTGATGGGTGGTGGTGTTGCCTGCTTAATTTCAGCATTGAGTTCTGTTGGTGGTTATAAAAGCTAATAATGGCTGACATCACAGCACAACGTGACGCAAATTGTCGTATTATGGCACCACGTGATGGGAACTAACGCTTTCTGGTACCACACGACACAAGCTGATGCAGTGCAGCACCACATGATGCAAACTGACATGTTGACTGGGTTTTGTTTTGCTGGTAAATGCCCTTCCTCTATATTTCTGGTGAAGTAAATTATTTAGCATTTTAGTTTTGTTTTACCCCCATTGTTGTAACTCCTCTGGGTAGAGGGCCTGGAGATCCTTCTACTCTGTCATATTATATGTTGAGATGTGTGTAAGAGTAGACGGTGATCTGGGATGCCTCCTTGTTCCATTTCATTTGAGCATCTAGTCTTCACCGTAAATTGATGGCAAGAGTGAGACTGCTAGAGAATTATGGCACAGATTCAGATCTTCCAGTCAGATGTACATACACTGAAATAGAAGCATCCCATTCCATCTCAGATGCACACGCCTACTTACACACAATCTTTCAGAAGTGCTTATTACCTTACTAATGAAGCATTGACTAAATGGCCAATGTGGTTTCCTTTTTGAGTCTGAATCTGATGCTACTGCCACAGTGGCAGATGTTTTTTTTTGCTGTGAGCTTTTTATTTCATGATTGTTTGCATGCTATCTTATCAATAGTACCAGGCAGCTGCAGTGACTTGCATCAAAAAGGCTACATTTCCTCCAATTGACAAAAATAACCCAACGGAAGCTGTAACCTTTTTCCATCGAGCTATCAATGCTGACATGAGTACCGAATACTCAGAATATCTACAGCAATGCAGAGTGCTAAATCAAAAAAAGTGTACATCACAGTGCTGTAGGCTCATGAAGAAAGTAAGGAGGTGTGGGATAGAAGGAAATTTGGCCAATTGGATAAGTAACTGGCTGTCTCATAGAAGACAGAGGGTGGTGGTGGTGGAGGGAAAATTTTCAGGCTGGAGGCCAGTTACCAGCGCTGTACCACAGGGATCAGTGCTGGGTCCTCTGCTATTTGTGATTTTTATCAATGACTTGGAAGAGGGGGCTGAAGGGTGGGTTAGTAAATTTGCTGATGACACCAAGATTGGTGGAGTAGTGGATGAGGTGGAGGGCTCTTGCAGGCTGCAAAGAGACATTGATAGGATGCAGAGCTGGGCCAAAAAGTGACAGACGGAGTTTAACCCTGATAAGTGCGAGGTGATTCATGTTGGTAGGACAAACATGAATGCTGATTACAGGGTCAACGGCAGGGTTCTGAGGAATGTGGAGGAACAGAGAGATCTTGGGGTTCATATCCACAGATCTCTGAAGGTTGCCACTCAAGTGGATAGAGCCACGAAGAAGGCTTAGTGTGTTAGCATTTATTAACAGGGGGTTTGAGTTTAAGACCCGTGGGGTTATGCTGCAACTATATAGAACCTTGGTGAGACCACATTTGGAATATTGTGTGCAGTTCCGGTCACCTCACTATAAGAAGGATGTGGAAGCATTGGAGAGAGTGCAGAGGAGATTTACCAGGATACTGCCTGGTTTGGAGGGTAGATCTTATGAGGAAAGGTTGAAGGAGCTGGGGCTTTTCTCTTTGGAGCGGAGGAGGATGAGAGGCGACTTAATAGAGGTTTATAAGATGATGAGGGGGAAAGATAGAGTGGACGTGCAGAGACTATTTCCTCAGGTGGATGTAGCTGTTACTCGGGGGCATAACTATAAGGTTCATGGTGGGAGATATAGGGAGGATGTCCGAGGTAGATTCTTCACCCAGAGAGTGGCTGGGGTGTGGAATACACTGCCTGCTGTGATAGTGGAGTCGGACGCTTTAGGAACTTTCAAGCGGTTATTGGATAGGCACATGGAACACACCAGAATGATAGGGAGTGGGATAGCTTGACCTTGGGTTTGGACATTGCTCGGCACAACATCGAGGGCTGGAGGACCTGTACTGTTCTATGTTTCTAAATCTCCCAGTGGCAGATTTACATTTCAGAAATATTCTGAATTGCAGATTTAAACTTGGTCCAATCCAAAAGGAAAGCTGCATCAGAATAGGAGAAACCATCCAGCTCCTTGAACGTTTTTCTGTTTGTAAAAATAAAAATTTAATGTTTGGTTTCTGGGTCTTAGTTTTAAAACAATTTGATAATCCACATGAAAATTCAGCAAGACCAAGCAGGTGACATCCCATGGCCTCCCTCCATATTGCTGGTAGTTTAGAAATTAATGAAGCAGAGTTGGTAGCTGTTTAAGGATCTCCCCACCTCATGCCTGCTCCAGTTTCAAACACAGACATGATCATTGTTTAAAATCGCTAATTAAGTGGAATTACATCTTTATTTTGTCAGCTTCTTCCCACAACTTTGACTCAGATAGTCAATTTGGTTTTATTTTAACTGTTTTAGGCCTTAAATGAGGGAGAGAACAGTGATCTACATTTTTAAATAACAAACATAAATTCCCCAGAATCCTCTACCATGTGTTGGGCTGTGAAAGATTCCTGTGTCAAAAACTGGGTAAAAGAAGAGGAAATGCTTTTATTTATGCAGTGTACTGTAGAAAGGATATCATAATCGTGGCCATGTGTATTCCAGCAGGTTCTGGAACCTTCCACTGAGTTTTGCCTTGGAATTGGAATAGTTGCCAGCTGTTTCTTAAACTATTTATAACCACAATCAGGCACAAATCATTCCTGTATTGTGAACTATTTCCAAATTGCATTGCATTTGTTTTGTCAGGGAAGCCTGAATTTCATGCATATTTTGGGCATCAAATTCATCCAGAGTGGTAGTGCAGAATGGGTGACGGCAAATCAGCTGTCTGTTTTACATACTTCATCCAATTTTCTTGAGAAAATCTCTTATCAGTTTTGTTGCTCCCAGGCTATGTAGAATGTTAAAGTTAACTGAGTATTCTGAGTTAAGTTCTGCCTTATCTCTCTTTTGGAGGCATGGAGTATAGCAAAATTTTATAGATCTTTTCCTTGGGAGATCTCACTTATTGGGTAGAATCTCTGATGGAATTGGCTTCAGGAGCTGAATAACTTCTCTCATTCCACAAAGTTTGTGTTTGAGACCTCCCTTTGTGACCAAAATGAGACAAGGGAGCCTGTTCCTGAGCCGTTGACATGTACAAGAAAGCTCAGTGCCTCTCTGATGTGGCAGGTAGACAATACTGTAGGAGGTGATGAAAATTAAATGGTAATTTACTTATTTTGACTTCCTGTGATACCAATACCAAGCAACCACCTCTAATAACTTGCAGCAATATTTTACTTGCCTTTGTGAGGATTTCCATTTTGAAACTAAATGTATTTACCATGAGAAATATTGGAGACAAAAACTTCCCAGCATATATGAATAAGGGTAGTTTTTATGCAATCCAAGGCAGAGTTTTGTTTACTGAGAATTTAAAATTATTGGACAGCAAATTGTGAGGTGCACTGATTTACACACATGTTGTGAATCCCTGGTTTGATTTTTATCACTTTATTAAAAGATAGACAAACTGAAGATACATTCTCTCTTTACAGATTAACTTCCAGGATCTTGAACGTGCAGACTGGTTAAACAAGGTAAGAACTGCTTCCTTAATGACTCTTTGAGCGTGAGGAGCTTTTTTCTGCCTCTTTCAGTGGAAGGTTGGGCCTACAGGGAGACTGCACAAGGTGCAATCCAATCCAGTCTTGTCACTGACACCAACTTCATCTGCAGCAGATATGTGAGAATATGATGAGTGCAGACATGCCTTTAATCAGATTTAAATTTTTAATTTTCTTTTCATGGATTTACTTTGTTTCAAATTGTAATTAATTGTTTCCTTTTCTTCCTTTATTACACAACATCACATCCACTCTTACAATTGGTTTACAAATATTTTGAATGCTCACAATTCAAAGGGAAGTTTTAACTGGAGCTGTTAACTTTGCTGTGTGAATCATGCACGTTGAATGAAGTTTGTAAGCTGTGGATGTTGGCAATTGTGACCATTCTCTTCCCCAACGAGGCACCAGTCACAAGCCTCAGAGATACTGGTGAGCAGCCTCTCCCTCTGATTCTCATGCCTATGATGCCTCCACAGCCACTTGACTGAGATTGTAAACTTTGCCACGTGAGCTATTTTGCAGGCACGGACTCATGTCCCACTACTGTATGATTATTTTTTTGGAGCTCCTTTAAAAAAAATTCAGGATCATGCAGATTTTTCCACATACCAATTTCTTCCCTTCTCATGGAAGTTCTGCCCATTGTTAGGTCACAGGTTGATGGGTGCTGCTTGCTGTCTGTTATCAGTTTTTCTGTCCTACTCCCTTACCCCCACAACCACCTTGAGGCCTACCTCAAGTGTCAGGCAAGCAGAAGAAACTAATTTAGCTGGAGGCAGCAAATCAGATTCCCGATGGAGTGATGAATTTTTTTCAATTAACTCCTTGGAACTTTAAAGGTGGTTCAAGCTTCCTGACAACCACTGAGATTGGGTGCTGACAGTGCAACCTGTGCGGAGGCTGACGAAGGGAGGCAAGGTCAATGGGGAAGGGTGGGATAGTATCCAGGGAGGGAAACCAGACTGTCCAGGACATGTTAGGAGGATAAGAAAGTCACATTTGCCTTGATCCTGTTGTAGAGCAGTGGAGCAAAGAGATGGTATTGTCACTGGTCGAGTAATCCAAAGGCCCAGGGTAATGCCCAGTGGACTCGGGTTCAAATCCTACCATATCAGATGTTGAAGTTTCTCAGCTGGCCTTGAGACGGGAGGGATCAAGGTTAGGAGGGGATAGGCATGTTGATGATTAAGGCTCAGGATAGACAACAGGAATGTTTATGGCCTCAATATATTTTCAAGAGTAATGGAGTGGTATCTGAGGGAGGATTTTGCATATAGCTGTCATTACCTGATCAATGCAGACTGTCTCCATGTACATTAGGCATAGATGATGTCCCAGCATAAAGTTGCACACATCTGTCAGCTGCTTCACGAAGACCCATGTCTGCAACAATTTGGAGGGAATCCTATGTCGGTGATATTTAAAGTCTCCGTGGCCTTAAACGTTTTGCCAGTTGCTCCTTTCAGGGCTCTGGGGGGACCTGTGCAGCATCTCTGTCAGCGACACACGTGCATCTGGGAGGTGACAGATGCCCTCTTCACAACAGCACACCAATTTGTCAAATTCCATTTGGATCTCAAGAGCCAGGCAGCCAGAGCGTTGGAGGATTCCCACAAGTGCAAGGAGCTGTTGACTATACATGTGGCCACAAGAGGTCCCTGGCATCAGCCAGTCACATTCATACTGATATCTTTGAACACGCGGCTGGTACGTGATCACATCAGGCAAATCTCATGTTTGAGCAGATGAGGTCTTCTAAAGGTTGACTTTGGACCACTCAGGTGGAGTTCTCCAATTCTCACCGCAGTGTCTCCCCTGGACCATACTGTCTACTGCGCCTTGTGTAATAAAGTGGGGGGATATCTTGGCAGAAAGAGATATAGAGGACTGAAATTTCTCCTCTGATGAGGATGGAGAAAGGGATGGTGATGATGAGGGCCAGGATGTTGCGGAAGCACATGGAGGTCATTGCAAGGGTATAACTTGACAGGCCAGTGGAAAGCTAATGGCTGATCAATTCCAGACAGAGTTAGCTGCTGATATTGATTATTTTGTTTTCAGTTCTGTGCTTGCTGGCTGGCAGGCTGCAACTCTGTTTTTGTAACACATGATAGTGTACACTCATATACTTTCATTTATAACAGCAGAATTAAATCACACTATTTGACAACAGTCCTGCTGCTGTTTTGATCCTTCTGCTGATATATTAGACCCCGTACACTAAATGAGTGCATCAGAAGCTGCACAGCATTCTATCCCCCTGCAAGTAGAAAGTAAATTTTCCCACAAGTCGTGTGGGTACACTGAAAGCAACATGAAACGCTACCTTGTCAGGGATGCCTTCATGTCACTCTCACACCTGGCAGAGAGCTCTTTCAGGCGGAACCAGAAACATGGGTGCACAGGGAAAAACACTAAGTAGACCATTTGACCCCTTGAGATTGCTCACGATGCAGGTTGATCAGGGAAATTCTTGTAACCGATCCAACCTCCAATCATCCTTGACATCTTTAGCATCCTGAAAATATTGATGTAACTTTGGAGTCCACGAAATGACAGTGCAGCTGAGGCACTATCAAGTGTGGAGGGTTAACTCACTATCTTACCCTTGCAGAGGTTCTTGCACATCTCAGTTTCAGATGATCTTAGTATTACTCTGGGACTATGTTCCATCATTCTGGATACCCAGTCAGGTTGAACATCTTTCCTGCAGAGCCCTGTATGAGTTCTTGATGCTTCACAAAGCCTCATAATCCTACACATGGTCTGGCACACAGGGCCCATTCTTTTCTCTCACATTAGGGGTTAATACCATGGTCCAGAGTATGTTGCTTTTAATCCCTTTAGTTGAGGTCCATCAACCCCTTGATAAGGAGAGTAAACAATTCTCTATGTGAGGTTTCACAAAGGCAGCAAACTGCATACACATCTCTCTAAACTTGCCTGTTAGCTGAATATTAGATTTGAACAAGGACAGCCAAGAACGATTAGACATTCATACCTGGTCATTTTCCTAACGTCTAGGGAAGCTTTTGGTTTTCTATTCTTTACAGGACTGTGGACAGCTTCACTCTTTTGTCCCTCATGCTGCATCAACAATATTCCTTGCCAATCAGATGGCCTGTTCAACTTCCTGAGGACTCTACACTGATTTGATTTATTATCACATATAATAGTATACGGTGAAAAGTATTGTTTCTTGCAAGCTGTACAGAAAAAGCACACCATTCAGAGAAGGAAAGGAGTGATGTAGTGTTACAGTCATACTTAGGGTGTAGTTGTCCACCTCATGTCTTGCATCATGGCAAGAGCAACAAAAGATGCAATGACTTTGCACATTTTGCACAGACATTACAGTGAAGTGCTGAGATGACTATCTTGATGGAGATGTGTGTGTCCAAAAATGCAGCCTATTCCGGAGAATAGTCCATGGTGAGTCTGATGGTGGGATGGAACTTGTTGATGTCATCATATAGTCGTTTCAGTGATCGTTCGCCATGAGTCCAAAGGAAGAAAATGTCATCAGCAAGCTACAACATCTTCTCCGGAGCCTTCAACTTGAAGATGAACATCTCACCAGGGCCATCCCCACACCCTCACTACTTGCCTTCAAACAACCACGCAACCTCAAACAGACATTGTATGCAGCAAACTACCCAGCCTTCAGAAGAGCAATGACCATGACACCACACAACCCTGCCACAGCAACCTCTGCAAGACATGCCGGATCATCAACATCATCTCGTGAGAACACCATCCACCAAGTACATGATGCATACTCTTGCAACTTGGCCAACATTGTCTACCTGATATGCTGCAGGAGAGGATGTCCCGAGGCATGGTACATTGGGGAGACCATGCAGACGCTGCGACAATGGGTGAGTGGATACCGCTTGACAATCACCAGACAGGAGTGTTCCCTTCCTGTCGGGGAACACTTCAACAGTCACAGGCATTCGGCCTCTGATCTTTGGGTAAGCATTCTCCAAGTGGCCTTCAAGACATACAATGCAGAATCACCAAGCAGGAACTGATAGCCAAGTTCTGCATGAGGATGGCCTCAACCAGGATCTTGGGTTTGTGTCACACTACTGTAACCCCCATGACTTGTCTGGGCTTGCAAAGCCTCACTAACCGTCCTGGCTTGAGACAGTTCACACCTCTTTAAACTGTGCTTAACCCTCTCTCCGCTCACATTGTCTGCACCTGTAAAGACTTGATTATCTGTTAAGGTTCGCCTTCCAACCATTATCTTGTAGTTGAGTCTGTGTCTATATATACCCTGTTTGTGAAACAAATCCTGCAGTCACCTGATGAAGGAGCAGCGCTCCAAAGGCTCGTGCTACCAAATAAACCTGTTGGAACCAGCGGATGTGGTGTTTCTCAATTTTCAAAAGGCGTTTGATAAGATGCCTCACAAAAGCTTGCTTCAGAAGGTTAAGGTGCATGGAGTTGGGGGTAAGGTGTTAGCATGGAAAGAGGATTGGTTGCCTAATAGGAGGCAGAGAGTTGGTATCAATGGGTGCTATTCTGATTGGCGGTTGGTGACTAGTGGAGTGCCGCAGGGATCGGTGCTGGGGCCTCAACTATTTACCATTTATATAGATGATCTGGAGGAGGGGACTGAGTGTAGGGTGACGAAATTTGCTAATGACACGAAGAAGAATGGAAAAGCAAATTGCGCGGAGGGTGTGGAAAGTCTGCAGAGGGATCTGGATAAGCTGAGCGAGTGGGCGAGGACCTGGCAGATGGAGTACAATGTTAGTAAGTGTGAGGTTATCCACTTTGGCAGAAATAATTGTAGGAGGGATTATTATTTAAAAGGCAAAAAGCTGCAGCATGCTACGGTGCAGAGGGACCTGGGAGTCCTTGTGCATGAGTCGCAAAAACCCAGTCTGCAGGTGCAGCAGGTGATCAAGAAGGCGAATGGGATGCTGGCCTTCATAGCGAGGGGGATAGAATATAAAAGCAGGGAGGTCTTGCTGCAACTGTACAGGGCACTGGTGAGGCCGCAGCTGGAGTACTGTGTGCAGTTTTGGTCGCCGCACTTGTGCAAGGATATTTTGGCCTTGGAGGGAGTGCAGCGGAGGTTTACTAGGCTGATACTGGAGATGAGGGAGTTGGACTATGAAGAGAGACTAAATAGACTGGGTCTGTACTCGTTGGAGTTTAGAAGAATGAGGGGGGATCTTATAGAGACGTATAAGATAATGAAAGGGATGGATAGGGTAGAGGTAGAGAGGTTCTTCCCGCTCAGAAAGGACAGCAGGACTAGAGGGCACAGCCTCAAGATAAAGGGGGGGGGGGGGTGCAGTTTAGAACGGAGTTGAGGAGGAACTTCTTCACTCAAAGGGTGGTGAATCTCTGGAATTCTCTGCCCGTTGAAGTGGTGGAGGCTACCTCGCTAAATATATTTAAGTCACGGGTAGACAGGTTTTTGACAGACAAGGGAATTAAGGGTTATGGGGAGAAAGCGGGAAAGTGGAACTGATCCACTTCAGATCAGCCATGATCTTATTGAATGGCAGGGCAGGCTCGAAGGGCTAGATGGCCTACTCCTGCTCCTATTTCTTATGACTTTAACCTGGTGTTGTGAGACTACTCACTGTGCCCACCCCCAGTCCAACACTGGCAACTCCACATCAGAGTAGAGAAGAAGTAGCTCTTGGTTTGTGTCATTTTCCAGTAAATATTTTCTTTGTACTTGGTGCTGCAACCCATTCCTGTAAGTTTTTGCTCCGTACAAACTGGATGTTTTACCCACTCAGTATGTAGCCTTGTTACTGTCTTCTGGGTGTCTATGTAAGGTCAGGTTGCTTCCTTCACTTCAGTACACAGGAGAATGAACAGTCTACCAGACTCTGGGTTGGGCTACAATATAGCAGACACAATATTGAACAGCTAATGGGTAAATTAACAGTATTGAATATTACAGTAGTTGCAATTCGCCACATACCATCAAATATAAATGTGCTGCCTGTGTTAAATTACAGTACACCTGTAAAAGATTGACACAAACCTACTCCATTTCTGCCAGGCAAGTTAGATTAATATTGGGGCTTTAATTCCTGGCTACTTGACTCTGGTTAAGCCTAATTAAACTGCTCAGAACATAAGAACATAAGAAATAGGAGCAGGAGTAGGCCATCTAGCCCTTCGAGCCTGCCCCGCCACTCAATAAGCTGATCTGAAGTGGATCAGTTCCACTTTCCAGCTCTCTCCCCATAACCCTTAATTCCCTTGTCTGTCAAAAACCTATCTACCCATGACTTAAATATATTTAGCGAGGCAGCCTCCACCACTTCAACGGGCAGAGAATTCCAGAGATTCACCACCCTTTGAGTGAAGAAGTTCCTCCTCAACTCCGATCTAAACTGCCCCCCCTTATCTTGAGGCTGTGCCCTCTAGTCCTGCTATCCTTTCTAAGTGGGAAGAATCTCTCTACCTCTACCCTATCCATCCCTTTCATTATCTTATACGTCTCTATAAGATCCCCCCTCATCCTTCTAAACTCCAACGAGTACAAACCCAGTCTATTTAGTCTCTCTTCACAGTCCAACCCCCTCATCTCCGGTATCAGCCTAGTGAACCTCCTCTGCACTCCCACCAAGGCCAAAATATTCTTGCCCAAGTGCGGCGACCAAAACTGCACACAGTACTCCAGCTGCGGCCTTACCAGTGCCCTGTACAGTTGCAGCAAGACCTCCCTGCTTTTATATTCTATCCCCCTCACTATAAAGGCCAACATCCCATTCGCCTTCTTGATCACCTGCTACACCTGCAGACTGGGTTTTTGTGCTTCACGCACAAGGACCCCCAGGTCCCTCTGCACCGTAGCATCAGCTTTTTGCCCTTTAAATAGTAATCCCTCCTACAATTATTTCTGCCAAAGTGGATAACCTCACACTTGCTAACATTGTACTCCATCTGCCAGGTCCTCGCCCACTCGCTCAGCCTATCTAGATCCCTCTGCAGATTTTCCACACCCTCCGCACAATTTGCTTTTCCACTCATCTTCGTGTCATCAGCAAATTTCGTTACCCTACACTCAGCCCCCTCCTCCAGATCACCTATATAAATGGTAAATAGCTGACGCCCCAGCACAGATCCCTGCAGCACTCCACTAGTCACCAACCGCCAATCAGAATAGCACCCATTGATACCAACTCTCTGCCTCCTATTAGACAACCAATCCTCTATCCACGCTAACACCTTACCCCCAACTCCATGCACCCTAATCTTTTGAAGCAACCTTTTGTGAGGCACCTTATCAAACACCTTTTGAAAATTGAGAAACACCACATCCACTGGTTCCCCTCTGTCTACCGCACTAGTCACATCCTCATAGAAATCCAATAAATTCATCAAACACGACTTCCCCTTAACGAATCCGTGCTACGTCTGCTCTATCAAACCATTCCTTTCCAGGTGCCTCGCTATTTCTTCTTTGACGGATTCAAGCATTTTCCCCACAACAGACATTAAACTAACCGGCCTATAATTCCCTGCCTTTTGTCTGCTACCTTTTTTAAACAGCGGCGTAACATTAGCCGTTTTCCAATCTTCCGGTACTTCTCCGGAATCCAGCGAATTTTGGTAAATAATCACTAAGGAATCTACTATCACCTCTGCCATTTCCTTCAGAACCCTGGGATGCATTCCATCTGGTCCTGGGGACTTGTCCACCATCAGTCCCGTTAGTCTATCAAGCACTACCTCTCTAGTGACAGTAATCGCATTCAGGCCCTCAACTCCTACCATTCTTCTATCTTTAATATCCGGCAAACTATTCGCGTCCTCCTCCGTGAAGACTGAGGCAAAAAAACTTATTTAAGGCCTCAGCCATTTCCTCATCTCCCACCACTAAATCCCCCCTCTCATCCTCTAAGGGTCCAACATTCACTCTAGCCAGCCTCCTCTTTATATATTTGTAAAAACTCTTACTGTCCTTTTTTATATTTAATGCTAGTTTAGCTTCATAGTCTATCCTTCCTTTCTTTATCAACTTCTTAGTCATTCTTTGTTGATTTTTAAACCTTTCCCAATCTTCTAATCGCCCACTACTTTTAGCCACTCTGAACGCATCAGCTCTTAATTTAATACTCTCCTTTATTTCCTTCAGTAACCACTGCTGGTTATCCCTTTTCCTACATTCCTTCTTTACCATTGGAATATATTTCTGCTGAGCACCGATAAAGATCTCCTTAAAGATCCTCCACTGTTCCTCAGCAGTCCTACCAACCAATCTGCGCCTCAGGATTGTACCTGACATCAATCATACAGTAGGTGGCTAATCTCTGCTTCGGAGGGGGCTGACCAGATGTCTGCTGCCACAACCATCCCCAATCAGGGAGAGGAGTAAATTTGGGGCACGTTTCAATGGGGTTGGTTTTGCATATTGCTGAGCAGTTAGCGAACAATCTGGAGTTCTAAAATAAGCTGGGAGAATGAACAGAATAAATTTAAAGGCGGCAAATGATGACTTACAAAGAAATCATGCTGCCTGGAGCTGAGTGTATTGTTAAATCCAAAAGTAAAGTCACAAATGTAACAATTTAATAGAAAGATTTTCTTTTAAATCGGTAGGTTCTGCAGCAAGCATGGCCGTTTGTTGGTCAGTACCTGGAGAAGCTGTTGGTGAACTCCATTGCTCCCATAATTCGAAGTTCAAACAATCACCTGCAGACCTTTGCCTTCACAAAAGTCAACTTTGGAGTAAAGGTAATTCTGTATTTGTACAGTCAAATGGTGTTTCTTTGGTGAGCGTTAATTTCCACATTGTTTCAGCCTGAAGAGTTTTTTATTCTCTGTTAACTATAGTGAATCCCACAGGTACATTTTGAAGAACAATTGGGTGTCAACCTTTCCACTTCATCTTCCCCAAGTGAAGGTGCTCATTTGCTAAGTACAATTCCATGCGTAGCCTTGTGTACCTTGCTCAAACAACAGATCTTCTCATCTAAGCCTTGGCCACGAATGCTGGCAGGCTACTTGACTGTATGAATGTATAAATGTCAATGATAAATGTGCCAAATAAACATAAATGAGTGATTAATTTCCATCAAAAGAAATGTCGTACTGGAATATGTCCCAAGGAACCAATTACACAACTGATGGCCCACCATGGGTACTGGTCCCCTTACTACCTTATCATGGGCCCTGGTCACCCTCCTATTACCTCATGATGGCCATCATTTGGGTGTGAATCTAGGCGATGAGTGTTGATGATTTTGATTATCAGGTGCATGATAGCTGAAGTCGATTCCATCTTCACTTGACATTTTATACAAACATTTCTCAGCAAGTATCACTGGATAGCAGTCATCCTGGTCAACATATCTCACTCTAATGTAAGGGCATTGTGGTCAACTGTTAACATAGCTGCTTTCACAAGGACAAGAGTCAAACTCAGCACTGACCATGGAATGAATCTGGGACATTTATCTGTTCCCTTGTTAAGTTTGAGGAGACTATCACAGGAGCTTTTACTTCAAGCAGCAGAAATACTATGGATCAAACTAGATTCCAAATATATCAAGGAAATGCTAGTTCTTCAGGTCTGTATTGCTGGAGATCTGATCGTACCTCTGAAATGTCTTTCAGCCTCTGAAGGTTCATGGAGTACAGGTGCATACAGGTACAGACAAACGGCAGGTCACACTTGACCTGCATATCAGGTAACTGACTCACTGTTCAATTCCACTTTCCTGCTTAAACTCCCAAGATCAAAGCTCCTTGCATGTAGAAGCACATGCTGACTGTCATATTTATGATTTATTTGCCTGTTCCTGCTTGAAATATTAATCTAGTGCATTTTCCTGTCCTTCTAATGTTGATACCTTGTTTTTCTATTCCTTCATGACTGTTTTCTGAAAAATGGGTGTATTGGTGAAATGACAACCTGATTTTTAAAAACTATTCCAAGGCCTCTGCCAGTGTTGCTGCGGGAGGCGGAGGGAAGTCAAGAGAGACTTGCCTGTCCAACCTCTCCCTCAACCCGTTTTTTTAGATCAGAATTTACTGCCTGGGGAAATGAGGGCTAAACCTATGTTGCCAACTAGCTGCCTCAGTTATGCTGTGGGCAGTAAATTAGTGTATATGGCATTACTTTACTGACACTGTTAGCAGTTTTTAAATCTTGAACAACGTAGAAAAATATATGCAACACCATAACTTGTGTCGAAAAGTCTGTGCAGGAAACTGCAAATCTGTGAGTACTTTGAGATTTGAATTTATCTGGGAACCTCAGATATGTGCCCTGCATTAATTTTGGTTACTTTCATTTCCCAAAGTCAACAGTATATTAATACTCCAATTACTTTACGACAAGTGTCTCCTAATGATTCTGCTTGATTAATGGTTGCATAATGTTTAACAATGACCTAACCTCCCAACTGCATCACTATTGACTAATGTACCCATTAAATATAAGTGAAATAGACCTGACTGGTGCACTGGTTGCTGCATGCTTGTGTCCAGAATGGCAATGAACTGAATAAAGTGGATAATGGATGCAAGAGCTGCAGAGGCCTTGTTAAATCAACAGCTGTCAGTCCTATTTAGAACTTCCAGCTTTCTTTTATTACTGTTAAGTATGTTATGGAACTGCAATGTGGTAATCTGGATTTCTTCAGAATGAAAGGATGCTTATTATTAAAGTAATCAGTGGTCACAGATGGAGATGGTCTGATGTCAGATGAGTTTGATTCTGGCCTTATTCTGATTTTGCCTGAAATGTCCATTTACCACATTGCGCCAACAGCAATGAAAATTAGAACATTGCCATATAGATAAAAGAGGTTTTAAATATGTTGGACCCTAATGGAAAGGAGCACTTGATGTAGATGTTCTTCCTTCCCTCATAACATACAGTTTAGAAGGATGAGGGGGGAATCTTATAGAGACATATAAGATAATGAAGGGGATGGATAGGGTAGAGGTAGAGAGATTCTTCCTGCTTAGAAAGGACATCAGGACTAGAGGGCACAGCCTCAATGGAGGGGGGGGGGCAGTTTAGATCAGAGTTGAGGAGGAACTTCTTCACTCAAAGGGTGGTGAATCTCTGGAATTCTCTGCCTGTTGAAGTGGTGGAAGCTACCTCACTGAATATATTTAACTCATGGGTAGATAGGTTTTTGATAGATAAGGGAATTAAGGGTTATGGGGAGAGAGCAGGAAAGTGGAACCGATCCACTTCAGATCAGCCATGATCTTATTGAATGGCGGAGCAGGCTCGAAGGGCTAGATGGCCTACTCCTGCTCCTATTTCTTGTGTTCTTAAGAATAACAGGTCACCAGGTGGTCCACTTGCGTGCCTGTTTGCATAGCTGGGAAGCAGTGGAGTGCTCCAAATCAGACATTCTAAATGGAAATGGGGCATCTAATATGATTTCCAGACTTATTCTACAGAAGAAGGAAATTCAAAATGTTGCTTTTGGGCTTTACATAAGTTTCTAAATGAGGGACTCCTTGCATGCAAAAAAACTGAGAGGTTCCCTCTTGTTTGCTTCTCTGTGTTCTCACTCCCCAACAAGTTGACCTTTCCCATTATGCAAGCGATGTAGCTATGAGATGGTTAAAATGATTGTTGTGAATAGTGGTTTTGGGGGCGATGTAGCAGTAATTTGTGGGAATTGCTTAGAAAGGAACAGGTGGCTGTGCGAGTTGTTCTGGGGAGAGAGACACAGATTGGGATGAACTGCTGAGAAAAGAACAAGAAGTTTCAGAAAGGAGAGAAACAGAGAACAGGATGAATTGCTGAGAAATAGATAAGAAATTTCACAGAGGAAATAAAACGAGATTCTAGTGCAAAAGATGTGAAAGTGAACCAGTTATTTACTTTGACATTCGTTATGGGGCTTTAATGAAGCTCTGGCACAAGAACAGTGAAAGCTTTCAACTGGCGCAAAATCATGGGCCGAAGGAATCATATGCAATGCATGCAGAAGGCCAGATCATCCAAATGTGTGCTGTACAGCTGAGCGCAAAATCTACTCTACAGTGGCCAGATGTGACCAAATATAATTCCATATGATTTTGTTTGCTTTTTAAAACCACGAAACTCGAGGTCTGCAGCCTGTACTCTGAACAGAGTGAAACACTCTGGTTGTCTCTTCAGCAGTTTAAAGAAAACTTATTGAACAAATAGTGGGTTGAACTTTGAGATTTTTTTTCTAAGTGTCCAGCTAGTCTGAAAATGGGAGAGTTCCAGATCTGTTTTCTGGGTGAGTTTTCACACCCAATCTTGTGCACGCTGTCTGTAAAAAGATGGGCTTGTGAGTTTCTAGCCAGAGAGGCTGTGGGTGGGGCTTAACTCTCACCAGACAGCCTGTACAGGGAGGTAGTGCCCGTGTGCAGGTCTCTGATGTTGCACATGCGTATTAACAGTGGCAGGGGTCTGACAGACAAAGAGAGAGCTGTCAGGCCCCTGCTACTGCAGGCAGCCCAACTCCACAATTGTGAGGGCCTGCAGCCCAAGATGCAGTCACCGCTGCTCAGACCGATCACAACCCCCCCCCCCCTCCCCTCCCCCACCGATTGCATACAGAGTGGCAGTTGGGCCCTATTGACCTGCCCTACCTCACAGGCTGGCATTGCCCAGGTGCCAGTCTGGCACTGCCCAAGGGGCATCCCCGCCTTGCACTTGGCCTCTCTGGGAGGGCCTCAATGGCCTCCGGTTCCACCGGCAAGGCCAACAATTGTTCGTGGGGGGCAGGTGTTTTCCTTGCCGGACAGAACCTCTCCTGGCAAGTGAGCCTGGACAATTGAGCACCGGGCTTGCTAAACACATGGTTGTAAACATTTAAATAAATGAAAGTAAATTAACCAGCCTCTCTCCCACTTGCAGCAAGAGGTTGAGCACAGCTGAAATCCCAGTGTCGCGACTGGCGCCATTCGTGCAAGCTGCTTTACACTCGATTTTATGACATTTTTCCACTGTAAAATGGGCGTAAAGCGGTCATAAAATTCCGCCCCAGTGCATCAGACACACTGAGGGTACTTCCTATTTCTAAGCACTTCTAACTATTTAACTAGCTTCCTAGCATTTATTTGCAGTGGGTGGGTCAATAGCATTTCTTGCAATGTTCTGAGAAGCAGTTCTTCATTATCAGCTACTAGATGATCTGGGTTAGCCAGGAATGTTTCCCGTTTATCCCAAAGCAAAACATCTCCATTGTCATTACAATAAAACTTTTTGCTTTGAGGGTAGCTATTGCAGAGAATGGTACAAGCTATAGGGAGAAAGTTGGGAAGTGGATTGAATGGTGGATTGCTTTAGCAAAGAGACAGTGAAATCATGGGCCAAATGTTCCCCTGTGCAGGTAGTTATCAACCTTGATTTTCTGATTCTTAACCAAGCATTCCTGTGCCTGTAGTGTCAAGGGGTGGGGGGGGGAGGTGGTGGTGGTGGGGGCTGTGTTAAATGTTACAATGTTAAGGTTCATCCTTAATCTGTCTCTGTTCCCTGTACATAGAAAAGTCCAGTGCATCGAATCCCTACAGTGCAGGAGGAGGCCATTCGACCCATCGTGCCTGCGCCAACTCTCTAAAGAGCGTCTCACTCAGACCCAGCCCCCTCCACCCTATCTCTGTAACCCTGTGCATTTACCATGGCCAATCCCCTTAACCCGCACATCTTTGGAGAGTGGGAGGAACTGGTGGACCCAGAGGAAACCCATGCAGACATGGGGAGAATGTGCAAACTCCACATAGTGACCCAAGGCCGGATTTGAACCTGGGTCCCTGGTGCAGTGAGGCAGCAGTGTGTCACCGTGCCACCCCATTGACTGCCAGCTACAAAATGTGTCCAGTCAGTGGCATTTAAACAAAGGATGCTTTTTCTTAAAGATGTTTTTCTTCTCTAAGATGCAAAATGGCTGGAAGGAGGAACTTGGCAAAACCTAATTTCAATGATAAAGCTTTGGATGTCCTGGTAGAGAAGGTAGAAGCAACAAAAGTGGGCGTTGAGCCCTGTTTCCTCTAAATTCAACAGTTCAAGCTGTTGGAAGGAGATGGCAAGTCAGGCTAAAACAATGCACCAGATCACTGGACCTTGCAGCAAATATACAAAATATTTTTCAGGTATCCAAAGGCATGATGACACCACTCTGCAATTATTTTTGTTTGATACCTTTCTCCCTCTGATAAGGTTATCTAGCACACAAAATACCTTTTTGTTATATTATCTAGGGGGTACAATGTAAGATTGTCCTTTTTTCTTTCCAGTGTGAAAGCCATGATCTCTTGCACGTCACACCAGATTGTCAAGTGTTGTCATCCACTGGACTGGTACAATGAGTGAGTTTGAGGGAAGTCTGATAAAGAACTGCACTCAAGTAAGGAGCGAGTAGAGGGAACAGGAAAGAAAAAGTCTATATCAATGTCTCCCGTTCATGGGCAAAGGATTGCTTTCCTCCTCGGTTTGCTTTCAGACACTAGTTAATGCAGGAGCACAAGGCATTAGGTTCATATTTGCCTGTGAGCATTTTGCAGCAAAGCACCTTTGATGTCCTCTGCAGTGCTGGAGGAGGGATTTATTCAATTGCAAAGTATCAAGGAGAGTTTGTCATCTTCATAGTGCTTTGCAGGGGAGCCCTAACCAGTGAGCGGACAAGGACAGAACTCTATTCTTTCAGGAATATTGCAACTCAAACCAAGGAGATTTTTAGTGTCCAGTTTCAGGAGCTGCTCGTTTTCAAATGTTTGGAAAAATGCTCAGCTGAAACAGCATTCAAGACACCCAGTGGAATCAAAGCTGGGTGTTCACGTGCAGTGCTCATCACGAATGGTATGGTCACATTAGGAGATTGCTTCCTCTCTCAAAGCTTTCATGCTCGCTTTGTCCCCATGAAGGATTGAACACATACCTGAGACTGGACAGGCTCCAGCTGTTGCAGAAACATCTGTAGCTCCTGCATCCAGTAGATTACAGCCATGACCATTCTAGAAGACTCTCTCCTCCTCCTGCCACCACATGGACTTGGACAATACTGTGTCAGACTTTTATGGTTAAGATATGGCACTAATCCACCTTACAGTCACCAGAAAAAGGCATTATGCAGGCACTGAACTAGCGAAACTTTATTTTCCCCTTTCTTTGATGTTTAGGAACTGTTTTTGGTTGAGGCTGAGAGTGAGGATAATGGCGGGTTACCTGCCAAATCAGCATCACAATAGGGAATATGCAGTTCCTGTATCTGGTACTGAGGGATCTATTTGGTAAAAGTGGAAGTTGTGTTGATTACAAGGAGTAGTTCTGTAAGAGCTTTGGACCATCCGCCCTATCTAAACATGACCCTCTGCTTCTGCCTCCTTCCTGTCTTCATGCAAACTTTCATTGGACTACTCCTATGTTCCAGCATTTTATCTCTTTCAATTGTGCCTGTGTAACAAACAGTAATAATTTTGTGGACCTTGGATGGAATGTGCAGCATCTCACTGAACAGACTCATTACTTCAGTATGCCAATGTTGTGCTTCACAGTGACATGGGCCTCGTCATAGTAGCTGCTTTTTGGGGGTTTCCAGCTGTGTTCAGTATAGTGCAAAGGATAACCCCTCATCTCTGTAGAGTGCAGTCTGGTCATTCTCTTGGCATCTTCAAACAAGACATGTGGATTGCTGCAGGATAATAGCAGTATTCCATGGGTAATGGCTAATGACTTGGGTAGCGTTGTTGTGGGAAGCTACCATGCATGTTAATGGAATGATGCCCCTTCTTCTATGTTGGCATTGGAATTGTGAGGAGTGTTTATGGCTACATATAAATCTCCTAGATTATAAATTTTGTGCCCTCTCTAGTGAGTATCTTTTTTATACACAGTATCTTTTATGCAGACATGAACTGCAGCTGGTTAATCTGGTAGGTGTCCTTCTATGTTGGCCTGGAAGGATTAATTATATTAGTGATTTTGGCAGCAACAGGAAGAATGTCATGGCTTATGTGATTTGCTACAGTATAATGTACAGATCTTACCTGTAAATTAGGCTGCAATAAAGCAGAGGTGTGGCTCATTTAACGTGCCCAGGTAGGAGTGGCAGGAGCATAAATGCCCTTGAGGAACCTTTTGGATCAGCAGGTGATGTTGCATCATCACTAGCACTTTTCATCCAGATCTTATAGTAGTCTGGCAGTAGACACTGAATCCAATCCTGCCAACCTCCTTGAGTGCCTTTTGTATCACAGCACCTATGTTTGCCACTTGAAATGCAATGTTGCATGGAAAAAGGATAATCATGCAAGAATGCAGCATCAGGGGAAAAAAACAGTTTCAAAGTTTTCAATGTATTTCCTTCAAAGTTTCCCCAAGTGAATTTGAAAATCCAGCCAAAGCAACAAAGTTGGCTTGCATTACCATCATTTTGCCTAGATTTTATACCTCAAAATCAAACCAAATCTGGTTACTAGAAAGAAAAACTTGCATTTGCTTATTTTGGAATATCACAAAGTGTTTCACTTGTCAATTAAGTACTTTTGCCACACTTCCTATATTACAAGACTGCACTTCAAAACTGCATCACTGACTGGGCAATGCTTTGGAACATCCTAAATGTAAGTTCATTCTTTTTTCCCCGGTATAATTTCTCTCATGTTTGATCTGTATAATTCTACATTTGATGTAATATATCTCACAAGGTGAAAAGAAACAATAAATTTTCTTTATAACTGGGTATGGACAGTTTATAAATTAGCAAAATTTGAGGAAAAGCTGCAATGAATTTAGTTTCTTGGCACCTTTCCCTACTCCTACCTAAAACCATTGCTATGCGAGAGGGCAGATAGGGTCACACACCTAGCCTCTGCCAATGCTGCTCCATTATTGGACTGTGGCACATGTGACTCCCTTCAGTGCTTCCTTTCAACAGCCTGACAAAGGAAATCTGCTGGGCGAGAATGTTGGAAAATCTCAGCAGGTCTGGCAGCATCTGTAAGGAGAGAAAAGAGCTGATGTTGTCCAGATGATCCTTTGTCAAAGCTGCATCTGCACTAATTTGCCTGGGTAACTAGGTCATTAGGTCTATGAATCTAGAGACTCCTGATCAGACACTGCCTTCAACTCACTAACTGATGAGCCCTGGATCACAATTGAATCCCAAAAAGGACACCGCCTGCCCCATGCTTTTGAAGCCAGTATACTGTGCACTTTCATATTCTCTAAAAAGGGATTTCCTCTGTTATCTTTCCCTCTATAGTTACATTGGTGACTGTGAAATCAATGTTGAAGTGAAGAAGTATTTCTGCAAAGCTGGAGTGAATGGTGTCCAGGTAGGTAATTTCATGGGAAATAGTAAAGCCTAGTGCACCATGTAAGTTTGTGCCCATTTTATAGCACTGTTATTACAAATGACACTTGAGGAAATCAACCTAAGTTGCACAGTGGGCACGTGCATCATCAGCTGTGGTTCTGAACCACACAGACCTGGAAAGTTCCGGGTTTGATCCCTGACCAGTGCTTGGATTATTGAGAGAAGCTACTGTAGCACCTGGTCTTAGTATTCCCAGGCTAGGGAAGAGGAAAACTGGTCCAGGATTCCCAGTCAAGGTGCTGCAGATGGAAAGTATGTGGGTATGAAGGTCAGATCAGAACTCTTGTAATTCACTAAGGTTCCTTTGACAGCAACTTCCAAACCTACGATTGCTGCCATCTTGAAGAACAAGGACAGCAGATGCATGGGAATGCATCTGTAGTGTTTTCTGTATGTTCTCCTCCATGTTGCACACCATCCTGACTTGGAAATATATCACTGTTCCTTCACTGTTGCTGGGTAAAAATCCTGGAAGTCCTTCCCTAACAGCACTGTGGGTGTATCTATATCACACGGATTGCAGTGGTTCAAGAAAGTGGCTCACCATCACCTTGTCGAGAGCAATTAGGGATTGGCAATAAATGCTGGGTTTTTGAGCGATTGCCCAAATCCCATAAACAAATATGTTAAAAATGGAATAGCTATTCAACCCTTCAAAGCCATTAATTGTAGCAAACAGAGAGAAGCATTAAAGTTATTGTTAAGACCCTGCAACGACATCAGCATTCAAATATCCATTCAGCACAAGACTGAACTGGAGGAATATGCTGTTAGCATTTCCTTTAAGAATGCAGACTGAATGAATGAATATCAGTATCTTAAAGGTTGTAAGCCATTATCGAAGAGTGAGTGAGCTGACACTGAACAAAACAAGCCCTTGTTATTATATATTGACTTCCATTTCACTTTTAGTTGAGCAGCAGCAGCTTCTGGTGCTTTCTTCTGGATTAAATCTTTCCCGAACAACATTGTTTCTCAGCATAAAGTTGTCACAATGGTGGTAGTCTGCAATATAAACCTCTGCTATCCCATAATCCCCTGACAATGCAACCTCTAGTTGCAGCATAAAGGGACAAATCCTGACCACATTGTCTTCCCAGACAAAATGAAGTAATGTGACTGTCAGGAAGTTATGAAAACTGATTTAAGAAAAAAAATGCTATTCTGCCCCAAAAATAAATTGAAGCAATCCTGTAGAATACAAATGTACAAGGGCAACATGAAAAGCACATGCAGGCAAATAGGTTTGAATATAAGGTGTGGATAACCTCTTGCCTCAGAACTTTCGAATAAATTGCTAATTGTAGGGACAATGACTGATGAAATTACGTCAGAGATCAAATGCAAACCACACCCACTGAAGCACTGAACTCACTCATGTCCTACTCGCATGCTTTGTAAGCTCTTAACGTCACTCGCACCTAGGTAATAAGACACAGTGGCATTTAATGGAATTAGCAGCCAACCTGTAGCCAGTTAACAGCAATCAATCTAACAGTAGCCACGCAGACAGAAAAACAAAATTAACTTTTCAAGTTGATCATGTGTTAATTCTGTTTCTCTCTCTCTCTGCAGCTACTGACCGACTTGCTGAATATTTGTCGCATTTTCTGTCTTTTATTTCGGATTTGCAGCAACATTCAAAGTATTTTGCTCTTGTTCCTGCAGCCAGCCGCCAGCAGCCAATTCGCAGCAGCTAATCTGCAGCCAGCCACTTGCAGCTAATCTGCAACCAGCCCCCATCAGTCATTCAGCCAGCATCAGCATATTCTCAGCAATTAGTCTGCTGCCAGTTACCTGCAGCAGCATGGATTGGTTTTAGATGGTCCAGGTTACAAGAGGTTAGGAATAGGTGAGGGAACTGAGCTAATCTAATTGTGAATGGAAAGGCAGGAACAGGAGCACTGACTCAGTTGACTTTGACAAATTTCTAGATTAATAATGAGTATTGCTGAAAAAGAGAAACATGTCAAAGCTTTTCACCTTGCCCTCATCAGGACACTTCAGGAATACCAATATAAGGAGAAAGCAACAATTTATAGTGTTTGAGACGATAGTGCCGAGTGGTTGGAAAGTAGACTCTGATCGGTAGAGGTTTTGCCATGGAGAATGCACCAGTGGATGGCGACTAACAGTTAGCTCCCAAGCATTGTTTAGAATTTAAACCAGGCAGCTTGACCCTCATTGATCAAGGCATCGTCTGCTCCTGAACCTGCCTGACCCAAAAGGGAGCAGAAAATCCTTGTTTATGTTTTCAGTTTTGCAAGCATGGGCTGGTTAGGTACAGTGTGTACTTTGCCCATTGTGAACGGTGGAAGGGATGAATTGGGATGTATACATACCTGGCCTCACTGACATTGAAATTCATATACCATATTATTCATTCTGCGCAATAGGCAGAATGTTTTTTGGCCTTGATGGTTGGTGGGAAATATCACTTGTTTTGCTACTGCATAGTAACAGCATGAAATAGTTAGCTTCATTTATTGCTCAAATATTTGCGATACCTTGCCCTTCCAGGGTACTCCAAGGTAGACTGGGCATTTTTCAGTGAAAATGACAGCCTTGGGCCCGTTGGTGAGCTTGCGCGACACACAGCGCAAAATGATCTAATCAGAGTAGCTATTTTCCGCCCAGGATGCCTTCAATGTGTCCTAGTTCAGCATCAAGCTTGCATGGTGCTTAAATGGCTCAGGCCCTATTTACATTGTTGTTGATACAACCAATCTCTTAACGTGTGGAACTGTAAGAATCCTCACACGTGTACTGGCCAGTGATGGTAGGCTTGTGGTAAAGAACCCCTGGCAGGTTTCTTAACTATTACATCAAGGAAGGGGAGTTCATTTGAATGCTTTATTTCAAACGTAAATTTGAGCTCAGGATGGAGCATATTAAGACCCGCAAGGAAATTATTACATGCTGCTACAGATTTGAATATAGCATCTGCATCATCCACATATTGGAAAGAGGTATAAAATTGGTTTAAGAATTACGCAATCAATTTGAGGTTGTTAGTCGGGCTTGCAGTGTGGCGTGTTTTACAGTCAAGTGTCACAGCACTGAAAGAGGCCATTTGGCCCATTGTATCTGCACCATGTGTGTATACTGGAAGATGCATGTTTTAATACATAGGGCCCTATTCTTCGCAGACAGAAAGAACACCTGCGCACACTGCACCTGTTTCAGATAAATAAAATGTGACAGCCATTCACTGATTCATTATGCAGGACATGCCTTGATCAATTAGGGTCGAGCTGCCTGGTTTAAATTACAAATGATGCTTGGCAGTTATCTGTCAGCAACCATCAACTGGTGCATTCTTCATGGCAATGTCACTACCAAAGTCCACTTTCCAACCAATCTGCACTCTCTCCTCGTACAGCATGAATTGTTTTTTCCTTTTATATTGGTATTCTAGTGAAGTGACCCAATGCATTCAAAGTGAAAAGCTTCATCACATGTCCTCTTCAGCAATGCTCAAATTCTGTACTACCAAATGACTAATAAATATTGAAATCCAGCAGCAGCAGGAGAAACATTGAAACAGCTGCATATTAAAAATATTACTGCAACTGCCAATGTTATGCAAGTTGCCCAGTTGACATGATGACTGTGTAAAGTACAGTGGGGGAGAAAACCAGAAACCTATAGGTAATCTTGACCATGAACCTAACCTATGCTGTGTGCAAAGCATTTCTCCTGAGGTGTCCTCATGTTTATTATTTGAGTGTCTGTTCCTTCACTTATTTTTTTTCCCACATCTCTCCTGCAGCTCCATGGGATGCTTCGTGTGATCCTTGAGCCCTTGATTGGAAACATGCCACTGGTGGGAGCAGTGACAATGTTCTTCATCCGCCGTCCAGTAAGTGCGTTCAGGTGTGAGATTCTATAAGCTGAGGGGAATTATTTTTCTGATAACTCTTGGTGGTAGCTCCTGGAACAAAGAACCAGTCTACGGTCATGTGACTTGTAGCAGCCATCATGTTTGGTTCAGCAGAAAGTCCAGTCTTGAAGGTGGAAATAAAATAAAGTTTTGAATTTATTTTCATGTCATAGGGTCCTGACTTGGTCTTGCTAACCTTAGTGTAGCTTTTAGCAATTAATATATATATAATATATATACTTGCAACCCACCTAGACTTTCAAGTACCAAATGACTATCCTATTCTTCTTTCTTATTACTTAGTTAGTAATCCAGAGGCCTGGTTTAATAATCCAGAAATTGAGAGTTTAAATCCCACTATGGCAAGAAAAACATCTGGTGATAAAAAGCAAGTATCAGTAAACGTCACCATGAAGCTGTCAGATTGTCGTAAAATCCCAACTGATTCATGAATGTCCTTTGGGGAAGGGAACTTGCCTCTCTTGTATAGTCTGTGTGAGATTCCAGTACCACACCAACATGATTGACTCTTAACTGCCTTCTGAAATGGCCTAGTAAGTAACTTGGGTTGTTGGCTTTACCACTCATGTCCACATCCTGAGAATAAATAAAACATTTTGCAACATCTTTGACCTTGTGCACAAGGCACAGATCAACGTTCACATTTATCCAATGGTGCCAGGTTTCTTTAGATGAATGGAATGGATCTAAGTAATCACACTTAAACAAAAATGAATGAGCCTTGGCAGATCTGCACTAGATTTAAATGGAAACCTGGTTTCAGAGTCCCATGTCTGATACTGAAAGGACTCTGTACTGAGTAGCTAAATTTGATGCACACTAAATTGAAGTACAGTTTGTGATTCTGAATTTGATTTGAACACTTATGTCCTTTTCAGGTACTGGACATTAACTGGACAGGACTTACCAACTTGTTGGATATTCCAGGTCTGAGGTATTGATCATACATAGCTGCAAATCAGAATTAATCCTCGGAGGATCAAAAATAAAATCAAAGCATTTGAAAGATTACTCCAAGAGCGTGAATTACATTCTCGAGTTCTGGGTGTTTCTCACCCTTTTCCCAAAAATATACCACAAACAAAATCAAAGCATATTGAAAAATGTAATCAATAATACAATTTCACAAACATACAACACTTTGAGAGTATATGGTTTAATAAGAATTCTAATATTTAAAGGTGAGCACAGGGCCTTATTGGCAATCCTGTAAAATAAGCTTGATTCAAATGCAGTACATTTGAAAACACTACAAACGACCAAAAGTACCAGAGAATATATCTGAAACACCTGAGTAAAAAGTAATTATTCTTCAATAGTTTTAACCTCTAGTTACTCATGTATCTCTAAGTTTATATCCTATATTCCTTTGCAATTGAAGTCTCTGATAAATGTTTTTGTTTCTCACTCTCTTACATTACTTCCTTCCATCTCTCCTTTACTATTCACTCTCTTGCCTTGCTCTGTCTCTTTCTCCTTGAACAGCTCAAAGTCTGACACCGTACTTATGGACACCATTGCCTCTTTCTTGGTTTTGCCAAACCGGATCACTTGCCCTCTGGTTGGAGAACTCCACGTGGCTGAGCTCCGTTCTCCCCTACCTCGGGTATGTATCGCTTTGTGTATGTCTTCATCAAATCATTGCCAGTAGAGTTGTTTTTCCGGTGCAGTTGCTCCAGGATGCTGCTGTTTTGGTGGTGTGGCAGCATTAAGCCTCCCGATTTGCAGCCTAATGTTGAAACCTTGACATTCAGTTGAGAGCAGGGATGTACTAACGCACTTAAGAACATAAGAAATAGGAGCAGGAGTAGGCCATCCAGCCCTGCGAGCCTGCCCCGTCATTCAATAAGATCATGGCTGATCTGTCGTGGCTCAGTTCCACTTTCCCGCCCTCTCCCCATAACCCTTAATCCCCTTGCCTATCAAAAACCTATCTACCCATGTCTTAAATATATTTAGCGAGGCAGCCTCCACCACTTCAACGGGCAGAGAATTCCAGAGATTCACCACCCTTTGAGTGAAGACGTTCCTCCTCAACTCCGTTCTAAACTGCCCCCCCCTATCTTGAGGCTGTGCCCTCTAGTCCTACTGTCCTTTCTGAGCGGGAAGAGCCTCTCCACCTCTATCCTATCCATCCCATTCATCATCATATATGTCTCAATGAGATCTCCCCTCATCCTTCTAAACTCTAATGAGTGCAAGCCTAGTTTATTCAGCCTCTCCTCATAGTTCAATCCCCTCAACTCTGGTATCAGCCTAGTAAACTTCCTCTGCACTCCCTCCAAGGCCAAAATATCCTTGCGTAAGTGCGGCGACCAAAACTGCACACACTACTCCAGCTGCGGCCTCACCAGTGCCCTGTACAGTTGCAGCAAGACCTCCCTACTTTTATATTCAATCCCCCTCGCTACGAAGGCCAGCATCCCATTTGCCTTCCTGACCACCTGCTGCACCTGCAGGCTGGGTTTTTGTGACTCATGCACAAGGACCCCGAGGTCCCTCTGCACCGTGGCATGCTGCAGTTTTTTGCCATGTAAGTAATAGTCCTTCCTACCATTATTCCTACCAAAGTGGACAACTTCACACTTGCTAACATTAAATTCCATTTGCCAGTTCCTAGCCCATTCGCCCAGCCTATCTAGATCCTTCTGCAGACTTTCCACACCCTCCGCGCAATTTGCCGTTCCACCAATCTTGGTGTCATCAGCAAATTTCGACATCATACACTCTGTTCCCTCCTCCAGATCATCTGTATAAATGGTAAATAGCTGAGGCCCCAGCACCGATCCCTGGGGCACTCCACTAGTCACCAACCGCCAATCCGAATAGCACCCAGACCCCCACTCTCTGCCTCCTATTTGACAGCCAATCCCCTTTCCACGCTAACACCCTACCCCCAACTCCATGCCCCCTAACCTTCTGTAATAACCTCTTGTGCAGCACCTTATCAAACGCCTTCTGAAAATCAAGAAACACCACATCTACCGGCTCTCCTCTATCCACCACCCTCGACACATCCTCATAGAACTCCAATAAATTTGTCAGACACGACTTCCCCTTAACGAAACCGTGCTGCGTCTGCTCTATCAAACAATTCTCCTCAAGATGCCTCGCTATTTCCTCCTTCATGACGGATTCTAACATTTTACCTACAACAGACGTTAAACTAACCGGCCTATAAGCCTGCCACCCTTCTTAAACAACGGCGTAGCAGATGGCTGGACAATCATGGTGCTGTGTTGTGGTTTGCTTTGTTTGTACTAATAAAACATAGGAAGAGAGAGTTTCATTTTTAACTTCACTACCTGAGCAAACTTGCAGAACCTGGCAATTCTTTGTTGTGTTGATCTCAATGGGATGAAATCCAGGCAAGTTTTACAGAAGACAGATGGTGATCTGCTCCACCAACTTACTAGGGGATTTTCACAGTAACTTCATTGCAGTGTTAATGTAAGCCTACTTGTGATGCTAATAAATAAACTTTAAACTTTACTGCCCTGGTGGAGATGACTTCACCCTCACCAATCTTTTATGTTGCCTTGAAGAGTGCACGTTCCAATGTTCATAAATATCAGGAAACTGGGGTGGCAATAACTCTTCTGGGACGTAAACCTGAATCTGGTGATAACAGTACTAGAAAGGGGGATTTGTAGCACCGCTGCTACCATATTATATGGTGCACTGCTATTTTGCTGCTGACACCAGTACAAACTCTCATGCTGCATAGGTATGTGACTTGTACTAATCTATCAGCACTCAGTTAATCTCCATGGCACGCATTTTATTATTCCATATGCAGTCCTTCAGAAAGAGGGATTTGAAACTTGCCTGTTTGTTCTTAGGGAATAGTACGGATCCACCTAATTGAGGCAGCGAGCCTGGAGTCAAAGGACACCTATGTCAAGGGATTCATCAAAGGAAAGTCTGATCCATATGCAATTGTACGCGTGGGCACACAAACATTCATGAGCAAGACCATCAGTGAGACCGTGAATCCCAAGTGGAATGAAATGTATGAGGTGGGTGAATATGATTGTATGGTTCGTCGAGTCATTCAAACCGTTAAATGCCCTGGCATCTCTGCTGGTTGAAATACTGGCTCTGCAATTCCTGGGAGCAGTTTTGTGGTGTAATGGCTGAGGGAGACTGAGGTCTGGAGCAGTACTCAAATTTGTGCCTGCTGGGGAATCTTGATTATAATGTGCAGGTGAAAATATCTTGAGGAAGATTCTAGGATGGAATTACAGCAAAATCTACCTCCCTCTCTTCCCACTTGCCCCTATCACAGTCAGCCAAACTTTAGATCTACCAGAAATGGAACTGTACCCTAAGAGTTTGTGGCACACGTATAAGCAGCTAAGACTTGTCAAACCTTACTTGAAACGTGGTCAGGTCTGTTTATTACTAAGGACATATAAATGGCATTTCCTCGTAGGCATAATTCTCTCCATCTTTTCCCTTGTCTCAGAGCCATACACCATACATGGTACTTGAGAGGGTGTTTGCAGACGTGTGTTCTTCACTACCAACAGTCTGGAGGAAGGGAGGGGGCAACATCTGACAGGATGGAACTTCCACTTTCTCTCTCTATCTTCCCCAGCCCCACATTCTAAGTGGAGCAGATCTCCAGTACCACTATTTCACCGTAGGACTGCAGCTTCTGCAGTGCATTGGATCCATTGGTATGACACTGAAATTCACCACACTATTCCTAATACCACTGAAAGGCTTTTCGCTCAATTGTGCTTGTTAATAACCGCACACATATCTGTTCCTCTATTTATTCTACAAAGAGGTAATAAACAATTCAACCTCACTTTGTTTTGTTAATATTTAGGTGAGTGGTGATGTGAAACATGTTTCCCATCTTCTTTGTATGCATCATCAAATACTGCAGCCCCCACTCCCATGTCATTACTCTCACCCCCAACCCCTGTCTGTGGAGTGTAGAGAGCATAAGGATTCTCCAGAGACATCATGATCAATAATGTCCCTGCCTGGGTAGTATTTTCTTCCTTTCTGCAGTGGTTGTCTTTAAATCAGCAACGACAAAATCTACATGTCCTTTGTTACTGGCACCAAATTTTGCTTCATTGAACACAGTGCTGACATCTAGTGCTAGAAAGCAATATGGAAGAAATATGTTCAGCTTTTTTCTCCGTTTGTTAATTGCGCTCAGTGTTATATTCATGCAGCAGGCCAAATTCTCCATAAATTTTTGAGCAGCTAGAATTTACAATTAGAAGGTCATTTGTCAGGCTGGATCAGTATGTTGCTAAAATGGACCACGATTCTGGAGTAAAAATTTGAGAATAAAATGCAACTTCCAAGTGATGAAGAATCCATATAATAAGTTGTTGGAATTTACAGAAAAGGATAGTTTGGAGTAGCAGTATATCCCCATGTTCTCTCTTTGACTGTGGCCTTGTACCCTCCACAGGTGATTGTCCATGAAGTCCCTGGCCAGCTGTTGGAAATAGAGATGTTTGATAAAGACCCAGATCAGGATGATTTCCTGGGCAGGTGAGAGCAGCATGTTTGAGTGCACGTATGTACATGCCTGTGTGTAGCACTATGTAAGTGTACATGTGGCTGCTTGGCTTTATGTTCCCATTACCCATCCCCAATCTTCACTACTTTCCTTTACAGTCATATTCAAACTCAAACTCAAAATCTTCCCTCAAATTCTGACCCCATCTTCCAATCCTAAAAAACAAATCTACTTCATTATCATTTGATTTTGATTTGATTTATTATTGTCAAATGTATTTGCATGGAGTGAAAAATATTGTTTCTTGCGCGCTATACAGACAAAGCATACTGTTCGTAGAGAAGGAAATGAGACAATGCAGAATGTAGTGTTACAGTCATAGTTAGGGTGTACAGAAAGATCAACTTAATGCAAGGTAGGTCCATTCAAAGTCTGATGGCAGCAGGGAAGAAGCTATTCTTGAGTCAGTTGTTACGTGACCTCAGACTTTTGTATGTTTCTCCCGATGGAAGAGAGAATGTCTGGGGTGCGTGGGGTCCTTAATTATGCTGGCTGCTGTTCCGAGGCAGCGGGACGTGTAGACAGAGTCATTGGATGGGAGGCTGGTTTGTGTGATGGATTGGGCTACATTCACAACCTTTTGTAGTTCCTTGCAGTCTTGGGCAGAGCAGGAGCCCATACCAAGCTGTGATACAACCAGAAAGAATGCTTTCTGTGGTGCATCTGTAAAAGTTGGTGAAGGTCATAGCTGTCATGCCAAATTTCCTTAGTATTCTGAGAAAGTAGAGGTGTTGGTGGGCTTTCGTAATTATAGTGTTGGCATGGAGGGACCAGGACAGGTTGTTGAAATCATGAAATTAATGAAATGAAAACTGGGCATATTCTATAATAGATGGCAAAGCCATTCTTGCAGATCACTATCCAAGCAATGTAACACTAAACCAAACCAAAACGAACCCCACTGTGCACTGCATGGTTTAATTCATCTTATAAAGCAACATATCATCTGTACCACAGAAGGAACACTAATGTAATTTTAAAATAACATTTGAAGGGGAAATTGACAAAATATCACAGTTACAGCTACTTGAGCAATGTTTGTGCCTGTGCTGCTCTAACTAAAAATGTTGCTGCAATACTCAATATAACAGACACAAAATCAACAAGGCTCACCTCTAAGGCTAGCTCTATGTCAGGAAAATTGGGGAGGTGGTGGCCGAATGGGGGTGTTGGTGGACTAGTAATTCAGAGACCCAGCAGAATGCTCTGGGCAGATAAAATCTGGAATTAAAGATCAATGATGACCAGGAAACTATTGTCAATTGTTGTAAAAAAAAACACCCATCTGGTTCACTAATGTCCTTGAGGGAAGGAAATCTGCTGTCCGTGCCTAGTCTAATCTACATGTGATTCCAAACCTATAGTAGGTTAAATGCCTACTGAAATGGCTGCTTAATTCAAGTGCAATTAGGGATGGGCAATAAATGCTGGCCTAGCAAGATGCCATATCCATGAATAAACAGCTCCTTGGGTTTTCACGGATTGTAGTATGTCAGAGAGTTACATTGAACTCTCTCAAAAAGATAAGATTTGATGTGGGCATTAAATGCAACTACTTTTGATTTGAATCAAATGAGGTTTAGTCAAATATTATAAAAAGATGGAACATATAGTAATACCGTAAACAGGTTTTCTGCTGCAGTAGCTCAACAGGGACCTGTTGGAAATAGTACCGTCTCCCTCTGTGCTTTTACACTGTCTCTCCCCCACCCACCAATTACAACACGTTTTATGGTCGACTCCCACAATCTGTTTTATTATTGCTTTTCCTCAATGTCTCATATGGCCTTGATTGATTGTTTCTGGCACTGAGAAAAGTATGCTTTGAATAGGAGTGAGAAGGTAATATCAGAATTTCTTTTGCTTTCAGAATGCAGCTGGACCTTGGAGAAGTGATGAAAAATCAAATAGTGGAAGAGGTAAGGAATTACAGAGCTGCTGAGATCACTGCTGGACAGGGAAAATCATTAAAGTGGCACTGTCTTCGTGGAAAACTATTAGACAAAACTAAACAGTCAAGTTACTTCTGGTACAGTCCTCAATGTTTGACAAGATTGTACCATCTTAAAAGAGGCTTCGTTCTATTTTAAGTAAGTTAATAGCTCCATCTAAAATGAAGGAATTTCAGCATTAAAAGCATTAAACATTCATATGCTTACATCATGCTGTCATTCCTAGCCTTCCTGAGGAGAGAGAACTAGAAATGCATTGCATCATTTGTAGCATCGTTATGTCACATGAGTAATTTCAGCATTGCATTTTGGGCTTGCAAACTAAAAATGGTTTGGGAAACTTGAAGACAAGCCACCTTTTAATTTCCAGAACTATTAGCTATCGCTGATGGTTATGCATTAATTATCAGGCATCATCTTTGCTACTTATCCGATTTTCAACAACATTATGGGAACAGAACAGTAATAACTGAGGAAATTCATATTCATTTACTGAAGCTCCTTTATTTTTGGTGTGGTTGCATTTAGACCAGATATACATTAACTATTTTTTGTTGCATCTCACTTTATGATACTTGGCCCTATTTTCTTTGTGCTTGGCTCTAAGTCTCTCTGTTCTCTTACATAGTGGTTCACTCTGAAGGATGTGGAGAGAGGAAAAGTTCGTCTGAAGCTGGAGTGGCTGTCCCTGTACTCTGACCCAGCAAAACTGGAGCAGGTAATCACAAAGATTAAAGATTGAAACCAAAATTTGACTGACCATCATTCATGAGATGATACATGATGAGTATCATATCTGAAATATAGTCTACTCGTAATTAAAATTATTGCATAATTGAATTTTTAAGCTCAAAAATAACTTTGAATTTATCATAAACTTCAATTATGTCCCAAAAGAACATTGATGAAATAAGGTGCTTTTTTAACATTGTGTGCCCCTATGAAACTTTTATCCCTTCCTTTCCTGAAATGCGACCATCCCCATTTTTCACATTATCAGGCTATTCCACTGGAGTAGGCATCAAAATCAAATGCAATTTATCATCACTTGACCTTCACACATGCACTTTCCAGCAGGGGTTCCTGGATTGTGATTAAGAACAAGAACCCTGGCTGATTTTCTTCTCCCGAGTCCTGGAAGGCATAGGCCAATTGTAACACCCAACACACACATTGAGATTAGCTATCTCAGTTTTGACCAGGGATTGAATTTGGGACCTATGGGCTGTTGCACATTATCTTTATCATTTAACCCAGGCTTCTCCAATCTGTGGTCTAGTGGTGCGAGTGAGGTAGAGTAAGGGTGAGCAAGGATGGATGGGTGAATGAAGGAGGGTGAGTGCTAGAGAGAGAGATGGACACAATGAGCGTATGCATGTGAGAGAACAGGTATGTACGAGAGAGTTGGGAAGTGGGTAGAATGTTTTTGAGAGTCTGGCTCACTCCTAGTCTCTGTTTTATTCATCCTCATTCCCACACACCAGCAGGCACACTCTCAATGGGTGAGGGGGACTGAGTTAGCACCAAGTTTGGGAGTGAGCTGAACACACACACACACACGTTCACAGTTGAATGCTCATCTTTATTATTCATTTTCTAATTATCAATTTTGTGTGTTTTTTTTGCTCAGCAAGTTGCTTCTTTTCACGTCAGCTTTTTTTCTTTGAAAGTAATGTTCAATGTTCTATATTTCTGAAATTTGCTCATTGAGAGAAATTGATATATGGCCAACCACGAGAAAAGATTAGACAAGCCTGAGCTCGCTCATTAGAGAACATTAAATGGAATAGTTTTAAATGCCTTATGAATCTTAAGATGAATCCAGCTTTTTTGATTCTCAGTTGTTTAGGTTTTTAAAAATATACTGTATTGACAGTTCAATTGCAGCACTATAATGATAGATTCCTTAAGAGAGTTGAGGGGAGCAAATGAGAGGGTAAGACATTGTGAGGCCACTATTGCACACCTTTATACTTGAGCTGAAGACTGATATGGGGTAGGGGAGGAGGCCACCCTTCCATGGTCAGAACAGATGAAAGATACTGGACAGGAAAAGACCAGCTGGGTAAACCTAGTCTGTCCTGTCAGAATTGTGATACTTTATGGTTCATGTTTGAGACATAGCCTGTTCTTTGGCTCCGTGGAATCTCTTAGGAAAAACAAAGAAAATTCCAAGACCAATTAGGGGGAAAAAAATCTGAAAAATTTCTGACTTCCTTGGATGGTTGGAACTAGTCCAGGAGACCACGTTGAGCATTCCACATACCTGTCCCTTATACGACATGATCTTCACCCCAGCCAGTAACTATGGTGAGTGTGTGGTCAGTGACATAAGGAGGAAAGGGAACCAAATCTCCTCAAAACTGTGATTTAAGAAAAATATTAATTGTCTTTATTATCTTTAGGCACTGATAGTTAATAACTCCATCACTGTGCAAAACAGTGAGGAACCTTCTGCTGCCATCATGGTTGTCTACGTGGACCAAGCACAGGAACTCCCGGTATGTATAATGGTCATAGGATGCAGAGCTCCACTCAGCAATATGAACTGAGAATGAGACACTTCTTCAGACTTCAATCCTGGCATTACACTGCCCTGCTGAGTTCTGTGTTGGGTCGGATTATACTTGCCATCAACCATGACAGTAACAGTATCTGCTATGTGTGAGCCTCTTGGTGTTGGGGCCCACCTTCTGCCTAGTTCACCAATGTGTGTATGCAAGTAGGTAATTGGAGGCAGAGTGAATAAATTCCCATTGTGTGTGCAACTTCTGATTTATCTATGATTCAGCGGTTTTGTCTACACAGCTGGAGACAAGTCCTCAGCTGGCCTAACCCTTACCACCTACACAAGGAAATCAGTCAATTGGGGATGCAGGAGCAGAGGGACAAATTTCATAGAATCCCTACAGTGTAGAAGAGGCCATTCGGCCCATTGAGTCTGCACCTACACTCTGACAGAATATCCCACCAAGGCCCTCTCCCCTGCCCTATTCCAGTAACCTCACACATTTACCATGACTAATCTATCTAACCTACACATCTTTGGACGCTAAGGTACAAACAACTTAGCATGGCCAATCCACCTAACCTGCACATTTTAGGATTGTAGGAGTAAACTGGAGTACCCAGAGGAAATTCATATAGACGGGGAGAATGTGCAAATTCCACACAGGCATCCAAGGCTGGAATTGAACTGGGGGTACATGTGCACAAATCATTGAAAGTGGCAGGACAAGTTGAGAAAGTGGTCATTAAGGTGTAAAGGTTCCTAGGCTTTCTAAATAGAGGCAGAGAGTAGAAACAAAAGAAAGTTATGGTGAACTTTTATTACACAGTAAAAAGTCTCCCAACACCAGGTTAAAGTCCAACAGGTTTATTTGGTAGCAAAAGTTACGAGCTTTCGGAGCACCGCTCCTTCGTCAGATAAGTGTGAGTTCTGTTCACAAAAAGACACAAACTCAGTTTACAAAATAATGGTTGAAATGTGAGTCTTTACAGGTAATCAAGTCTTAAAGGTACAGACAATGTGAGTGGAGAGAGGTTAAAAAAGATGTGTATTGTCTCCAGACACGACAGTTAGTGAGATTTTGCAAGCCCAGGCAAGTCATGGGGGTTACAGATAATGTGACATGAGCCCAAGGTCCCGGTTGAAGCCGTCCTTGTGTGTGGAACTTGGCTATCAGTCTCTTCAGCGACTCTGCATTGTTGTGTGTTGTGAAGGCCACCTTGGAGAATGTTTACCCAAAGATCAGAGCTCAAATGCCTGTGACCACCGAAGTGTTCGCCAACAGGAAGAGAACACTCTCTTGCCTGGTGATTGTCGAGCAGTGTTCATTCATCCCTTGTCGTAGTGTCTGCATGGTCTCCCCAATGTACCATTACTCAGGGCATCCTTTCCTGTAGTGTATCAGGTAGACGACATTGGCCGAGTTGCAAGAGTATGTACTGTGTACCTGGTGGATGGTGTTCTCACGTGAGATGATGGCATCAGTGTCGATGATCCGGCATGTCTTGCAGAGCTTGCTGTGGCAGGGTTGTGTGGTGTTGTGGTCACTGTTATCTGGAAGACTGGGTAATTTGCTATGGATAATGGTCTGTTTGAGGTTGTGCGGTTGTTTGAAGGCAAGAAGTGTGGGGATGGCCTTGGCGAGATGTTCATCTATATCAATGACATGTTGAAGACTCCAGAGAAGATGTCTTAGCTTCTCCGCTCTGGGGAAGTACTGGACGACAAAGGTACTCTGTGGGTTTGAATTTATGGAGCATTGGCACCAGTATTGGGGTAGGTGGGACCTGTTCGGGCAGGATGGGGTTGGTCTGAACCGTGCTGGGACCAGAGTCTTGGCGAATCGTGTAAAGAGGACTGTAGACAGGGCTTTAAACTAATTGGGGGGGGAGGGTGCGAGGGTAGGTGACATTACGAGGCCTAAAGTTAAGGAGAGGGTACAGGTAAGGGTAGAGGCCAAGGATGTCCCAATAATAAAGGGAGTAGGGGGCGTGAGTATGGTTGGTGGCATACTGGCAAATAGGGTCCAGGTGAAGGCTGGGATGAAGGCACTTTATCTGAATGCACGAAGCATTCGGAATAAAGTGGATGAGCTGGTGGCGCAGATCGGCACAAATGGATATGATCTGGTGGCCATTACAGAGACATGGCTGCAAGGTGACAGGGACTGGGAGCTGAATGTCCAGGGGTATCAAGTGTTTAGGAAGGATAGGCGGGAGGAAAAAGGGGGGGGCGTAGCTCTGCTGATTAAGGATAGCATCAGGGTGGTAGCAAGGGATGATATTGGAGCCAAAGAGCAGAAAGTGGAATTGTTGTGGGTAGAGATTAGGAACAGCAAAGGGAGGAAGACGCTGGTGGGTGTCGTCTATAGGCCCCCGAATAATGATCTGGAGGTGGGGCGGGCTGTTAACGCGCAAATAAGTGCAGCGTGCAGGAATGGGACGGCCGTAATTATGGGGGATTTCAATCTGCATATTGATTGGACGACCCATGTTGGACACGGTGGGCTCGAGGAGGAGTTCTTGGAATGCTGCCGGGATAGTTTCCTTGAACAGTGTGTGTTGGAGCCGACGAGGGAGCGAGCTATCTTGGATCTGGTGCTATGTAATGAGGCGGGTAGAATTAGGGACCTTGCGGTGAAGGATCCTCTTGGGGAGAGTGATCATTGTATGGTGGAGTTTCTGGTGCAGATGGAGGAGGAGAAAGTGGGTTCCCGGACACGCGTCCTTTGTTTGAACAGAGGGAGGATGAGAAAGGAATTGGCGAATGTTGATTGGGGGAGTGCGTTGGAAGGTAGGTCTGCTGAGGAGCAGTGGAGGATCTTTAAGGAGATCTTTCTTGGTGCTCAGCAGAAATTTATTCCGATGGTCAAAAAGGACCGTAGGAGGAGAGGTAATAAGCCGTGGATAACGAAGGAGGTGAAGGAAAGTGTTAAATTAAAAGCGGAGGCATTTAGAGTAGCTAAGAGTAGTGGGCGAGAAGAGGATTGGGAGAGGTTTAAATGTCAACAAAGATTGACAAAGAGGTTGATAAAGAAGGGTAGGAGAAACTATGAAGCTGGGCTTGCGCTTAATATAAAAAAGGATAGCAAGAGTTTTTATAAATATATAAGGAAGAGGCTGGCTAGGGTGAACGTTGGACCCTTAGAGGATGAGAAGGGGGACTTAGTGGTAGGGGATGGGGATATGGCTGAGGTCTTGAATAACTTTTTTGTTTTGGTCTTCATGGAGGAGGACGTGAATAATTTGCCAAGTGTTAGAGATGGAAAGGTGGTAGGACTGGAGGGTCTTAATGACATTACTGTTACTAGAGAGGCGGTGCTCAACAGACTGGAGGGGCTGATTGTGGACAAGTCCCCAGGACCGGATGGAATGCATCCGAGGGTTCTGAAAGAAATGGCGGAGGTGATAGTGGATGCCTTGGTGGTTATTTTCCAGACGTCGCTGGATTCCGGGGAAGTGCCGGAAGATTGGAAAACTGCTAATGTTACGCCGTTGTTTAAGAAGGGTGCCAGGCAAAAGGCAGGGAATTATAGGCCGGTTAGTTTAACGTCTGTTGTAGGTAAAATGTTAGAATCCGTCATCAAGGAGGAAATAGCGAGGCACCTTGAGGGGAATTGCTTGATAGAGCAGACGCAGCACGGTTTCGTTAAAGGGAAGTCGTGTCTGACAAATTTACTGGAGTTCTATGAGGATGTGTCTAGGGCGCTGGATAGAGGAGAGCCGGTGGATGTGGTCTTTCTTGATTTTCAGAAGGCGTTTGACAAGGTGCCTCACAAGAGGTTATTGCAGAAGGTCAGGGGACATGGAGTTGGGGGTAGGGTGTTAGCGTGGATAGAGGATTGGTTGTCAAATAGGAGGCAGAGAGTGGGGGTCAACGGGTGCTATTCGGATTGGCGGTTGGTGACTAGTGGAGTGCCCCAGGGGTTGGTGCTGGGGCCTCAGCTATTTACCATTTATACAGATGATCTGGAGGAGGGAACCAAGTGTATGGTGTCGAAATTTGCTGATGACACCAAGATTGGTGGAATGGCAAATTGTGCGGAGGGTGTGGAGAGTCTGCAGAAGGATCTAGATAGGCTGGGCGAATGGGCCAGGAACTGGCAAATGGAATTTAATGTTGGCAAGTGTGAGGTGGTCCACTTTGGTAGGAATAATGGTAGGAAGGATTATTACTTACGTGGCGAAAAACTGCAGCAGGCGACGGTGCAGAGGGACCTCGGGGTCATTGTGCATGAGTCGCAAAAACCCAGTTTGCAGGTGCAGCAGGTGGTCAGGAAGGCTAATGGGATGCTGGCCTTCATAGCGAGGGGGATTGAATATAAAAGTAGGGAGGTCTTGCTGCGGCTGTATAGGGCATTGGTGAGGCCGCAGCTGGAGTACTGTGTGCAGTTTTGGGCGCCGTACTTACGCAAGGATATTTTGGCCTTGGAGGGAGTGCAGAGGAGGTTTACTAGGCTGATGCCGGAGTTGAGGGGGTTGAGCTATGAGGAGAGGCTGAATAAACTAGGCTTGTACTCGTTAGAGTTTAGAAGAATGAGGGGAGATCTCATTGAGACATATAAGATGATGAATGGGATGGATAGGATAGAGGTGGAGAGACTCTTCCCGCTCAGAAAGGACAGTAGGACTAGGGGGCACAGCCTCAAGATAAAGGGGGAGCGGTTTAGAACGGAGTTGAGGAGGAACTTCTTCACTCAAAGGGTGGTGAATCTCTGGAATTCTCTGCCCGTTGAAGTGGTGGAGGCTACCTCGCTAAATATTTTTAAGACGTGGGTTGATGGGTTTTTGATAAGAGAGGGGATTAAGGGTTATGGGGAGAGGGCGGGAATGTGGAACTGAGTCACGACAGATCAGCCATGATCTTATTGAATGGCGGGGCAGGCTCGAAGGGCTAGATGGCCTACTCCTGCTCCTATTTCTTATGTTCCCTGGTACCCCATGTTTGTTTTCTGAGGAGGTCGGTGCGGTTTTTCGCTGTGGTGGTTGGAACTGTGGATCGATGAGTCGAGCGCAATATCCTGCTCTTATGCGGACATCTTTCAGCGTCTGGAGGTGTCTATTGCAATCCTCCTCATCTGAGCAGATCCTGTGTATACGGTGGGCTTGACCGTAGGGGATGGCTTCTTTAACGTGTTTAGGGTGAAAGCTGGAGAAGTGGAGCATCGTGAGGTTATCCTGAGCACAAGTTGAGAATATGAATTCTATCTTTGTTTCCAGGTTGCAGCATTTGCTGGTGTACAAAGTGGTTGAGGAATGTGAGAGAGGTGTGATGGCAAAGTCTCTCGGCGTAGTCTGTGTTATAGGTTGACCTGAGTGGGTTCGTGATCTGTAGTCCTTTCAGTATCTTGTCTGCTTTCTTATACCTTTGTAGGAACTTGATGTCTGTGTCGATATGTGCGATCTTCTTGGCGATCTTCTCTACTTGGAACTGGTGGTTTGCGGTGTTGATGGTAGTCATGATGTGGAGATGCCAGTGTTGGACTGGGGTAAACATAGTAAGAAGTCTCATAACACCAGGTTAAAGTCCAACTTTTTAATGCCTTCACATCCTTCCTAAAGTTTGATGCCTAGAATTGGACACAATACTCCAGCTGAGGCCAAACCACTGTTTTCTAAGAGGGTGCAGAAAAAATACAGGAATGATTCCAGGGAAGAGGGGCTTTAGTTATGAAGAGATTGGGGAAGTTGATGTTGCTCCCTTAGGAGAAGAGAAGATCAAGAGTAGCTTTAATAGAGGTTTTTAAAATCATGAGAGGTCGTGACAGAATAGATAGGGAGAAAGTGTTCCATTGATGGAAGGGTTAAGAACTGAGGACATCAATTTAAGATGATGGGCAAAAGTAACAAAATGACATGAACAAAATCTTCCATATACAGTGAATAGGTAGGATCGGGAACATGTAACGAAGGCAGATTCAATTGGAATTTTCAAAGAGAATTGGATAAACAACTGAAGAGAGAACTTGCATGGCTATTGCTAAAAGGTGGCAAAGTGGGTCCAGCTGAGTTGCTCTTGCAGAAAGCTGCACGGATACAGCCATTTGAATGGCCTCTCTGTGCTGTAACAATTCTATAATGAAATGCCACCTACTGTCCACCCAAATGTGTTAAGTGGTGGGTCTGGCTACCAGGCCATTTCATGAAGTCCATTTGATCAGGAGGGGCAATATCACACACACAAGGCCAAAGCTATCCGTGAGGCCCAAAGGCACAATCCCCAGGTGGCACAGGGGTTAGCACTGCTGCCCCACAGTTCCAGGGATCCGGATTCGATTCCCAGCCTCGGGTCACTGTCTGTGCGGAGTCTGCACATTTTCCCCATGTCTACGTGATTTCCTCTGGGTGCTCTGGTTTCCTCCCACAGTCCAAAGATGTGCTGGTTAGTTGCATTGGCCATGCTAAATTCTCCCTCAGTGTACCCAAACAGGCATTGGAGTGTAGCAACGAGGGGATTTTCACAGTAACTTCATTGCAGTATTAATGTAAGCCTACTTGTGACACTAATACATAAATAAACTTTCCTCTAAGTCCTATAAGGAATGTGAAAAAGAAATGTAAAATCTACCTTGTATGGCCTCTATAGACCCCAATCTGCTACCCTTACTGGAAAAATAAATGATAAAATTAACTGTCAGTTTTGGGCAGTATCCTCAGGAGCTTGTGAAAATCACAGCTCTTGGCAGCTACAGAGGCTAGGTAGCCTGGGGAATTATAACTGCCCCCTTGCCTGGTTTCCATTCTCTGAGATGAACAAGGAGAAATAGAGAGAGAAAACGTTTTTCTTTTTCTTTCTCTCAGTTCCTGCATCCACTTCCAGGAGTTGCTGTTTCATTAACACTTTATTTTCTTTTTGTGCACAGCTAAAGCAAGGGAACAGAGAACCGAACGCACTGGTACAGGTTTCGCTGTTGGATAAAACCTTTGAGAGCAGGGTACGTACGGATGGACACTGCCAGGTCCATTACTTAAAGTCAATACAGTGAAACACAATATAGACCAGGGAAGAAAACCCTTGCACACTCACTCATTGTAACTCATTCACAGAGTTTGCTTTCCTTCAGATTATTTGCTACCCTCATTTATATTACAATTCCTAACAGACCATGCACACACTTACTCAGGTATCCAGGTACATCAATATTTTACTGTAAGAACGAATTGAACAGATATTTCACACTACCATTTACAGTTACATTTTTTAAACTGACAAACCAAGTTGACAGGTTTATGCCTCTCTGAAATGTCACGTTATTACCTCTCCCCACAGACTGTGTATAACACACATGCCCCAATTTGGGAGGATGCCTTTACTTTCTTTGTTCAAAATCCGAATCAACAAGACCTTGATATACAGGTACCTTTCTTGACCTTTTACTTGTTGACTGTAACTTATCAATGAATAGAGTTTTGTCCAAATATTAAGGTTGCAGGAAGTTTAAATAGTACCTAACATTTTTTCTTTCTCCAAAGAACTCTTGGTTTGGGGTTTGCATTTTCTGTAAATTTCATGGTGAACTGCAACCAGTATAAGAGGGGAGAATAATAACTGAAAATGGACTAAAGATGAAATAAGGGAAGTGAAGAGTTGGAAATTACTGAAATATTAGTATTTCAGTTAAATCTGTTCATGTTACTTTTCCTTCTAGGTTAAGGATGATGACCGTCAGTTGAGTCTGGGGTCACTATCTATACCTCTGTCACAGTTGCTGACAAGCCCAGATATGAGCTTTGACCAGTGGTTCCCTCTGGAACATTCTGGGCGTAATAGCCAGATTTATCTGAAAATCATAATGCGGGTGAGTAAGACCAACAATTTAGAGATGTTGGACCTTTTTTAAAAAGATCTCCTGTGACCTGGAAGAAAGAACAGTGTTGGGACTAACACCAGGGACAACCAGATTTCAGAGAGAAGAGCCAGGAGACAAAATATTGAGGTACATTTTTTGTCTTCAGTGCCTGGACAGTAATCTGGTGCTTGCGTGTGAAAGTACCCATCTAAGTCTCATCCCACTGATTTGAATAGAATGAAAATTGGGTGAGTTCTTTAAAAGGCGGGGGAACCATGCCACTAGATTACTGGCCAAGTGCCAAGGATGAAAATCTACCCCGTTAGATCTCCCCATGGAGGAGCAGAGGGATCTAGGTGTATGTGTACATAGATCCCTGAAAGTTGGGAATCAAGTAGATAAGGTTGTTAAGAAGGCATACGGTGTCTTGGCGTTTATTGGTAGGGGGATTGAATTTAGGAGTCGCAGCGTCATGATGCAACTGTACACAACTCTGGTGCGGCCGCACTTGGAGTATTGTGTGCAGTTCTGGTCCCCACATTACAGGAAGGATATAGAGGCTTTGGAGAGGGTGCAGAGGAGGTTTACCAGGATGTTGCCTGGTATGGAGGGGAGATCCTATGAGGAGAGACTGAGAGATTTGGGGTTGTTTTCGCTGGAAAGAAGGCGGCTAAGAGGGGACCTTATTGAAACATATAAGATGATTAGAGGTTTAGACAGGGTAGATAGTGATAGCCTTTTTCCTAGGATGGAGAAAGCTAGCACGAGGGGGCACGACTTTAAATTAAGGGGGGGTAGTTATAGGACTGATGTCAGGGGTAGGTTCTTTACCCAGAGGGTGGTGAGGGACTGGAATGCCCTGCCAGCTGCAGTTGTAAATGCGCCTAGTTTGGGGGCGTTTAAGATATCTGTGGATAGGTTTATGGACGAAATGGGATTGGTTTAGATTAGTGGGTTAGTGTTGTTTTTTTTTTTAAAAGCTGGTCGGCGCAACATTGTGGGCCGAAGGGCCTGTTCTGCGCTGTAATGTTCTATGTTCTATGTTATGTTAAAATCTAACTGGCAATGTTCTCCTCTTTTAGTTCACTAGCTCCCTCTAATGGCATGACCAAAAATGGAGACATTGCTTCACGAGGAGTGAAAGACATAAAGCTGCAGTTCAGCACTGCTCAGTATTTTGTTTTTCAGTCCTTCACTTTCCCCGTGTCTGTCTTCTCCCTTAAACATCAGGTCATTTTATTCAGTCTGTTCCGTAGCTGTTCCAGTAACAATTCAGTGTGAATTATTTTTGGTATGTTGGCAGGCTTTAGGCTTAAAAAGTAATTGGCATTATTTTTTCAGTCATAAGGTCATACATCTCTATTACGTAATATATAGGAGCAGAATTAGACCATTCGGCCCATCGAGTCCACACTCCCATTTGATCATGGCTAATATTCTACTCATCCCCATTTTCCTGCATTCTCCCCATAACCCTTCAACCCATTACCAATTAAAAATCTAACTCCTTAAATGTACTCACTATCCCAGCATCCACCACACTTTGGGGTAGCATATTCTAAATTCACAACCCTTTGGGAGTAGTAGTTTCTCCTCAATTCGATTTTAAATTTGCTACCCCTTGTCCTAAGACTATGACCTCTCGTCCTAGAATGCCCCAACAGTGGAAGCAACCGCTCCACGTCTACTTTATCCATACCTTTATCATCTTGTACGCTTCAATTTGATCTCCCCTTATTCTTCTAAATTCCAGAGTTTAGGCCTAAACTGTTCGATCTCTCTTCATACGATAAACTCATCTCTGGAATCAATCTAGTGAACCTCCTCTGAACTGCCCCCAATGCCACTACATCTTTCCTCAAATAAGGGGACCAAAACTGTGCACAATACTCCAGGTGCGGCCTCACCAATGCCTTGTGTAGTTGCAACAACACTTCCTTATCTCATTGAGACGTATAAGATGATGAATGGGATGGATAGGATAGAGGTGGAGAGACTCTTCCCGCTCAGAAAGGATAATAGGACTAGGGGGCACAGCCTCAAGATAAAGGGGGGGGGGGGGCAGTTTAGAACGGAGTTGAGGAGGAACTTCTTCACTCAAAGGGTGGTGAATCTCTGGAATTCTCTGCCCGTTGAAGTGGTGGAGGCTACCTCGCTAAATATTTTTAAGACGCGGGTTGATGGGTTTTTGATAAGAGAGGGAATTAAGGGTTATGGGGAGAGGGCGGGAATGTGGAACTGAGCCACGACAGATCAGCCATGATCTTATTGAATGGCGGGGCAGGCTCGAAGGGCTAGATGGCCTACTCCTGCTCCTATTTCTTATGTTCTTATTCTATTCCTTTCACTATAAATGCCAACATTCCATTCACTTTCTTTATTATCTGCTGTGCCTGCATGCTAGTTTTCTGTGACTCATGAACAAGGACACCCAGATCCCTCTGCACCAGAGTACCCCGAAGTCTCTGCCCATTTAGATGATGAGTTGCCTTCCCATTTTTCAGACCTCACATTTATCCATGTTAAACTCCACCTGTCACATTTTGGCCCACTCTTCTAACCTATCTATATCCATATGTAAGGTTCTTATTTCCTCATTGCAACTTACTGTCCTGCCTATTTTTGTGTCATCTTTAAATTTGGCAATAGACCCTTCTATCCCTGTACCCAAGTCATTAATATCGATTTTAAATGGCTGGGGCCCCAAGGACCGAATCTTGTGGCACCCCACAAGTTACTACTTGCCATCTAGAAAAGAAATATTTATCCCAATCCTTTGTCTTCTGTCCATCAGCCAGTCACCTATCCAAGCTAATAAACTACCCCTAATCCCAAGTGATCTAACCTTCTGAATTAACCTTTTGTGTGGCACTTTATTAAATGTCCTCTGGAATTCCAGATATACTACATCTACAGGATCCCCATTATCTACTTTGCTTGTTACATTCTTGAAGAGCTCTAGCAAATTAGTCAAACATGATTTGCCGTTCATAAAACCATGCTGATTCTGACGGATAGCGCTTTGACTTTCCAAATGTCCTGATATTGCTTCCTTGATAATTGATTTCCCAACAACAGATGTTAAATTAACTAGTCTGTAATTTCCCACATTTTGCTTCCCTCCCTTTTTGAATAAGAGTGTTATGTTAGCATTTTTCCAATCCACTGGAACATAAGAACATAAGAAATAGGAGCAGGAGTAGGCCATCTAGCCCTTCGAGCCTTGCACCCCATTGATAATGGCACCCTCTCTCCCCTTGATGAGCCTCAGTGTCTGTAGCTCAGAGGCCAGCTCATTTACCCTGAGCTGGAGCTCCTCCAGCAACCTGCACTTACTGCAGACATGGTCACTGGGTTGAACCCTAGGGTCCACCAGTTCCCACATCATACAGAAACCACACATCACATGCCCCTCCATTATTTACTGTAGTAGTTTTGAAAAAATTTTTTTTTTTGTTTTTTTTTGTTTTTCAAACGAACTCACCTGGCCTTTTTTCTTTCAAGCCCTTTTTGATATTAAGCCCTAGTAGCTCACTCTGCTTCCCTCTCACTCCGCTGCCCGCTCAGACGCTGCCCGCTGTATACACCAGGCCTCCTTTTAAACCTGGCGCTGATTTAAATCTGATGGCCCACAACTGCCTGCTAACCACTCCCTCAGAATTCTTAAAGCAGTAAATACAATAAATAAATGCTTTAAACAGTTCTACAAAGAACAAAGTGCTTTAAACTTATTTTAAACTGGTTTTTAACAGGTAAAGTCTTAGCTCTCTCTCTGCTCCTTCACTCGTCTGCTCCAGCAAACAATGGAAGGCCAGGGAATTTTGTATTATTATAAACAATGGATCCACTATCTCCACCGCCATTTCATTTAATACCCTAGGATGTAGGCTATCAGGCCCAGGGAACCTTTCTGCCCTCAATCCCAGTTGTATGCTGAGTACCTTTTCCCTATCAATGTTGATTGTTCTAACTTCTACCCTTTCTATTACCTCTGACTTGTTCGTTCCTAGAGCAATGGTACTAGTGTCCTCCACTGTGAAAACTGAGACAAAGTATTGATTTAGCATCTCTGCCATTTCAATGTTCCCCATTATTAACTCTCTGGTTTCATCTTCCAAGTAACCAACATTCACCCTAGTGACTCTCTTCCCTTTTATATACCGATAGAAGGTTTCGCTATCCTTCTTGATATTTTGCGCTAGTTTCCTTTCGCTCGTTTTATTACTTTTTCAATATCCCTTTGTTTATGTTTGAAAGTTTCCCAATTTTCCAGCCTGCCACTGGCCTTTGCAATATGGTATACCTTAGTTTTTGTCTTTATATTGTCCTTGACCTCTTTGTTTAGCCATAAATGTTTTTTACACCCCCCCCCCCCCCCACCTTATCATCTTTCTTCCTCATTTTAGTTGTGAGAAATTGAGTATCACCTTAAACAACTGCCATTGCTCATCTGCTGTCCTACCTTTTAGCCTTCCTGCCCACCCTACTCAGGCCAAATCTGTCCTCATGTAGTTTCCTTTGTTAATTCCCAGAACGCTAATGTGGGACTCCACTTTCTCACCCCAAACTGAATTTTGAATTCTATCATACTGTGGTCACAACTCCCGAGAGGATCCTTAACCGTGAGGTCATTAATTAATCCCTTCTCATTACACAATACCAAATCCAGGGTAGCCTGCTCCCTGGTTGGTTCCACAATATACTGTTCCAAGAAACAATCTCTAATACATTCAATTAACTCTGCCTCCTGGCTACCTTTGCCAGTTTGATTTTCCCAATCTAGTGCATATTAAAATCATCCATGATTATTGCTGTACCTTTTCTTGCAAGCCCCCAGTATTTCCTGGTTTATACTGTGCCCCACTGTGGAACTACTGCTTGGGGACCTACAGATTACTCCTACCAAATACTTCTTCCCTTTGCCATTTCTTATTTCTACCCAGACTGATTCCACATTTTGATTTCCTGTGCTTATTTCATTTCTCACGACAGCACTGATACCTTTCTTCACTAGCAAAGCTAAACCACCTCTTTTTCCTTTCAGTCCATCTTTCCGAAATGCTGAGTACCCTTGGATATTCAATTCCCAAACCTGGTCTCCTTGTAACCATGTCTCAGTAATCACCCCAAATGATACCCTTCTGTTTCTATTTGCACCGTTAGCTCATTAATTTTGTTCCCAATGCTTTTTCGGTACAAAGCTTTTAAATTTGTTCTACTGGAAAATTTCCCTACTCGTTAATAATTCCAGTCAGTGATACAATTACAAATTCTAATCCATCCTACAACCACAGCAGAAAGGCTGCCATTATAAATCCAATACTGTCATCTTGTTTTGCTGTCTCTGTGATTTGCCTCATGTTTTATTTTCTATATGTCATTTCTCTCCTGGATCCATTGCAGCTTAATTTCTTTTGACAACATGGTATTTTATCTATTCTCTTAAAATGATTTTTATGTAAATATTAACTCAATAGCTTAACTAGTGTTAAAACTGAGCACAGACTTTTTATGCAAACAGACTAAGGAGCATACACTCAAATGAAATGCACCTCTGTGCATCACCTCCCCTTCTTTCATGCTGTCTTGTTTGTGCCTATCCATCCCACTGGTGTCCTGTACACAACTGTCTCACATTCCAACTAGTTGATTTGTGTGCAAATGAAAAATTCAAGAGACAACGGGATTCACTGTTGTATTTTCACTGGACATAAAAACCTGGGTAATGACAGGTTTCTATGAAAAAGTGTTTAATTATCCACTTGTGGGTAGAAAGAAAAAGCAGAATTATTTTCAAAAGGTGAAAGACTAGCAAGTGTTGGTATTCAGAGGGATTTGAATGTCCTCAAACATTAATCACAAAGTTAACACGCAAGCACAGCAAGTAGCAAGGAAATGATATGTTAGTTAGCCTTTATTGTAAGGGGAGGGGGGGGTGCAATCAAAGTAACAAGATCTTCCTACATTGTACAATGCTCTGATGAGACCACACCTGGAGAATGGCATTCTTACCACCACACCCCTCCCTCATACCCCACTGGTGGGTTTGGTGGCAGGTGGGAACAGAGAATCCAGCAGGAGCCAAAAAGTCAGAAACCTGCCAGCGTAAAATCACATTGCAATTCTCCCAATAGTGTATCAGTCTTCCTGCTGGCTGATGGCGTGAACCCTAAATGCTCATGAGAACAGCTACCCACAGGCATCCTGTCAGACTTTCCAATCTTTGGGAAATTATGCCAGTTTAAAACCCAATTGTTTAAGAATGGTGTGCACAAGGTCGTCCTCCATTGCAAGAGACTTTGAAGTGAGTGCAACAAAGCTTACCTGTCACAGTGCTGCACTGTTCCTGATGTGATATACATCGCTCTGCCAGGGAAACCCATTCCTGCCCTCCATCCCCATGCCAAGCTGGTCTTCATGGACAGTATTGGATCCTCCTGTGTCACTAAGTCGGATCAATACAGTGCCTGAGGTTGAGCTGCCTACCACTGCACTTAGCCTCAAAAGTGGAGATCTCTACCCAGAAAACCAAGTGCAGCTTTGATCCCCTTACTAAGGGCAGAGGTTCACTGGTTAATTTTTGGAATAAGAGGGTCCTCCTATGAGGAGCCATTGAATAGAATGGGATTATATTCCCTGGAGTTTAGAAGAATGATTTCATTGAAATGTATAAAATGTTTAGAGGGTAGCCACTGAGAGGTAGTTTTCTTCTGGTTGAAGAGTCTAGAACAAGGGGTTCACAGTTTCAGAATAACGGGTTGGCCATTTTGGACTTGGACGAGGAGAAATTTCTTCACTCAGATGGTTGTGCTTTTTAATCTTTGGAATTCTGTCCCCTGGAGGGTTGTGGATGCTTGGTCGTTCAATATATTCAAGAGATTGATAAAGACACAGAGTCAAGGGATATGGGGATAATAAAGAAAGTGAAATTGATCTAGATCAGCCTTGAACATATTGAATGGTGGAGCAGGCTCGAGGGGTTGTCTGGTTTACTCCGTTCCTATTTCTTCAGATGTATTAGATTTGAAATAGGAGTCCCTTAAATTCTGGACACAAATCAATGAATATAAAGCAGAATAAGTTGGATGTCATGCCACTTCCATTCCTCCTTTTACCATGGTTGTGTGTTTTTTCTTTGGCAGGTTCTGATTTCTGAAATGGTTGATCTGGAGAAACTTCCTAGAACTCGGAAATCCACATTAGAACAAAAACCGGGATCAACCAAGTCTGACAAGGTCAATTTGACTGCAGCTAAATTGGTGGAGGCTGCAGGAGTGGGCAGTCTGATCCAAGCTCCCTTACCAACTGAAAGCAGTGCCCCCAGCAGTGTGGGGACTGAGGTACTGGGTCAGTTATAGGGCTGCTTTATATTTGTCCAGTTGACACGAATCAAGTGGGGATGGATTAGGAAGGGACGGACGTATGGACAGGGATGGATTAGGAAGGTATGGGCTGATGAGCGGGGACAAAAGGGAATTATGGATAACAGGTGGTATGAATTATGGCAGGGATTGGTTGACTGAGCAAATAATGTTCATATAAAAACTGAGCAATGTAATTTGTACATGGTAATCCAGAACGTACCATGCTGTTTTGAAGCTGCAGCATCTTTAAAGTTATGCAGGAAGCAAAATGGTCAACTGCTAAAACTACAAAATCCGATTCCAATTTGGAGATCTACCTCACACAATTTGCTTTTGCTGACATCCATTGAAATTTTGTAATGTTGTTTACTGATTTTTTTTTAATGTAAAACTAATGAAAAAGTGCATTTTTAAATAAATAATTATTGAGGAGAAACAGAAGTTCTTAAGTGTGTAGACAGGGTCAGTCATTTTCTAAATGGTGATAAACAAGATACTGCAGGAACAAAGATTTGAAAGTCAAAAATAATTTTAAAAAACTAGTGGATAGATACCAAAAGAAATCAAACATGGAGTTGACGTACAACTCAGTCATCGTCCAGCTGAATAATGGAGCAGGCTGAATGGCCTACCTATGTTGCTAAAAAGTTGCAGTTATTCATTTTTGCTCTTCCTTCAGGGGGTGATACGGATTCACCTGTTAGAAGCTGAGAATTTAATTGCAAAGGACAACTTCATGAAAGGAATGGTGAAAGGGAAGTCAGATCCCTATGTTAAAGTGCGAGCAGGAGCCCAAAGCTTCCGGAGCAAAACAATTAAAGAAAACCTTAATCCCAAGTGGCATGAGATGTATGAGGTCAGTCTCTTCGGGTGACACATTTTTGAAATCCATGGGGGATAAAATAACCCTTTTAAAATAGCCATGAAGGGTAAAAGATGGATGGGTCTGGTAACAAATGAGCAGGTCCTGTGTGCAGGGCAGTCTCTGTGCCACCTTTTTCATTCAGTCCTGGTATTGTATAAAGTTTCAGTTTGTTTCATATGTGGGTGCAAATATCTTGCTCTATTAATCCCTGTTTTTTTTAACCAATCGGTTACTACATTCTTCCAAAGCAAGTTTCTGACCTAACTTCTCTCCTCATAGGTCATTGTAAATCACATCCCGGGTCAGGAGCTGGAGTTTGAACTCTTTGATAAGGACATAGACAAGGATGATTTCCTTGGAAGGTATGTTTCTCCATCAGAAAATTGAGAAAAAAGCATTCATAAGAACATAAGAAATAGAAGCAGGAGTAGGCCATCTAGCCCTTCGAGCCTGCCCCGCCATTCAATAAGATCATGGCTGATCTGAAGTGGATCAGTTCCACTTTCCCACTTTCTCCCCATAACCCTTAATTCCCTTGTCTATCAAAAACCTATCTACCCGTGAATTAAATATATTTAGCAAGGTAGCCTCCACCACTTCAACGGGCAGAGAATTCCAGAGATTCACCACCCTTTGAGTGAAGAAGTTCCTCCTCAACTCTGATCTAAACTGCAGCCCCCCACCCCCCCCCAACCTTGAGGCTGTGCCCTCTAATCCTGCTATCCTTTCTACGCGGGAAGAATCTCTCTACCTCTACCCTATCCATCCCTTTCATTATCTTGTACGTCGCTATAAGATCCCCCTATTTTTACAATGTTAAAATATCATTAGAACAAAGAAAGCACCATTTAATTAGTGGTTTGATATTCTATAGGACCAGAAACTAATTCCTCAAATGGTTTGGTGAAGACTGTCAGGGTAGGTACATCACAGGGTTAGATACCAGTTTCCTTCAACTCATGGCCTGTGGGCTGCAAGAAGACAGTCCATATGGCTCCCACAGCTGGTAAGATGGCTCAGTTAGCTTGAAGATTTCTTCAGGGGACTAACCCTCTATTCACAGCCTGTTTTGCTCTCACATTTGCTGCTCATAGGTTTACTAGATACAGAGTAAAACCACCTCCACACTGTCCCCATCTGACACTCCCAGGACTGGTACAACACAGGGTTAGATACAGAGTAAAAGCTCCCCACTACAATGTTCTATCAAACTGTGAACTATACATCATAAATAAACCCGTTAAAAGGTAGTTTGAAAGTTCTGTGGGTAGTTATGGGAATTCTACTACACTTCTACTCATAAGTGAACTGCTTTTTAGGAAGGTATGTGGCTAGTTGCATTTACTTGTAAAAGAATTATCTTGATGTATTTGAATTAAATTGTCATCTCACATGCAGATTGAAGATCAGTTACAAGGACATCATGAACAGTAAAGTTATGGATGAGGTATGAAAATCTGGTGAACTCAAATGATGTAATGGGATAGATTTTCCTTTTGCTGCAGCTGGGAATATTGGATCTCCTGGGTTTAGTGACCAAAGGAAAATCAGACAAGGAGAGTGGAAGGAAGCTTTTTGGATTTTTGATACTTTTTAATTAATTGTCAGAAATTGGGCTCCAACGAACTGTTACATAACTGGGATTTCTGTTTAGCTGATAGAGATTGCTCACTCTCCATCACAACATACCACACCTAACTAAACTTTTAAACATAGGTTTGAAAATATCATAGGTGAGGAATTTAAGCAACTAAAATCAAGTAGTCCACAGCAATGAATGCTTGTCTAGCCAAGGCATCTTATCCATTTGAGTATTGGCTTACATAGTTTTCTGGATGACAGTGGGAAGAATGTCAGATGCATGTTTTCCAGACAGTAAGGCAGCTGAAATTATTTTTCTTCTTTGTCAAAATGCCAAGACAGGCCATTCAACCTATTGAATTTGCACCTGTGTTTCCTTCCACATGAAGTCACCTATAATCTCACTCTCTAGCTGCTCTTCTCCTTTTTGATTGAACTTTGAGATTCTCAATTTTGTAGCTATTAGTCAAGTTTTGATATTTTACTGTAAGCTCCACAATATAGGAAACACTTGGACTGTGTTCCGGTCAGGTTTTCATGAATGCAATTTCACAGCTAGCTCCAAAAATGGAGTGGTTCATTGGGAAGGATTCAAGGTGGACTTTTCTATGACCAGTTGGTCCAAGTATCATTGAATGCATGACATTATACAGGCTAGTTCCTCATTCAAGTTGGAGAAATAAGTAAGCATCATAATTACTATGCTACCCAATTTCTTGTTTCTTTTCTTTATCCATCTGTAGTGGTTCATGCTGAATGATGTCAAATCAGGAAAACTTCATCTCAAGTTAGAATGGTTGCCACCGGGCATGGATTCAGTCATCCTCGACCAGGTAAGTGGTGCCAATTTTCCTCCTGTTGTCTAGCTCTTTAACTTCTCAGGTGATTTTGTCTCTTTGTCTAAGAGGACAGTGCCTTATGGACATGATGTAGTGGTGGCGGTGTCAGTTGCAAGCTTTCAGTGAAGTCCAAAGAATTTGGGATGAAAATCTGCTTCTTCAAGTTGAGTTTGTATTTTAACTTGCACTGCTGGTTGAGGGAAGAACAAATAATTTTCACTTCTGGAAGTTGAACATCATGCTTTCATGTTTCAAAGTCACAAGTATATCGATCCGCCTTGTTGTCCAACAAGGGGCATACACGCAGTGGGTCGTGCAAGGACTGCTCTTGGATGTTGCTTTGAGAGTTACCCAGTGCTTCATGTTATTAGTGTACGCTTAAACTGGACCAGCTGACGGGCAACATGACAGCTCAGTGACTATCACTGTTTGCTGTGCAGATACATGGATTTGGGCCAGTGTCTGTGGGAGTTTGCACATTCTCCCCGTGCTTGCTTGGGTTTTCTCCGGGTGCTCCGGTTTCCTCCTACACCCCAAAAACGCGCTCTTAGTCTGATTGGTGTTAACAAATTGTCCCTAAATTAGTCTTCCCTCAATCTGGTTATGGTTCCTTTTATTGTGGAGTCCAATAGGCGTAGACAAAGGTCATAGGTAGAAGAGGGCACTCACAATGTTAAAATGGCGGTGAGGACTCGTTGGGCCGAAGGGCCTGTTTCCCGTGCTGTGTTGTTCTTTGTTACCTTGGTTATTACTGGGCAGACACGTCAAGATGGTGGGTTCGGTCAGATCATAACCATTGATCTGTCACACGCATGCAGATTAGCAATTAACCATCAACAGTGGTATTTTCATTAGACTAGTAATCTGGAGACTCAGGTTAATGTCTGGGGGTCTGGGTTTGAATCCCACCACAGCAGATGGTGAAATTTGAATTTTTAAAAAACTGGAAGTAAAAGCCAGTGAAGAAGTTAAAATGCTGAAGTAGCACTAAATTAATGATGACCATGAAACCATTGTTTGTCGTAAAAACCATCTGGTTCACTGTTGTCCTTAAGGGAAGGAAATGTGCCGTCTTTACCCAGCACTCTACGCATGGCTCCGGATCCACAGCAATGTGTTTACTCTTAAAATATTCTCTGAAACGGCCTAGCAATTCACTCAGTTCAAGGGAAATAAGGGATCTGCAATAAATGCTGGCCCAGTCAGTGACACCCACATCCCATGAATACATTTTTAAAAAAAGAGCCAGGAGCTCCTTTTTGTTTTTAAAAAAAATCAAGTTTAGCAAGTGCTGTAGAATGAAACTGGGATTATAAAATTCCTACACATTCCTCAACCTAGTATCAAAATAGGGACACTGTGACCAGCCAAACTTAAAGGGAGTCTAGGTGAAGAATTTTGCATTACTGTGTTTTATTCTGTTAACAGGAAGTTGTAAAGAAGCTGTCTCACCTAATTGCTCAGTCAGCTCCAACAGCTGGTATTTTAGTTTAAATAATTTTACTTTCCTATCTATCTCTTTTCAGGTACTTCAGGCTAACAGTACCATCTTCGCACAGAACGAGGTGGAACCATCTGCTGCCATCTTGACCGTCTATCTAGACAGGACACATGAACTTCCTGTAAGCCTCAGGCTTGTTGATTCCCAATTAAATGACAATTTCCCCAGCTATAATTGCTAAAGCTGTTCGGTCCTGCTGTTGTCTGAGCAAGTCTACATCTAGGCTTGCTAGAGATGCAATTGTAGAAAGAGAGATTTATATTTCCCAGCAATCTAGCAAGGCTCATATAATCAATTTATACAGGGCATCTTGTTGAATAATCTCACTCAAAAAGCAAGATTCAATCACCCACCCAAATAGGGTTTGTGTAGGAATGCATGGTACTGTGCCATATTCAAATCTTGGCCATTCAAGACAACTCTTTTCACAATGACTATGGTCAATCTTAATCCACAATATAGAATAAGATCATTAATAAGAGTTAAGTTGCTAGCTCGTGTCCATTATTATGATTCTAACTTACGGATCTTACATATTCATGCAGATGAAGAAAGGGAAGAAGCTTCCCAGCCCAATGGTTCAAATCACTGTCAATCGCACCTCGTTTAAAAGTCAGGTAAGAGACTGACCTTCTCAAAGGTTAATTAGTTTTGAAGCTTCCAACATGCAAAGAGTTCTGGCATCTGGAGAAAATGTTGCTCTTTGCAGAAAAGCTGATCCTATTTTTGAATAAAGGTCGAGTGCATAGAAGGGAAGATTCCCCCTTCTCCGTGTTAATGTGTGATCCTTGATGTCAACGCTGGTGATTTGTCGCTGCAAAACATGCTGAATATCATTGCTGGCAAAATCAAGAAAATAACATTCTTAAAGAAGCAGGTCTCAAGAAGTGACTGAGTCACTGCTGAATTTTGATACATTCTGCAAGCCACCTTAGCCAGAAGTGCAAGCAACTACTTCAACAGCAAAAAACAAAAGTTCCTCAGATGGGTATCACTGGACAACCTTAACAATTTACAACAAAGCCTGCAACACTACGTAATATCAATTCTCAGTTCCATTTCACAAACCAACATCTATATATAAATGGAAGTGAAAACTGCAATAAAGCAATTTCAGTACCGATCTGATAATGTATGAAATCATCACCTCGCTCATCTGCATAATATTAATTCGGCACCAATTATTTGCAGCTTGGTCAGAAAGGTTGTAAGAATGGCTGTTAAGGGAAATGGAAATAATCATATGTCATACTAATACAGTAGTGTGTAGATTTTGAGATTAGGGCTGAGGACTAAGGGAATTCTACTCTGAATTTTAACCCTTTGTACCTGGCCTGGGAGTGTTTAATAGACAGCGGAGGAGGAGTTTTACTCTGAAGCTAATTCATAAAGAACCTGCCCTGAGTGTTTTCCTGACAATGAGACTCTCTCTTTTATGACCAGAAAATGAATCCTTTCCTCCAGGATCTATTTTAAAGAGAGTAGAAAGCATTTATTTTTAAAGCAAAATGGAAGTTGGTATATTAAAGATGCAGTGGGTTAGACTCTATGGTCTCAGGGTTTTTTAGACTGGAGGTCACGTTGCTGAAACCCATGTTTCAACAAACATTTCTTGTTCTTTGCACACAAGTACAAACCCTTGCGTCCTTTTCTTCTGCAGGTCATTAATAGCACAGAGCTACCCATTTGGGAGGAGTCATTTTCATTCCTTGTAGGGAATCCAAAATTGGAACGTATGGAGGTTCAGGTATGCTGCAAGAATGCTAGAGCATGAAAAGCTATTGTTAATCGGCTATTTTACATCTTGGTTAAGTCACATCAGCGAAACCACCCCAGTAAATTAGCAAACAAACTCAATGAACACTATATCATTATAGTAGACTTTTGTGGATTTTATTTTTATTTCATTTTAAACCACTATATCAAGCATCCTGATACTGGATTACAATGGTTCTAGCACTTGATATTTTCATTTTAAAAGCACGTTCAAAATTGTTCCCTAGGTTAAGGATGACAGTCACGTCCTGGGCACACTGACACTTCCACTCTCCCAACTTCTGGCCAGCAAGAATCTGACCTTAGACAAATGGTTTCAGTTGGAAAATTCAGGACCTAATAGCAAAATCATGTTAAAAGTCATGCTGGGGGTAAGAGCATATGAAATAATTATTGACTGTATGTGTAAAAATGCATTGCTGCGTACCATTGTGTGTATATATGTATTTGTGAATGTATACCTGTGCATATTTGTTGTATATCCACGCGAAAATGCTTTCTATCATCATTAATAGCCCTCATCACATAATGGAGCCTGTACAAAATAACTTCACTCTTGTTCTATACATGAGACTACTTTGACTGTTCTGTTCCTTTGCATGTAGAATCACTCTAACTGTTCTCTTTTAATCATGAGGTGGCTGAGTGTGTTCTGCATATTCTGTTTTATAGGTTTGCTCCGAGTGTTCTTTTATGTAATGTTGAAATTCTGTCTTTGTTTTTATCATGTCACAGATCCTTGTTTCTGAGCATTCGAGGGAGCTTTACTCAATTCAGACCGCGGCACAGGAACCAGTTAACTGTGAGGTGGAAAATGTGTCTTTCTCACCTTCAGTTAGTGATGAGAGTGAATTGAAACCCATTTCATCATTAGTGAATGATCCCAGCAACCATTCAGTGTCCTCCTTTGCTTCTGAGCACAATGTCAACATTTCCACCAGTGAGTCAGCGTCATCTGAACTGGATCTGCGACAGAGAATGAATCGGTAGGCAGCAACTTTTTTTCATACCAGTTGCATAAATTATCCTTTTGCTGAACATTATCCTGATGTTGCCTTTGGCCTTTGCCATGTCACAGTGTAAAGGTTGAATCATACCATGTTCTTTAAGGTGCACGGTATTTAGAGCATGGGAGCAGATGTTTTTAAAGTCCTTGGTGAACCCCTAGCGAGGCCCACGCCTCCCATCACCACACTTCACACTGCAAAATCCAGGAGGAAATTGAAGTGCAGCTGAAGGACTCAACATTGAGTTAGTGAGGGCCCACACAACTGGCAGGCCACAGAAGGCTGAGTTGATGGCTAATTTGTCGACTGACTGCTCAAAAATCATGCTGTGCAGACGTTGCTTGTTTTTTTTATATAACCACAGTCACTGTCCTCTTCCTGTTTCAGTAAAATGGATGTTTTGGAGTCAGCACAGATCAAGCTGACACTGCAATACAACGTGCAGCAAGGTAGACTGCTGCTTGTAGTACATTCCTGCAGGTAAGGGTTTGGGAGGCAGCCACTGAATTTTATTGCTAATAAATCATTGTACTGCACGTCTCATAGTTAAAATCTTATGTGGACAGTTTCATACATCCTGGATTAACTCAGTTTTATAATCCCTTACACCTTTTAATGAATGGAATACCAAGATATGCACTTTGCATGCTCTCTCCCCCGCCCCCTTTCCAGTTTTCGCCTCTTTGCCATCAGGGTATATCGGCACATTAATGCAGCAGTACTAGATGTGGAAGTACTGTAGCTGCAACACATCATTTTGGCAGCAATAGTTAGCCATACATCAATTTCCAAGATAAGAAAATTCAGATATTGGAACATCTTTTCAGTGAATTGTAGTAAGTTATCAAATAATCTATTAAGAATGTACAGATGACATAGAACTCCTAAACTGAAAATTATGTAAGGGAAAGTCACCATAGTCCCAGATGAGCATAGGTTGCTCTCCTCTTAAAGAGCGCTGACTGGTGTCATTTAACCTGAGGATCTCAGTTCAGAAGATGGGGTCTTCTGGGTCATTCAAGGTCATGAATAACCTGAACCGGTACAGGAATTGAACTCATGCCATTAGTGTCGCTCTGCATCACTAACCAGCCATCCAGCCAACTGAGCTAAACTGATGTAATCTGGCATGGAATCACTTTTATCATTATTGTCATCCCTTCTAAGGTGCTGAAATGGGATTCTCTGATGATCCTTCTACAGTGTTACTTCCGTCATTTAAAACACTTAATCCAGGATTCCTAGCTTTATGTAAAATTCTCTTTATTTTTCCAGAGAAACAGCTTTCATTATTTAAATGGAAAATCATAGGCAGGCTCCAGTGACGTTGGAAAATTCCAGCCATTCACGCCCTGCTGTCACTGCAAGCAAGGACAGAAAATTTGGTGCTCAGCCAAAGTTCTGTTCACCACAGACGGACCACTGAATCCCTTTGGTGTGAGAATGGCTGGAAAATTCTGGCCTTTGTCTTTACATAAATGTTGCAGAGCAGAAACAGGCCATTTGGGTCAACTGATCTGTGCTTGTGTTTGTACTCCAGCTGAGCCTCCTCTTATCCTAACCTATCAAACCCTATTTGTATATCATTTTATTTCTTTACCGCTGCAAGCACTTGGCTGGCTTTCCCTAAATGCATGCTATTAACTTCAACTATTTTATGTGGTAGTGAATTCCACATTCTGATCACTACTCCATGGTATTCACTATGATTTACAGCGAACTAAAGAAAAAGGTGTTATGGTAATTGTGCTTGGTCTAAGTGGGTTTGGAGAATAGGAATTAATTGTGTGTAAAATGCAACACATCAGCGTGTGCAGGACACACACTGATGTGTTGATCCCAACCAGTTATGGTTGGTTTTTTCATGGAGCTACATGTTTTTCTACAGAGCACATTTTGCACAAGGGTAGTAAAGTCAGGGCTAATTTTATCGTGTTATATACTGACTTCAGCAGATAATGATAATTTTCACTAGATTCCTCTAAGCTTGCAGAACTTAACATGAAAAATAACAGGCTTGTTCATCAGGTGCGACTCAGAGGCAAAAGAGCTACTCAGCAGCACAAGATGATTGACTGTGATTCCATCTCAATCATTTTCTCTCATACATGTGAACATACACACGATCATTCAGTTCTATGCTCAAAAAAGTCCAGGATACGTGGCCCAGGAGACTACAACGTGATTTTAAAAATGATCAGCATTGATTTACATTTTGAAAGGGCAGAACTGTTAAACATTTACAACAATTGAGGGTATAGTGTTACTGTAATAAAAATGATCCATTCCTTGGGATTTAAATTGCTTCCAACCATTAATTGTAGATACAAGTTACCACCTGTCAACTAGGGCTAGCAACAGAGCGCTTCACAATTGTAGAATATCCCAGCTCACAGGAAATGAAGAAAACAAGGGCATGGGGGTAGCTACAAGAGTGCCTGCATCCACTGGCGTTGTAAAGAATAACCTTAACAGTCTAATGTTGGAGAAGACAGTTTGCATGAAGGACCGCAATCAGATGACTTAAAGTGACTCAAGTACAAGCTAACCACGCAGAATGTACAGAAGCTTTGCTGAATGTTGATTGTTTGTTGCAGGAATCTGAAACTCCATTCCAAGGAGATCCCTGATCCATACGTATCTCTAATTCTGCTTCCTGACAAAAATCGAGTGACAAAAAGAAAAACAAGTGTGAAGAAGAAAACAATCAATCCAGAGTATAATGACAAGTAAGGATGCTGAATAGAAGAGGAAATAGAGAAGAAATAAAAACTAAGGGAAAAAAGACCCAGGGCAAAAGTAGACAGTGAATAGAAAATGTATTAACAGGCACGAAACAAGAGGAAAAGCCCATTGAGGCAGTATACTCTGAAATAGTAGGATAACATGATAGCATTTCTATTCCAGTTACTTCCAGTCACACCCATAAAAATAATTAATTTTGTTTGTGAAACAACCTCCCCAGCCCAATGGTTCCCAACCTTGTGTGTGTCATGGCACACTTCTATACTGTAAAAAAAAAAATTGGAGGCACACCACCTATTTCCTTAGTCCTCTTCCCTTATTGGGAGCCTAGTTTTTAAAAGCTGCCCCAGTCCTTTCACCTGTTTTTTTTTAACTTCTCCATGTCACCTTGCCTGTTCTTGTTAATCTCTCTGTGTCTCTCTAGCTTCTCCCAGAGTTATTGCGCCCGTTTTTGAATTTTCACTTTGGGTGCATGGCACCTTTGTCTTCAGCTCCAAATCCCGTTGCTCATGTGTATGGGTTTAACCAAGGTAAAAAAAAAACTAAACCATGCACGTGCAGCTTTTTCCCAGCTGGCAGATGCATGGGAGGCCCAAGATTCATCAGGTCTTGGAGATGTCAGCTACAGAGCTAAAGACAAACGTTAGTTTTAATTACATGAATTTTGAAACTTTCTCTGTATGGGGCTGGGAGGGGTGGTCTTCACATTATATGCACACTGCCCTATGTGTGGACCATCCCGGAGAACAAAGTTGGTCTGGAGTCAAAGCAAGTGAATTAAAATCCGTTGAAAAAAGGGTTAATGGGTGGGAGAAATATTAACATTGTATGATTTCCTTTATCGGGACAGGTTGGGACAGGAAACTGGTATCCCTAAAATAAGAAATCAATAGTTGATATGGGAAGGAGTCCATTGTAGAATCAACATTTAGGAGCAAGGTTAATAGGCTGAATGGCCTTTTCTCATTCTGGACTTTATGTTCTTGTGCTTACTTCCCCCACTAGATTTGAGTTTGAAATGCCATTAGAGGAAGCACAGAAGAAAAAGCTGGACCTCACTGTGAAGAGCAATGTTTCCTTCATGTCCAGAGAGATTGGAAAGGTATTGTATGTATGTGTATCAACACTGTCTACACTACTGCATAACATTCACAAAGTCCCAGTGATGTAAAGAAAAATATTCTTAAGTATATCCAGTCCAAATATGTGTAGGTTAGGTTGATTGGCCATGATAAATTGCCTCAATGGCGGGGGGATTAGGAGGGTAAATATGTGGGGTATTGGGGATAGGACAGTATCTGGGTGGGATTGTTGTTGGTGTAGGCTCAATGGGCCAAATGGCTGCCTCCTGCACTGTAGATTCTATGATATAACAAATGCTGTTTAACTCTCAAGTATTTTAAAATGATCAATCTGGTAAATGTTTAATCAACAAATCACATCAATTAAGGATTTAAAAAAACCATCAGGCCAATCAAGGACACTTGATATTTGAAAATGTGGGCACAGTTATGAACATTCTAAGTCTTTTGGCCATCTTTCAATTTTAGTGAATCTGGGCTCTAACCATGTGCCTTACCCCTGCTTCTCTTCTAGCTCTGTTTTGATCTCTCGCAGCTGAACCTGACTCAGGAGATAACACAGTGGTAAGTGAGGAAGCCATATTATGGGTGAATAAGACATGAGCCAAGCAGTTGTATATCATTATCCGTTAACCATTTGCAAGAATTGATCTTTCCTGTGTTAACACTAATAACACCCCATCTTCTGATTTTTTTCTTCCATTTTCTTTAATTAAGTTAGTGGAGATATCCATTCAGTCGATGGTTAGGAAATATGGTCCATTTCTTCATTGCGAAGGAGTTGAGTTTTGGAATCATGTTTTCAAAGAATGAGGAAATGCAACAATAGCTTTGTTGCAACTCAGACTGGCACATCACATGTGCATACATACACGCACACAAATGGTGCAGCATCATATCATGCTGAGCTGTGATATCCTCAACAGTTGAAAAACATTCATTGCTTAGGCTGACGTGTAACCACTTTTGAGGCACTGGAAGGTGGCCAGTGTCTGTGAAACTGTATCCCAATATCTTCAGGAGAGGATAGGAGAAACCAATTTTTAAAGATGCTGTATGATTTTACAAAATTATAACATTTTCAGGTAAAACTTTTCTTTGTGTTTACAGGTTCGATTTGAAGGAAGAATAGTGTGTTCTGGTTCATGATCAACTATTTCTGAATGGTTCTATTTCCACTGAAGTATTTTTTACCGCTTAAAGTATTATGTCACAATTTAAATACTATGCTTTTTTAATTCACATAGTTCCAGAGTACTGGGGAAGCCATGTTCTTTTAAAGGCAAAATACTATGGATGCTGGAAAATTTAACTAAAAACAGGAAATGCTGATAAACAAGGTCTGGCAGCATCTGTGGAGAGAATGAGTTGACAGTCCAGATCTAAATGATCCTTCCAGAGCGTGTACTGTAGAACATTTACAACATTAGTCCCTTCCCTAAATATCTATACAATACCTGTGGTTTTTGGGTACTGCGCTGCTTTGTCACCTCTGGAACTTAATCGTAAGGATCTTAATTTCTCATGATTTCTGAGCTAAATCTATATGAAATAAGTTCAGGCGGTCTCAGTGCATGCCTGTCATGTAACATCAAAATGTAAATGTCCCACTGATGCAGATGGGAATACAGAAATTGGAACTGGTTTGAAGTTATGTAATACCCAGCATAAGTGTGGCAATCGAGGGGCAGAAAGCAGTTTCATTTCTAAACATTGATAACATTCCACTTATTTAATCAAGAAATTAATCCAAAATAGTAAGTTCTAGATCATGGAACTTAGAAAAATTGCACACATTCCAGAGTGCATGAGCTAACAGGGCTCAAAGGTTTTTTCACAGACCAATTTCAATTAGGAATAGATTTATTGTGCCTTCTATCTGAATCACGTTTGCCAAAAACAAGCAGTGAACAAAACTGTCTAAAACAATGGGATAGAAAAATGTCTGTCTGTTCTTGGGACCTCATGCAGCATACATCAGGCTTTGGTTCTCAAAACAGTTGACTACCAATGCAACACTAATTCCACAGGCAACTCACACATTGTGAATGATGATTATTAGGCTGCCTGCCATTAGCGGCCAGAGGTATTTATTACTTTTGTTTTCTGCCTGTATTAATGTAAAAATGTGGCCGATGCTTTAGGCAGAGGCCAATTGTGTGAAAAGCTCAAGTAGTAGAATTGCTGTGGGGTCTGTGGTTCCCAAGTGTCAAAATGTGTGATTGCAAAGGGAGCAAATAGGAATATGTATATGGAAATTTTGTGAATTATTTGCATGGCATACATAAGCAGCTTTTCTTTTGCTGTGTTCAGTGCCCATTAAAAGCAACCCAGTTCTGGAATTCGCATTGTCAAAAATTAAGTTGGTGTGTCAGAACTAGGAAAACCTGCTCCACTGGAGTTTGTTGTGCAAAATCTGGCCTAGTTTTAGCAGAAGTGAGAGCATGGAAATAACATGTTGAGGGGCGTAGCAACAAGAAACATAGCTATGTGCAAGGCTACAGTATAGCAGTGTCTGCTTGAAAACCTGACTCCATGGTAACTAAAATTGTATTAAGTGATTGAACATGGATTGCTTGGAGCCAATTGTATACAGCATGAAGATGCCTTTTATAACTAATATGCATAAACATACAAACCAGGTTTTTCTTTTGTATATTTGTGAGTAGCTTTATGAGAAAGCCTGTACACCTATTAAAATTTAGCAGGCTTCCATTGGAGCTTCTATATAATTTAGCCCTGTTCATGAATTGTGGCCTAACATGTTCAGATTTCATTCTAATAAAACCTGACATATAAAAATCTTGTATGTTAAGATTGTTTAAAGGTTGAATATGTTTTACGTGGAAGTAGAGACAAGCACTACTGATGTTCATAAGTAGGAAAGGAAGTACAAACCCACAGACTTCTCCAATCAACAAGCCTTTCGTCATAGTCCGGGTCCACTATCAGTCTTGATGTTTAAGTGAACTGATAATGTTGTAAAAGTAGACAACAAAAGTACTGGTGGTAGTGTCTAGGAAACACGAGGAAGGAAGTGTTTGGAAATGGTTGGTAAATAGGAAATATTCTAATCAGTGAAAGTTCACAAGGAAAATCAACTTCACCAACTACAGAATTTAAATTCAGTTAATTAAATAAGCCAGAATTGAAATTTTGAATTAGTAATAGTGACAATTAAGCCACTGTATTGTCATAAAAACCCAACTGGTTCACTAGTAACTGTATTTTAGGAAAGGAGACCTGTCACCATACTAGTCTGATTCCAATTCCACAGGAATCTGGATTGTGACAGCAATGTGGTTGACTCTTATTTACTCTCTGAAATGGCATAGTATGCCAATCAAGTTTTATAAAAACAAAAGCAAAGATGGACTGCAGCAATTCAAATAGGTGGCTTATCAAGGACCTTACCAGCAAGGCCCATAACCCATGAATGAATGGGATAAAAGAAGAAACTGATATGATATTATAAAATATATAACATGAAAACTTACACCTGAAAATGGAGGTTTTAGGCTCATCCCAAAGCAGTCATCACCACAGTACCAGTAAGGTAGAAACACCAATTGGGCATGCCACTGCAACTTATGTGTCTGATCATTCCCAAACTCTCAGCCAACTTGGATGCCACAAGTCCTGTGGATGCTGAGAGAAACAGACAGAAACGAAGCTGGCAATTCTACCATATTGCTGTGGTATCAACAGATATGCTTTCAAAATAAGGCAAGTGAAAAACCTATTCACTGACAGTCTCCAGGGGTCCCTTTAAGACTTGTTGGCTGGGCTACCTAAGATTTGGAAAAATGAGGCAATGAATGCCCTGCCCCTTGAACATGTCCAATCTGACATATTCAAGGGGCCTTGTGTCTATTGTTACAAAACCACCTGGTACAGGACAAATTAGATCCTTGAGTGGGACTAAGCCTGATAGATTCTAACATTTTTTTGTTTAGAAATGTGGAGAGCAGCTACTGAACAGAGTCAATAGGCAAAATTTTCCTACCTCACCCGACACAGGAATTATAGTGAATGGGACACTATCCAATGGTCCATTAACCTCGGGCAGGATTTTTCAACCTTAGTGTTTGCTGATGAGCCGTTAACAAAATAAAACATTTATTAAACACGAAAAAGTGAACTATATTATGCTACTCTTTCATCCACAACCATAGAAATATATACAGATTCCCAAGTTACAAAATCCATTTTATACTCTAATAGTCACTGTTAAGTAAACAGTCCAGTAAACCAATTGGCGAATACCACACTCAACCAAGTGACATGTCAACTGGTCTCAGTGGACTGTATCTTGGACACAAGAGTTTCCCATCTCTACTCACTTTGGAATCTTCTGCCACGTGGCACTTCTTCTCTGACAGCTTCCACAAGCATACCTCGTTCCTTGATTTAGCAGTTAGCTTTTTCCTATCCCTCCCTGGTTTGTTGGAATCCTCTTTTTCAGTTTTGCACTCTCTATGTCTTTTCGTGTCCTGCCTGTTGTGGCACCGTGGAATGCTGCTTCTAACGGAACTAAAACTGTTCTATTCCTGTGGGTTCCCCACTCTGGATCTGTTTCTTGGCAACAGCACAGTTTTTCTCTTTTTTTAAGCCCCCCCCCTAAAAAACATAAAGGGTTGTAAAACCTTATTAAAATTCTAAGTTATACAAAGAGCTCCAGACCTGCTATCTCCACTCTTCAAACATTAGACCCAGGTTTCACCTTTTTAGCCCACAAAACAAATTTAATGCCAAAATGTATTCCTAGTACCCACAAATAAAGTTTTTTATCTCTATTTCCGAACACTGTTTGAAGCGGGCACTTCAAGTCACTAGTTGCAACATTCCCAGGGTGGAGATAATTGGGACTGTTTCAATGGCTATCATATTAACAGCGTCAGAAGCATTCAAATAGTGAAACATCCACACACCCTTCAGTGCTAATCACCCTACCTGGGAAACAAAGCTAATTTTTCTAATCATTTGGAGCAAGATAAGCGCATTCAGCCTAGTAAGCTCACTCTATCCATGAATGATTATTTGATCAAGCATTCCCTTCTCCTCAGCCTCTTTTGAGGCAGTCAGTGTTGTTGCTGTTGCTATAACCAAAAACTGTCCTTTTGAAAAAGAGCTGCATGGATACCCATTGAAAAGAATTAATAACCTGGAGTCAACTACCTCCTTCCTCTGGGAGTCTGTTTCACATGCATATTTGATCAGCTGAGCAAAATTGGCAGACAGAGGTTTTACTAGTTGGAATTTTGGTGGCTTCAATACATAATCTTACATTGTACCATAAAGCTATTTAGAGGACAGCTGCATAACTGTATGCACTGCTAAGAAACACAAGTTTACCTTGGAATTCTTAATTAAATGCCTGGACCTGCAATAGCTTTTTCACTCACAAAAAAGGTGTTGCTAATGGTAAAACTACATGTTTAATACATTCACTGGAGACAGGTTATCATTGCTAAATCTATGTTTATCATCATGGGGTGAAGCCGTGCTGTTTCTGAGTGTTGGACAGTTTTGTAAAAAACAAACAATTCTAGTTTCTCAGGCAAAATATACCAAAAGCACTAATTTGGATTTTTCTTTGTTGCTGTTTTCACTTCCTAATTCAGTTGCTTTGGTTTCATAAGTTTTGAACACTAATTTGGAATTTGTATTTTGTACCAACCAAAATCACTAAAAACAGATTACCTGGTTATTTGTCCCAATGCTGTTGTGGGAGCTTGCTGTGTGCAAACTGGCTGCTATGTTTCTCTGCATTATAGCAGTGATTACACTTCAATAACATTGCTATTGACAGAGAGTCAGTTTGGGATGTCCTGTGATTGCAAAAGGTATATTTTTTTTAACTCTGACATACAGCCTGGATCACGCAGTCCATTTGGACATTTTTATTTGCCAACTTCTATCATAAACATATGATTTATAACTTTTGTAGAATGATATAGTATTTGAATTTTCTGTCAAAAGAGATACCAAGGTTTGAAAGATTGCACCATAATATTTGATAAACAATTGAGTGATCAATGTAAACCTATAGGTATAGTTAGACAAGGTAATGTAAATCTGATAATCAAGCCCATTTTTGTTTTAATTTCTATTTTTCACACTTCCACGTTTTTTCTGAGGTGCACCAACTGGAGATAAGCTTAGCTCCAGATCAGATTTTCATGGGCTGCTCCAGACAATCGCTAAAGTCCAACTTTCTCCATGATTCAGAGTTGATGCAACTCAATGTGGTTCCTGATTATTGCTCCTCTTCGTGTCATACAGGAAACATCAAGAGTGCTATACACGTGAAAAATAACTGTTTATAATTTAAATTCTTACCTTCAATATTTAGAGCATTCCCTCAGATGGATTATGTAGCCATTATTTTGCTTGTTACATGATAAATAAAACTGTATGGTTGTAATTTTAGTTGGAAATATCTTAAGTTATTAACCATAACTAGCATTAAATAAATTGCTACTTTTATGGTTAAATCTTGCCAAATTATATTATAGTTCCTTAAGAATGCTGTATGATTTGGGCATTTGATTATGTAGATCACTGTTCATGAATTAGATGGATACTTCTGCATGTTTTATGCACACACAGATACATAAAAAATAAAGTAACAAAAATGCAGTTACAATTATCTTTTATAGTTTTGATCATTTACTTTCTCTGGCATTAAGTGAGGGAGCTTGGCTCAGTGGTAGCACTTTTCAGTGCAGTTCCCAGAGTGTAGCATTGTTGAGTGTTTTTTTTCAGACATTAAACTGAAACCCTATCTGGTTAGGTACTGGGAAGAGGTGGAATTGAATAATGCCCACATGCAAACTGTGCTGCGTGCTTCTTTACATGATTGCAGTGTGGTTGTGGGTTCCCCTGCTCTGGACCCCTGTTTCTAGACAACAGCACAGCCTTTTCTCTTTTTTAAGCCTCCCTAAACTACATCAAGGATCTTAAAACCTCATCAATTTTGTAAGTATATAAACAGCTCTAGATCAGACTTATCGTCTCCATTCTAAAACAACATTAGACCCAGCATGGAGAATGCTGTTGAGTAATTGCATGCCCGAGTGGGGAGGGGCTAGCCTGTGGGACTCGCAGGGGTTCAGGCTGGCACACTACTTAAAACAAGCCTGAAGCTCTTAGACAGGCTTGAGCAGGTTTCAGAATTGATGCGTTGTCTCCCGTCAAAATTTATATTTTGTCTATATCCATCTTTAATCATGTAACACCAAACAGGATAATGTTGGATAAGAGGACATTGTGGCATATATACCTTTGAAAAAGACATGGCTGCTGGAGGGCACAAAGACAGCAATGCTAGCTACCACTGACAAGAACCCACAGGAACAAATCCTGGCAATCAAGTGCATCAGTGAGGGAGTTTCAGTTGTGATCAGAAGGAGAGAAACCCAAGATTGCCCTTGTGGGACTCAGAGGATCAATATACCTCATCAGACCTGGTCTGTTGCATTGAGGTGGAGATGCTGGCGTTGGACTGGAGTAAACACAGTAAGAAGTCTGACAACGTCAGGTTTAAGTCCAACCGATTTATTTGATAGTAAAATAAATCAGTTGGACTTGAACCTGGTGTTGTCAGACTTCTTACTGTTGCACTGAGGCCAGTCATAGCATGCCAATAGCTTCAATGGAAGATCTACTAACTAAGCACCAACCAGGAATAGATCTGGGACCTTCAGAATTTTAAAAATGTATTGCTGAATTAGGAACCACATAGGTCAGCAGGTACAGAGTAATGGAAAAATAGGTCAAATCACATGGTCTGAACAGACAGACACTACTTAACCACAGTACTAGAGATTGATCTCATAACTGACCAACTCATTTACATACTTAGCAAATTGCCACTCCTGTTGAGAATGGGCGATTGAACTCCCTCCATCCCTGCTGCATATCGACTGCTTATTGATATTAAAATTGTGGCTCACAGCAGGTTGTCACAAATATTCTAAGAGGATCAACGTTTTATGATTACCATGTATCTGACTAACCATTTGACTTCCATGGCAAGCTTTCACCGCATTATCTCTGAATTACATTCCTTTTACAAAAACAATATTGCAAAAACGATTACTTTGTCAAGGTCAAAGACTACATGGCACTATTTGAAGTTCAGCAGGAAAGATCCAAATCCTGGCCTGTATTTATCCCTCAACCAACATGATAAAAACAGATGATCCGATTATCATATTGCTGCCTGTGGGATCTTGCTGTGTGCAAATTGGCTGCTACATTTTCTACTTTACAACAGTAACTACACTTCAAATGTATTCAATTAGCTGCAAAATGCTTAGAAGTGTTGTGAAAGGCACTATTTAATACGAGTTCCTCCTTTCTAATCGAGAGACAGAAACTATTTCCTCTGTTGGGGGAATGCAGAACCAAAAAATATAGGGTAGAATTTATCCCAAAAAAAGTCTGTAAACTGGAGTGTTTTACTCTGGTCTTTTCAGCAAACTACCACATGCAATTTTCCCACACCGTCAATTTTTTTGGCAGTAAGGAGTTTCACACCGGTAGGGCAGGCAGAGTTTAAGCTTGCTAGGGAAGCTGGCCGCAGACTGCTAGGCATGCGCCCTGATCTCCCATATACTGTGTAGAAGTCTACAGTATATGGGATATCTGTAAACTCCTCCCTCCTCCGCCAACCCCGCAGACGTCACTCCCCTCGCCCCTCCCACAGACCCACTCAATCACCAGCCTTCTGATTCCTCCTCCCCACCTGATCGCCTGTACCACCACCAGCCCCCACCAATGCAAAGTTCCCCTCTACCCTCTCAGCAACTTTTCAACCACAACCCCCTTGCTCCACCCCCATCGGGCCCTACTCCCTTGGCACTGGCTCCGACCACACAGGGGGCCTCAATGACCTCCAGTCCCACTGGCGAGGCCATCACATCTGGTCCCCATTAGGACCAGAACCTCCACTAGCAAGGTTGGAGAAGCAACTGAGCCTAGCTAAGTGTGTCCCAGGCTCGCTAAACAGATGTAAATTAGGATATAAATCTTTCTCAGTGCAAGGCTGATCATATCACAAAAAAAAGGCCTTGGAAGATCACAACCGGCCAGACACCATTCCAATCTTTTGTCAAACTTCCCATCTTGCTACGCTACTCAACCAGTGCAGCAGGGTAGGGAAATCGCACCCAGAATCTTAGAATTAGAACCAGCACATTTAGAAGTGAAATCAGGAAACTAATTTTAACACAAACAATAACGGAAACCTAAAACTCTCCCCAAAATGTTGGATCAATTAAAATAATCACAACTTAAAAACGAGAGGATTTTGTCAGATAAGATATCAAGAGATATGGAACAAAAGCAGTTAAATTGACTTGAGGTAGTGATCAGCCTGATCTAATTAAATGTCAGAATATATGCAAGGGGCTGAATGGCCTATTCCTGTTCCTAAGGTACATAGTAATTTTGCTGTCAGAGAATCACCCTTTAATTCAACAGCATCATTCTTTTTCACCGTAGTAAAACTTATGGCTTCCAGGGTAGTTGTACACTCTGTGCCCTCTCTGAACTTGTTCACCAATTCAATATTCCTGCACTCCAGTGTCAAGTGAACCCCACAAGTGCTTGCAGAACGTGCATAGTAGGAAATTGTGGGCACTGTGATTATCTGTTATGAGCTCCCTGCTGCAAATGTGGTGTTACAGTGCTCAAGTTCAAACTGCTAAATCAATTTCATTTACGCTTCTTACAACTAGCAGAGAGAAAATACTATTATTGCATCAGTCTGAGCTGGATCCACAGAAACATAGAAACTAGCAGGAGTAGGCCATTCAGCCCTTCAAGCCTGCTCCACCATTCATTTTGATCATGGCTGATCATCAAATTCAATATCCTGATGTGCATTTTATTCCACCCGAATGTCACTGTCATGACTGAGACCATTGTAAATCATTCCATGTGACTTCGGTGAAGGGACTGAATGCACGATAGCTAAATTTGCAGATGACACAAAGATGGGTAGGAAATTATGTTGTGAAGACATAAGGAGGCTGCAGGTGGATTTACATAGTTGTAAGTGGGCACAAATCTGGCAGATGGAGTACGTTGTAGGAAAATGTAAAGGTGTCCACTTCAGCAGGAAAAAAAGCAAAATGTTATTTCAATGGAGGACTCCTGCAGAATTCTGAGATGGAGAGGGATTTAGGTGTTCTAGTGTAGGAGTCACAAAAAGTGGTATGCATGTACAGCAAATAATTAAGAAAGCTAGTTTGATAAAGTGGATTCAAAATTGGCTCAGTTGTAGGAGACAGAGAGCCCAATTTTACCATTATGGGCACGAAAACTTGGTAAAGTCGGGCGTGAGGTGTGCCCGCATCCTCACAGATTCCCACTTTACCAAGGCCCGAAAATGGCCACAATTTGAATCAAAGAACAAAGAACATCCCAGCACGGGAAACAGGCCCTTCAGCCCAACGAGCCCACACCGCTGCATCTTCCCACACCTACCCCGCCCTGTGTGTATGTGAGTGGAACCCCTAATGTAGCCAGATTCAGGGGAGAATAGTGTCAATTTGGTACACCAATCAGCCTAAGAGCACATCTTTGGGGTGTGGGAGGAAACCGGAGCGCCCGGAGGAAACCCACGCAACCACAGGGAGAATGCGCAAACTCCCACAGACACTGGCCCAAATCTATGTATCGGCACAGCAAACAGTGATAGTCACCGAGCTGTTGTGGTGCCCATCTGCTGGTCCAGGATTAAGCACACACAACGACACGAAGTACTAGGCCACTCCCAGAACCTCCAAGAGCAGCCCACGCACGACCCACCGTGTGCATGCTCCTCGTTTGACAACAAGGTGGACCGACCCTGTGGAATAAAAAGACAATACGTTAACATATAATACTACATTTCTGGTGTCGTCCCGAGGCTCTGACCCTATTTAATACCCTCTACTATAACCCTCCATCCTTGCTTCGCTCATGTGTCTGTCTAAGTAAACCTTAAACAAGTCCAACGTGCCTACCTCCACCACCCTACTCGGTAGCGCGTTCCATACCCCCACGACCCTCTGTGTGAAAAACCTTCCTCTCATATCCAAATTATACTTCTCCCCCCTCACCCTTGGATCGTGACCTCTCGTAATTGTCCCCAATCTAGGGAAAAGCCTACCACTGTTTATCTATTCCCTTCAGTATTTTATACACCTCTATCATATCACCCCTTAATCTCCGTCTTTCTAAGGAGAAGAGCCCCAGTTTCTCCAACCTTTCCTCGTAACTCAATCCTTCCATGCCAGGCAACATCCTGGTAAACGTCCTCTGCACCCTCTCCAGGGTCTCCACATCCTTCCGGTAGTAAGGTGACCAGAACTGGACACAGTACTCCAAATGCGGTCTAACCAACATTCTGTACAACTGAAGCATTAGACGGCAGCTCTTATACTCTATACCCCTTCCTATAAAGGCTAGCATTCCATAAGCTTTCTTCACAACCTTCTCTACCTGTGTCGACACCTTCAGAGAGTTGTGCACCTGCATTCCCAGGTCCCTCTGTATCTCTATACTCTTAATCGGTCTACCTTTTATCACATAACTCCTCCCTGCATTATTCCTTCCAAAATGCATCACCTTGCATTTGTCAGGATTAAATTCCATCTGCCATCTATCTGCCCAATATACCAACCTATCTATATCCTGCTGTGTCACCTGACAGTCCTCCTCGGTATCTGCCAATCCTGCCATCTTGGTGTCATCCGCAAATTTGCTAATCACACCACGTACGCCCTCTTCCAAGTCGTTTATACATACTACAAAGAGGAGAGGTCCCAGTACTGAGCCCTGCGGCACACCACTGGTGACTGACCTCCAGCCAGAAAAGGTCCCCTCGACAACTACTCTCTGTCTCCTATTTCCCAGCCAGTTTTCGATCCACCTAGCTACCTGTCCTTGTATCCCATGTGCCTTAACATTTTCTACCAGCCTACCGTGAGGGACTTTGTCAAACGCCTTACTGAAATCCATATAGATGACATCAACGGCTCGCCCATCGTCAACCATTTTTGTCACCTCCTCAAAGAATTCCACCAGATTCATAAGGCAAGACCTCCCCCGAACAAAGCCATGTTGCGTATCCCTAATCAGATCGCAACGCTCCAAATGCTCATACATCCTATCCCTAAGAATTTTTTCCAATAATTTTCCTACCACCGATGTCAAACTCACTGGTCTATAATTACCAGGGTTATCCCTACTACCCTTTTTAAACAGCGGTACCACATTAGCTACCCTCCAGTCTTCTGGGACCTCACCTGTGTCCAAAGAAGAGACAAAGATTTGCGTCAGAGGCCCAGCCATTTCATCCTTCACCTCCCTAAGCAGCCTGGGATAAATACCATCAGGCCCCGGAGTTTTATCCATTTTTATGCTACCTAAAAACCTTAGCACTTCCTCCCTCGTAATGGATATTTCCTTCCACTGATCTACAGCTCCCTCCAAGACACTACACGACACCAATCCCCTCTCCTTCGTGAATACCGACATAAAGTATTCATTCAGGATCTCCCCCATTCCCTCAATCTCGATACATAGCTCCCCTCCTTTGTCCCTAAGAGGACCAATTTTCCCTCTAACCACTCTCTTGCTCCTAATATAAGAGTAAAATGCTTTTGGATTTTCCTTAATCCTATCGGCCAAGACCATTTCATGCCCCCTTTTCGCCCTTCTAACTCCCCTTTTTAGCTCCCTCCTACTCTCTCTATATTCCTCCAGCGCACTCTCCATTCCCAGTTGTTTCGACCTAACATATGCCTCCCTCTTCTTCCTGACCAAGTCTTCGATACCCCCTGTAATCCACGGCTCCCTAATCCTGCCTTTCCCATCCTTCCTCTTTACCAGCACGTGCCTTTCCTGCAACATTTTCAGTTTGCCGTTAAAAATCTCCCACTTACCAACCGTGGACTTGCCAGCTAACAACCTCTCCCAATCAGTGTCCTTCAGCTCCCTCCTAATCCGACTATAGCTGGCCTTCCCCCAGTTCAGAACCCTCCCCTTCGGCCGGCAGTCATTCCTTTTCATTTTTATCCAAAAGTAGACGGACTTGTGGTCACTGTTAGCCACATGTTCGCCTACCCCTACCTCAACCTCAACCACCTGCCCCGGCTCATTTCCCAGCACTAAATCCAGTATAGCTCCCTCCCTAGTCGGGCTAGTTACGTACTGCTCTAGGGACCCTTCCAACACACACTTTACAAACTCCTCTCCCTCCGTACCCCCAGCTCTAGGCACCTTCCAATCCACTCCAGGAAGGTTAAAGTCACCCACTACAACCACCTTATTCTTTCTGCACCTATCTAAAATGCCTCTGCAAATACCTTCCTCCACTGACCTCGGGCTGTTGGGTGGCCTATAGTATACCCCTAGCATCGTAATCGCTCCCTTTTTATTCCTCAACTCCACCCACAGCGACTCAATCCCTAACTCCTCCGTATTGTCCTCCCTCTGCACTGCTGTGATGTGCTCCTTTACTAACAACGCCACCCCACCACCTCTCTTCAACCCTCCTCTGTCACACCTAAAACACTTATACCCAGGAACATTCAGCTGCCAATCCTGCCCTTCACATAACCACGTCTCCGTTACTGCCACCACATCCAACTCCCTCACAAACATCAAGGCCCTAAGCTCATCCTTCTTACCCGTCACACTCCTCGCATTGAAACAGACGCAGTCCAACCCACCAGTGCCTCTCAGAACCTCCTTCTCCCTGATAATTTTCCTTTCACCCAAACCTACCCTATCACCCAATTCCCTCCCGACCCCAGTGTCTACTGAGCTATCAGTCACATCCCCACCCCCCCTTCCTATTAGTTTAAACCCTGGCTAAACACTCCAGCTAACCTCCCTGCTAAGACAGTTGTCCCTCTCCCATTCAAATTTTCCCCATTCCTCCCATACAGTTGCCCTTCTCTCACAAATACCTCCCAGTGGTCTACAAAAGTGAAGTTCTCTACCTTGCACCAATCCCTCAGCCATGCATTCAGCTGCATGATCTCGTTATTCCTAGCCCTACCGGTACTAGGCAGCAGCCCAGAGAATGCCACCCTGGAGGTCCTGCTCTTCAGTTTGCACCCCAACTCCCTAAATTGCCTACGTATCACGCCCAAAACAGGTGCAATGGCAATTTAAATGCACTTAAATTGAATTAATGCGATGCCCGCCCAACTTTACCTGCATTTTCCCCTTTACCATCGCATTTGCACATCCAGATTCAGCGTGAAATAGACATGCTTGGCAAAGGCCTGTTTCAGGCACTCCAACTTCTGAAGAGGTAAGTTCAGAGCTTCCAATGGCTCTCTAACTCAGATCAGTGGTGGTGTGGGGTGGGGTGTGGGGGTGCGGGTAAGTGGGCCAGATCATTCTCTGGTTTGGGGGTGGGGGATGGTGAAGGGAGGCCAGATCATTCTCTGGTTGGGGGAAGTGGGTGTCTGCTGCCACTGTGCTGGCAATCGGTGGGGAGGATTGGGGGCAGAGGGTTGCAATCAGTCTGTGTGTGGGGGGGGGGCATGAAGAGATGGGTAAGGGGGACAGTTATGTTGTGGATGTGCGACGAAGTCTGTCGAGGCCGTCATTCCCACTTTTCACTCCCAGGCTGCTTTATCTGTTTTTCGGGAGGGCCATTGCTCCTCGGCTACTTTATCCACTTTTTGTGGCCCGGGAGCATTGTGAAATTTTTTTCTCACTGCACATGCGCAGTTCAAAGCTCCAATCGGAGCCCCAGCATTTCAGGTGCAATAAGCCCACAGCACGATTCAGACATGCGATTTTTTTTCAGGCTAAGTGCATATGGGGGCGCCTGAGAGCAGGTTTTCAAGTCGGATCTGAATTGCGCCCAGATTCAGCACTTAGAATCAAAATGGTAAAATTGGGCCCAGAGGGTGATGACAGAAGGCTGCTTTAGTGTTCGGAAGCCAGTGTCCAGTGGTGTACCACAGGAATCTAAGCTGGGTACCCTACTGTTATTTATCATTTATGTAAATGACATAGGTGACGATCGGGGGGGGGGGGGGGGGGGGGGGGGGGGGGGGGGTTAGGATTATTAAGTTTGCAGATGACACAAACATCGGCCAGGTGGTTAATAGGCTGAGTGAGGCTACAAAAAGATATAGACAGAATGGTCAAGCGGGCAGGTAAGTGGCAGATGGAATTTAACCCTGAAAAGTGACAGATGATACACTTTGGAAGGAGTAATCTGGCAAGGAAGTATTCAATAAATGACACTAGGAACTTCTGTGGAACAAAGGGACCTTGTGTTGTCCACAGATCTCTGAAGGAAGGGTGGTGTATAAAGCATATGGGACACTTGTGTGTATCAATCGAGGGATAGACTACAAAAGCAGGGAACTCATGCTGAAGTTGTATAAAACTTTGGTGAGGCCACAGCTAGAGTACTGTGTGCAGTTCTGGTCACCACATTATCGAAAGGATGTGATTGCACTGGAGGGAGTGCAGAGGAGATTCACCAGGATACTGCCTGGGATGGAACACTTAAATTATGAAGAGAGGTTGGGTAGACTTGGGTTGTTTTTGTTGGAGCATGGAAAACTGAGGGACGACCTGATCGAGGTGTACAAGATTATGAAGGATGTGGACAGAGCGGAAAAGGAGCAGCTATTCCCCTTAGTTGAAGGGTCAGTCACAAGGGGACATCGGTTCAAAGTGAGGGGTTTAGGGGTGATGTGAGGAAAAATTTTACCCAGAAGGTGGTGACAGTCTGAAATGTGCTGACTAGGAGGGTGGTAAAGGCAGGTTGCCTCACATCCTTTATAAAGTATTTGGATGAGCAGTTGGCATGTCAGAACATTCAAGGCTATGGGCCAAGTTCAGGTATTTCTAATGTGTCAGTGCAGACTCGATGGGCCTAAGGGCCTCTTCTGCACTGTATGATTCTAGTGAAATGCTATCCTATTTTTAACAAAATAATTAAACATAAAAGATTTATGCTTCAGTTATAGCAGCCATTGGTGAGACCACATCTCAGATACTGTCTGCAGTTTTGGACTCCTTATTTAAGGAAGGACGTGAATGTGTTGGAGGCATTGACAGGAGGTTTACCAGATTGATACCTGGTATGAAGGAAAGATTATTATTTTAATGTTTTTGGGGTTTAATGTATTACGCTGGGAAGGTTTGTCGTGCTTGACTAATTTAATTAAGCTACAGACAAAGCTGAGGGCATTAAGTGGACTAGGTGAAAAGCAGGCACTTGAAATGAATACATCCAAGTTGGATGGTCTACAAATAAATAAGACATGGGTAGAAATTTGCACAAGGAGACAAAGTTGTTGTGTTCATTTGTTAAATTTCAAAGGGAAGTAAAAAAGGGTTTACAGCTTGGAAAAGGTCACATAAGGCAAGGCTATTACATTTTATTTTACTGGAAAGTGGTGGCCATATGGAGAAAATAAAAAAGATTTTTATATTCTGAGAAAAGTAAATTTCAAAGAAGGATAAGGACAATGGGAAATGATGAAAGAGAAATAAAACATATTTAAAGCAGTCAAGGGCATTCCCCTTTGATCTTCAGGTAAGCGTTCTCCAAGGTGGCCTTCAAGACACACGATAACAGAGAATCACCGAGCAGAAACTGATAGCTAAGTTCCGCACACACGAAGAAAGCCTCAACCGGAATCTTGGGTTTATGTCACACTATCTGTAACTTCCAAGACTTGCCTGGGCTTGCAAAATCTCATTAACTGTCCTGGCTGGAGACAATACACATCTCTTTAACCTGTGCTTAACCCTCTCTCCACTCACATTGTCTGCACCTGTAAAGACTTGATTACCTGTTATTACCTCGCATTCCAACCATTATCTTGTAATCAAGTTTGTGTCTATATATGTCCTGTTTGTGAACCCAACTCTTCATTCACCTGTTGAAGGAGCAGCGTTCCAAAAGCTCATGTTACCAAACAAACCTGTTGGACTTTAACCTGGTGTTGTGAGACTTCTTACTATATTAAAAATGAAATTGGGAGCTCTGCTGATGTGTGGCCATGTAGTGTGGAGCATGCTCTGTACTGGGACGGAACTGTGAATGAAGTAGCAAAACGAAGCAGTCTTCAGCAACCCAGAAAACTGCATTTTTTTCCAGAAAGTAATGATTTTTCATTTTAAAAAAAATTTCCACGGCAGAGTAGGAATCATAGAATCCCTACAGTGCAGAAAGAGGCTATTCAGCCCACTGAGCCTGCACCAACAACTACCACCGCTCGCCCCAGTATTTACTCTGCTAATCTCCTTGACACTAAGGGGCAATTTAGCATAGCCAATCAACCTAAACGGCACATCTTTGGACTGTGGGAGGAAACCAGAGCGCCTGGAGGAAACGATGCAGACACAGGGAGAAGGTGCAAACCCCACACATAATGACCCGAGGCTGAAATTGAACCTGGGTCCCTGGAGCTGTGAGGCAGCAGTGCTAAGCATTGTGCCACCGTGCTGCCCAGAGAGGGAGAGCGAGCCTTGTGATATACCTCCACTACAGCGACAATAGGTTTGTCTTATAGTATTACAGGATTTTATTTTTATAGATGAAGTATTTATAAGGATTGTTGCCTAGAGGTGTGTGTACTTCTGAGTGCAACTAAGTAGGAATTTTTGGGAGGAAACTGGGGGGGAAATGTTCTGGAAGCAATTTGAACTACGTAAATGTAATGTTGTGTGTCAAAGTTTTCTTCATAAATATTTTAATTTAATAGTTAAGATCTCTAAAGTGTTACTGGATTTGGTGGCTTTTGACTTCGGTACCCACGTCTTCTTGTGATAAAAATACAAAAAGAAAAGCGTTGTGATAGCTTGGCAAGTTTCCGCTTGGGATTTGGCTTGCATGGCACCTGTTAGATCATAGCACAGGAATGAGCAGGTTGTTTTATGAGGAGAGGCTGGACAGACTGGGCTTCTTTCCATTGGAGTTTAGGAGAGTGAAGGGTGACTTAATAAGATCCTGAATGGTCTTGACAAGGTGGATGTGGAAAAGATATTTTGTGGGCGAGTCCAAAACTAGGAGGCACTGTTTTAAAGTGAGCAGACACCATTTTAGGGCAGCAGAGAAAAAATTTCACTCAGAAGGTTGTGTGACTTTGAAACTTTGCCTCAGAAAGCAGTGGAGACAGGATTATGGAGTAGGTATAGTGAGTCTCTTGCCTAACAAGAATCTAAGGTTATCAGGGGGAACGTGGAACTTGAAACACAAACAGATCAGGGCACAATTTTATTGAATGGCAGAGCAGGCGTGAAGGGCCTTTCGTATGTTTGTTTGCTCACTTAGTATTGTGCCCAGTCCTCATGAATAGTTTCAGGACCTTGTTTTGAATAACACGAGGATAAATGCTAGGCAGCATTCTACAGAATTCAGCCCAGTAGGTCTATGCCAGTGTTTATGGTTCACATGAGCCTCCTCTCAACTTACTTCATCTAACCCCATTTAGATATTTTTCTGCTTCTTTTCCCTCATGTACTTATCTAATGTATGAACAAAATATATAAGCTTTTAAGTTTGTTTTGGAAATTGACAGTGACTTAGCAGAAAATGTGCCTAATGCGCTTTTACACAAAGTGATCAATTAAAATATTAATACAGCATTTAAATCAAATCCAAAAGCAATAAGCAGCAAGCTAAGTGCTCTGCACTTGCAAGAAATAATGACAGTAAAACTTTGTTTTTACAATGCACCAATGAAAAATGAAAGACACCATATTTCAGACTGAGTATGCTCAGAACAAAAATAACTGAAATGAATCAAAGCTGCTGGTCCAATTCATCACATTCAAGCAACAAAGATAGATCCAGAAATAAAATACAAGGTCAGTACAACACTTCACATAAAAGTATTTATTCCAAAATACTTTAGTGCAGATTAGGAAATAATGGATTTCATAATTAATCTTTCAGCATCTTGTACGGTCTATTTTTGTTAAAAATGCATTAATCATATTGATCATCACAGGGAGCTAGGGCTTTTTGAGGGAGCTGGGGCTTTTCTCTTTAGAGTGGAGGAGGATGAGAGGTGACTTAATAGAGGTTTATAAGACGATGAGGGGGACAGATAGAGTGGACATGGAGAGACTATTTCCTCATGTGGATGTAGCTGTTACTAGGGGGCATAAATAAGGTTCATGGTGGGAGATATAGGAGGGATGTCCGAGGTAGATTCTTCACTCAGAGTGGTTGGGTGTGGAATGCACTGCCTGCTGTGACAGTGGAGTCAGACACTTTAGGAACTTTCAAGCGGAATGATAGGGAGTGGGATAGCTCGATCTTGGTTTCAGACAAAGCTCAGCACATCGAGGGCCGAAGGGCCTGTACTGTGCTGTACTATGTTCTAGAAATAGCTAATAATTTGGCCACGTAGCACTTTCATTTAAGGGGCTAAAAGGCCTGCAATGTAGCAGACAGGGAGCACATGCTCATTACAAACCAAAACTGTACCAAAAAAGGAAGTGTAGATGCCAGATCCATAACGGATTCATGCCTTTGCAAATGCAAGTAAGGGCCAGGCTAATACTTGTTTGAGGCCTGTTCAAGATTAGTTAGCCCTGAAGTAGTTGCCGACAGCAATCAGAAAAACCAGGCTTGCACGTAGCCTAGCAGGTGCCTAAAGCAATTGCTTCAAGTTACAACCAAAAAGGTGTGTTTAAAATTTGCTTACCTGAATGTGGGTCCAGGAGGAGCAGGTCTCCTACTAACCACACATGGGGTAAATATAGATCCCCACAAATGTTTCACTGGCTGTTTGTGTAATGTTGATGTTTTAGTTTGTACCAAAAGATGAATGTCAGTCCAGTTCCCAGGTTCAAATATAAGAACATAAGAACATAAGAAATAGGAGCAGGAGTAGGCCATCTAGCCCTTCGAGCCTGCTCCGCCATTCAATAAGATCATGGCTGATCTGTCGTGGTTCAGTTCCACTTTCCCGCCCTCTCCCCATAACCCTTAATCCCCTCTCTTATCAAGAGCCCATCAACCCGCGTCTTAAAAATATTTAGCGAGGCAGCCTCCACCACTTCAACGGGCAGAGAATTCCAGAGATTCACCACCCTTTGAGTGAAGAAGTTCCTCCTCAACTCCGTTCTAAACCGCCTCCCCTTTATCTTGAGGCTGTGCCCCCTAGTCCTACTGTCTTTTTTGAGCGGGAAGAGTCTCTCCACCTCTATCCTATCCATCCCATTCATCATCTTATACGTCTCAATGAGATCTCCCCTCATTCTTCTAAACTCTAACGAGTACAAGCCTAGTTTATTCAGCCTCTCCTCATAGCTCAATCCCCTCAACTCCGGTATCAGCCTAGTAAACCTCCTCTGCACTCCCTCCAGGGCCAAAATATCCTTGCGCAGGTGCGGCGCCCAAAACTGCACACAGTACTCCAGCTGCGGCCTCACCAATGCCCTATACAGCTGCAGCAAGACCTCCCTACTTTTATATTCAATCCCCCTCGCTATGAAGGCCAGCATCCCATTCGCCTTCCTGACCACCTGCTGCACCTGCAAGCTGGGTTTTTGCGACTCATGCACAAGGACCCCGAGGTCCCTCTGCACCGTCGCCTGCTGCAGTTTTTTGCCACGTAAGTAATAATCCTTCCTACCATTCTTCCTACCAAAGTGGACCACCTCGCACTTGCCAACATTAAATTCCATTTGCCATTTCCTGGCCCATTCGCCCAGCCTATCTAGATCCTTCTGCAGACTCTCCACACCCTCCGCACAATTTGCCTTTCCCCCAATCTTGGTGTCATCAGCAAATTTCGACACCCTGCACTCGGTTCCCTCCTCCAGATCATCTATATAAATGGTAAATAGCTGAGGCCCCAGCACCGACCCCTGGGGCACCCCACTAGTCACCAACCGCCAATCCGAATAGCACCCATTGACCCCCACTCTCTGCCTCCTATTTGACAACCAATCCTCTATCCACACTAACACCCTACCCCCAACTCCATGTCCCCTGACCTTCTGCAATAACCTCTTGTGAGGTACCTTGTCAAACGCCTTCTGAAAATCCAGAAAGACCACATCCACCGGCTCTCCTCTATCCACTGCCCTAGACACATCCTCATAGAACTCCAGTAAATATGGCAGAGGCATGTTTCCAAAGGGAGGATATGATAGAACTCATGTCGGAATGTTACTGTATTAGCATAGCTGGGGGAGTGAGATTACATGATCAATGTGAGAACTCACTGAGTGATTTCTAAGTATAGCAGAGGAATTGGATATTTTCATCAAATGAATATTAATTCAATTCAGGAGTTTTAATGCATTCCCTTGTGCACTTTAGGCACTGAACCAGAACTACAATCAGCTTGGCTAGTCTTGTTTTAATTTAAATAATGTTGCATGCAATTAAGGATATACTCACTACTACTAGTAGTTTCAGTGTGAAATTACTTCTCTTTGCACCAATAAGCATTAAGTTCCATTTACCCATCATCTGTCCTTGTTGAGGTCCAGCAACACCTTAACTTTATTGCTGCTAGACCTTGGTTTTAGTTCTGCTGGCACTTTTTTTATTTCAGATCTCCAGCTTCCACTGTGTTTTGCTTTTACTCAATTTTAAAATTTTCTGTTTCAAATCAGCCTATAGATCATCCCTCTCCATTCAGTGCAGAGGGGGAAGGAGGTGCTATTTTCACCTTTAATATTGCAGTGGTTTGTATTACAAGTAAATATTTTACTTCATCTATATTAAGTAATTAGTTAAGCAACTCAAAACAATGAGGTAAGTTGATTACATACAAACATTTGACTTAGTAAATGAATAAAACAAGGTTAGGTAGAGATGGCAGTGTAAATGCAGCAGGTGGAAGTTTCTGGAGAGCACTGCAAACCCAAACAATCATATCTGCATTAAGTGCCCGCATCTTGAGGAACCTAAGCTCAGAATTGTTGAGCTGGAATCCAAGGTGCAAACACTGCAGGGTACCAAAGCACAACAGCACGTCACACTGATACTTTGAGATGGGAGGCAATCAAACCCCTTGGCATAGGAAGTGGTACATGTCTGCTGAGTGGTCATGACAAGAAGGTGTGACCAAGTCTGGCAGTTAAGGGAACCATATGTGAAAAGCTGGAGGAGCTTTTGCCCTTGCCCAACAGGTACACAGTTCTTGCAGGCTGCATAAATGAAGACAAAGTCTGTACGGTGGTTGAGCAAACTGACCATGGCACCATGATGCAGAAATAAGGTCCTGCTGAGGGAGTCTGAGGAGCTAGGATTCAAATGATTCAGCAAAACCTCAAAAGGTTCATTTTTGAACTACCAGCTGACCCATGTGAACATTCACAGAGTCAAAGAGATCAGAGAGGTGAACGCATAACTCAAAGAATGGTGTGGGAGACAGCTGTTCCAAGAGGTAGCAATTCCATTGTGACAGGCTCTGCTTAAACCCAGCTGGACCAGTGTCCTTGCAAATTAAATAACTATGGACACAGATAGGGCTTTAAACTAAAAAAAAGTGAGGGTGATTGTAGGGATGTGCAAGGGAAACTTGATGAACATATAGAGAAACTCAAGCCTGCACAGCAGAATGCTGAAACAAAAATAGAAAATGCTGGAGAAACTCAGCAGGTTTGAAAGCATCTATGGAGAGAGAATACAGCCAACGTCGAGTCTGAATGACCCTTCATTGAGCAGAATAGTGAGTTAGGAGAAGATAGGCAGAACATAACAGGAAAGAACAAAGTTTAACTATAATAGTGAATAGGTCAAGGCAGGAGAAAATGGTTAAAAAGTTAAAACTAAAGGCACTGAATCTGAATGTGCAAAGCACTTGTAACAAGATAGATAAATTAATGGCACAAAGAGATAAATTCAATAGCCATTTCAGAGACACAGCTCATGGTAACCAAGGTGGGGAACTAAGTATTACAGGGTCCTTGAGGTTTCAGCAAGCCTATCAAATAGAAAAGCAGGGTGAGGGTGTAGCACTGATTATAAAGGATAACATAAGGATAGTGAGAATGATCTTGGCTCGAAGAGCAGGAAGTTGAATAAGAATAGATGGAGATAAGGCATAAGTAGCAAAAACAATGGTGGGAGTAGGTTATTGGCTTCCAAAACAATCACTATTGTTGGATAGGATATTATGAAATAAGAGGAGCTTGTAATGAAGTCAATGCAATAATCATTGGCGAGTTTAATCTTGGTGCAATAGATAAATCAAAAAAAAAGAAATAGTTTCATATAATGTATTTGAAATCGCTTCCTAGAGCAATATATTATGGAACCAACCAGCGAAGAGGCTATTTTAGTTGTCTTGCACAGAGCTAGGATTGATTAGTAATGTCACTGTTAACAGATCCTCTAATATGATGAGTGAGTGTGGCACAAGTCCAAAGCTAGAGTATTACACTTAAACAAAGCCAGTCACATAGGTATGAGGAGCGAGTTTGTCAAGGTAGATCGGAAAATTTATGATGGTAGTTAAGTGATGACAAACATTTAAATAAATATTTAATAATTCTCAAAAAATACACATTCTTTTTAGGACAAAAAATTCCATTGGAACATGGATCTATCTATGACTAAGAGGTTAAAGGGTTAGTATTAGATATAAAAACAATTATATTACCAGGAACAGTACTAAGCATAAAGATTGGGAGACTTTTATAAAGTAGCTAGTAATATCCAAAAGTTGATAGAGGGAGTAAAACAAATAAGAGTAACCTAGCAAGAGACATAACAAAAAGATTGCAAGAGCTTCTACAAGCACGTACGTGTAGAAAGGAAGGGAGTAGCATCGGTGAATGTGAGTCCCATAAGAGGCTGACAGGAGAAAGTGTAATGGGGAATAAGGAAATGACCAAGACATTAAACAAATATCAGTGTGCCGGAAATCAAAAAGAAAATAGCCCATAATTGGTTCTCTAATTCCACATTTCTCTCAGACCAATAGGGAAATTGTGGGAAATGGACATGGCATTGTGAAGTTTGTTTAAAAGATGGGGCCCCACAAAGGGGACTTTAATCTTGATTAAATTATGAGTGCTTCATTTGAATACGAGATGTAAAAAACACGAGAAAAGGTTATTTTTCTAGCCTCGTACTCAAAGTATATTACCTCCACATATACTCTCTTTTTTTAACAGGACAATTGATTCAGTGGAATGTCTGACCTGGAGAATGCATTGATTGCAATCATCAAGGTCTTTCACAAGTATACAGAATGCAAAAGAGATAAACTCAAGAAAGCACAACTAAAGGCTCTCGTCAACAATGAGTTAAGCCAGTTTATTGAGGTAGAAAAAAAATACTAACAGTTACTGAGTATGTAATAACATTTATGTTAAGTTTGTGTAACTTACCTGGGAATATTGCTCACATAATACACATCTGATCTGTTGCCCCAAACATACACTTTACATTGCAAATTTTCACAATAATTGGATTTTGTACATTAATTCGACCCAGGGCTGGACATATTGGAAAAATAGCCTAAATAGTACCTTCGATGACAAAGACTTTCCATAAGAACACGTGAAATATGAGCAGTAGACAACCATAGATCCCCTTCTAGCCTGTCCAATATGACCATGGTCGATCTTCTGCCTCAACTCTACCTTCCACACGCTCTCCATTTCCCTTGATTCCTTGAAAGGCCAAAAACCTGTCAGCCTTGAATATACACAATAATGGATTATATATAATTCTCTCAGGTACAGGATTCCAAGTATTCACAACCCTCCAGAAGAAATTTCTCCTTGTCTTAATCTTAATCATTAACTTATCATATAAGATATGATTAACTTAATGATTAACTTATCATATAAAGAGGAGGAGGCTGGCTAGAGTGAATGTTGGACCCTTAGAGGATGAGAGGGGGGATTTAGTGGTGGGAGATGAGGAAATGGCTGAGGCCTTAAATAAGTTTTTGCCTCGGTCTTCACGGAGGAGGACGCAAATAGTTTGCCAGATATTAAAGATAGAAGGATGGTAGGAGTTGAGGGCCTGAATGCGATTACTGTCACTAGAGAGGTAGTGCTTGATAGACTAATGGGACTGATGGTGGACAAGTCCCCAGGACTGGATGGAATGCATCCCAGGGTTCTGAAGGAAATGGCAGAGGTGATAGTAGATGCCTTAGTGATTATTTACCAAACTTCGCTGGATTCTGGGGAAGTACCGGAAGATTGGAAAATGGCGAATGTTACGCCGCTGTTCAAAAAAGGTAGCAGGCAAAAGGCAGGGAATTATAGGCCGGTTAGTTTAACGTCTGTAGTTGGAAAAATGCTTGAATCCGTCATCAAAGAAGAAATAGCGAGGCACCTCGAAAAGAATGGTTTGATAGAGCAGACGCAGCAAGGATTCATTAAAGGGAAGTCGTGTTTGACAAATTTATTGGATTTCTATGAGGATGTGACTAGCACGGTAGACAGAGGGGAACCGGTGGATGTGGTGTTTCTCGATTTTTCAAAAGGCGTTTGATAAGATGCCGCACAAAAGGTTGCTTCAGAAGGTTAGGGGGCATGGAGTTTGGGGTAAGATGTTAGCGTGGATAGAGGATTGGTTGTCTAATAGGAGGCAGAGAGTTGGTATCAATGGGTGCTATTCTGATTGGCGGTTGGTGACTAGTGGAGTGCCGCAGGGATCGGTGCTGGGGCCTCAGCTATTTACCATTTATATAGATGATCTGGAGGAGGGGGCTGAGTGTAGGGTAATGAAATTTGCTGATGACACGAAGATGAGTGGAAAAGCAAATTGTGCGGAGGGTGTGGAAAGTCTGCAGAGGGATCTGGATAGACTGAGCGAGTGGGCGAGGACCTGGCAGATGGAGTACAATGTTAGCAAGTGTGAGGTTATCCACTTTGGCAGAAATAATAGTAGCAGGGATTACTATTTAAAGGGTGAAAAGCTGCAGCATGCTACGGTGCAGAGGGATCTGGGGGTCCTTGTGCATGAGTCACAAAAACACAGTCTGCAGGTGCAGCAGGTGATCAAGAAGGCGAATGGGATGCTGGCCTTTATAGCGAGGGAGATAGAATATAAAAGCAGGGAGGTCCTGCTGCAACTGTACAGGGCACTGGTGAGGCCGCAGCTGGAGTACTGTGTGCAGGTTTGGTCGCCGCACTTGCGGAAGGATATTTTGGCCTTGGAGGGAGTGCAGAGGAGGTTCACGAGGCTGATACCGGAGATGAGGGGGTTAGACCAAGAAGAGACTGAATAGACTGGGTCTGTACTCATTGGAGTTTAGAAGAATGAGGGGGGATCTTATAGAGACGTATAAGATAATGAAAGTGACGGATAGGGTAGAAGTAGAGATTCTTCCCGCTCAGAAATGACAGCAGGACTAGATGGCACAGTCTCACGATAAGTGGGGGGGGGGCCGCGCAGTTTAGAAGAGTTGAGGAGGAACTTCTTCATTCAAAGGGTGGTGAATCTCTGGAATTCTCTGCCTGTTGAAGTGGTGGAGGCTACCTCGCTAAATATATTTAAGTCACTAGGTTTTTGACAGACAAGGGAATTAAGGGTTATGGAGAGAAAGCGGGTAAGTCGAACTGATCCACTTTAGATCAGCCATGATCTTATTCAATGGCGGGGCAGGCTCGAAGGGCTACTTGGCCTACTCCTGCTCCTATTTCTTATGTTCTTATTATCATCCTGAAACTAGGCCAGAGTGTTCTAGATTCCCTAGCCAGGTAAAACAACCTCCCAGTATCAACCCCGTCAAGCCCCCTCAGAATCTACGCGAGTGCCTCTCATTTTTCCAAACACCAGAGCGTACAAGCCCAATTTACACAATCTCTCCTCACAAGACAATCTTCTCATTCCAGGAACCAATCCAGTGAACTTCCAGTGAACACCCTTTCCTCAGGTGTGGAGACCAAAGCTACACAGTGCACCAAGTGTGATCTTGTCAAAGTCTATACAATTGTATTAAAACTTCCTTATTCTTGTATTCTAATCTCCTCCCAAGGACACATGCATTTGTCTTTCTAATTACTGGTTATAGCTGCATGCTAACTTTCTTTGTACCTTTTTTGTGTGCACCCAACTCCCTCTGAAAATTAACCGTTAAAAGCTTTACACATTTTAAAAATGTTTTGCTTTTCTATTCTTACTATCGAAGTCAACAACCTCATTCCTCTCCACATTATACTTACCTGCCACCTTGTTGCCCACTTACTTAGCTTGTCTATATCACTTCGCAGCCTCTTTGTATCTTCCTCACTACTTTGTATATTTCTTAGTTTCTTTGTCTTCTGTCATTAATCTCGATGTTTTTCATGAACAACGAAAACAAATTCAAGACAAGCCAATTTAAAGAACAAAGAACATTACAGCACAGGAAAAGGCCATTTGGCCCTCCAAGCCTGCACCAACCATGCTGCCCAACTGAACTAAAACTCCCTACTCTTCTGGAGACCATATCCCTCTATTCCCATCCTATTCAAGTATTTGTCCAGATGCCCGTTACAACTCACTATCAAAGAAAGAAATTCATCTTCTCAAAACATGCAAAATGTTATGGTACAGATGTATTTGTTAGGGATGGCCTTGCTTGCAATACCCAAATCCCAATAATTCATGTTTAAAAAAATCATTACTGTGTAATTTATTTGTTAACTCTTTCTGGGATGTGGGTGTTACTGGCAAGTCCAGAATTTGTTGCCCATCCCCAAGTGGCGTGCTAGGCCATTTTCAGAGGATATTTAAGAGTCAATCCCATTGTGTGGATCTGGAGTCACATATAGACCAGATCAAGTAAGGATGGCAGGTTTCCTTCCCTAAAAAGAACATTAATGAACCAGGTCGGTTTTTAATTACAATTTTTTTTATTCATTCGTGGAACATGGGCCATTTATTGTCCATCCCTGGTTTCATGGTCATCGTTAGACTTTTAATTCCAGATCTTTATTGAATTCAAATTCCACTATCTGCTATGGTGGGATTTGAACCTAGGTCCCCAGAACATTACCCTGGGTCTCGTGATTACTAGTCCAGTGATAATACCATTATGCCACCACCCCCCCAGGTTCTTATGGGTATGCAGATAGAAATAAAACCTCAATGAAAAATGAATGAGAATTTTGTTCTTCTGTACCTAACAAATCAAAGAAATTGCAGAAATGTATGACTTTGAAAATTTCTGAGAAGCTCAATTTTGTTAGTGAGTTATTAATTGCAGAAAAAAGCTGTGTTTTACTTAAGAGAAATTTCACCAAAATTCCCTCTAAGCATTGCAGCCAAAATGCAATGCCGTGCATAACCAACATTACCTTTAAGATCTGCACAAGCACAGCCAGGCATCAAGAATGAATTGAACAGTGCAACAAGCAGGTCACGCAAAGTAAAGGGAAATTAGAGGGAATGCTGAAGACCACTCTCCCTAAATATTAGCAAAGTTGTGTCACAGAGTTGATGCACCATTTTGAAACAATAAATTACTTCACAGTTCTCAGACTATTTAAAAAAAGGAGATAAAACAATTTCCTATATTTTTAATTTTCCTTTGAGTTTTGACAAAATAGATTAATATTTGAAAATAGTGGCCAATTCTGTACAAAAATTTACCAAGATCCAAGTATTACTTGTCATTATAAAAATTTTGACTTCCAAATTAGTTTAAACTAAGTCCAACTACAGTTTGTGATGGTATGACTCAGCTGCTGGTAGAAATGCCTCGGTTATTTCTAACCAATTTTCCTGAACAGATAATGTTCCCTTCTATCAGGCAACCCATCTCCATACACCACCCACAACTGTTCTCTTAACGATAGGTGTCATCTTATTTTACAGTGGTGGCGGTAGCTCATTTTGCGATTGAGATTTGTGTGTTTAAACATAAACACCTTTATTGATAAGCTTTAACTATTAACAGTTCCAGGTATGGTCTTGTATAGCGCTTCCACCATGCAAGCTAGCTACTTGAGATTTTTTCTAGACTATTCTTTGACCACATATCATATGATGGGCGGTGCTACTCTTTGGTCCCATGTTAACCCTTGATCTAGTGAGCATGTTACATTTATAACGATTGCAGGCACATTTCATCACATTAGGCTTCAGATTTCCTGCTTCTTTCCAGCGCTCAGAAGCTGAATAATTCAAGTTGTGCACTCCTCCACACCTGCCAATATTGACTGACAGTGACAACAATAGATCCACTTTCTTTATCCATACTCCATCTGGAGGGGTAGAAACTGGCAGATACTGCATCTGTTTTTTCAGCATAAAATAGGTGCAAAGCATACTAAGTTAGCAATGGGATGGTCTGCGCCCAATTGGGTCCTGCTATATTCATGGGGTCCCTTTTTTAAGGTGTGCTTGGCAGATGATTAATATAGGTGCTCTGCTCCTTTAGTAAGTAAATTAGCAGCTAATGCTTGTTCCAATTTCATTAAGAATGAGAAGGAAGACATATGGGAAGTAATGGAAGTTTTTTTTTAAAGGGGGGACCACTGTGTGGAGACAGGAGTCACAATCACCCCTCCCAGGACTTATCCAAAAACCACAGCCAGCCAGGACAGTGACCCATTCATATCTTTGCTCATGTGTTAGCTTCCTGTGGAGATGTGACTATTACCAGTAACTTCTGTTGAGTATGCTGCTGATGCCAAACAATAAGTTTTCTTGGGTTTCATGGTTCAGGTTACTCTGTCATTAAGCCATGCCTACCTTTATGTTCTCATCCTTATTACATAACAGTTTGAATGGAATATAGGTATGAAAGACAGGTTATCAAAACCCAAGGGAAACATGTGCATCACTCTTGGTATAAAAGTCCTATACAGACTTGTATTGTCAGTTATTTCAAAATATTATGTAGGTTATGGGTCCAATAACAGGCCCAGGCCAAAAGTAATTCCAGAGTCTCTGAAATACTCTGACTATGTTTAATGAGAATGAATAAGTTTATAATTAGATTGAATCCAAGGCCCAGCATCGCAGTCTACCATCCCAGTTGTTAATATTTATTTGTTTGAATAAAATGTCTAATTTTTTTGTCTATCAACCCTACAAAGAATATAAAAGATCAAGAGACTCTGGATACACTCATGCTGGACTTGGATGAAAATGGTGATATGGAAATTGATTTTCAAGAATTTGCCACATTTGTTGCTAATGGTTACCTCAGCACGTCACAACTTCTTTGCTCCTCAGGAGTGAACTTTGGAACCAAGGACATACAGAAATGAGTTGAAGAACCTCAACTAGATAAAGACAAGAACTTTACAAGCAGACAGAAACATAACTATCAGATCAGAACAAAAAGTACTCTCAAGATGCCTAGGAGGGCCAAGAGCATTCCATTCCTTAAAACTAGCTTTCTGCACTCTGACAATCCTGACAAATCCAACAATATATACAAATATATTTTAAAAATGACAGTATACTAAACTGGGCTTCAGTTGTAAATAAAGTGCTTCAAAGAACGTACACATTATGACTGCCTTTAAAATGTATGTTTTAAAATAAGTAAATTGTGCCAGTTATTGATCTTTTAGAAAATTTGAACTCACTGAATGGATGTTACTCAAATGGAAAGTTTTATTGAATAAAGACAGTGAAATAAAGGGAAGAACCATTGCTGTGGTACCTCAGGCCTCCCCAGGCAGCAGGTAGCGCTTTAACAAACAAACTTATAATATTCTACAAAGCATCAGTCTAATGATAACAAACTGCTTCATTCTCTAAATATTTTTGGACAACCCATTGGTCAGCTATAGGTACCCAATCTTCTTGCCTCTATGACGTGGTAGACTTCAGTCACACGGTCCACATTTATGCTCACTATAATTCTTTCTTACTAGAGTACAGACATGAAAGATAAAACAAAGGCAATTTATCAAAACACAGGAGAAACAGTTATACCCACTTGGCATAGAATCCTACATGAATTTGTATTGCAAATTATTCCATAATATTATGCTGGACAACATTTTAAACAATACATTTTGGAAAGGTTCCTCAGAATATGCGTTCTGAGCATTTGACATCCACAGTAAATTTAGATAATTAAAAAAAACTTAAGACCTAGTGATATTTTATTTAAAAATATTCATCCATTGACCTATTAAAAAGATGCATTGGTTCAGCAATAACTGCAACAATTCAACAACATATAAGTCATAACCTCAAGTATCATTACAGTTTCGCCTATCAGGCTGAAACTTGGAAAACTTCAGAGACAGTTAAGGATTTTGAGTTCTCATCCATTACCAGAAATGTAAGCCAAGCCAAACGCATACTGAAATATAATTCACTTGGCAACAAAATTTACTAGCCTTGCTCAAATTTAGTGATTATTAAAGATTTTGATTCTACAAATCTATTATCCAAACAATTACACCATTTTCTATTAACGCCTTAATATTACTATTGGTACTTACCAAAATTGATAATGCTCCACAGTTACCAAGTCCAAAACTCTGATAACAGATAGACATCTAATTATCAACTCCAATTACAACTTTTAAAGGTGGGGGTGCGTGTAGGAAATTCCATTCAAGGTAAGTAAAATGGGATTTTATACATTGGGACATCGAACACAAAAGCAAAACTGATCTTAAATTTGAATATTGTCAGTCATACCACAGTTGGTGTACTGTATACAGTTTAGGAAGGATAATTAGATTCATGAAAAGGATTTAGTGAAGATTTGTTAGTTTGGGGGGGCCTTTTTCATTAAAACACCAACAGTTACAGTTAGGGGAAATTTAACAAGAGGTTTTCAAAATCGTGAAAGGTTTTGAGAGTGAAAATAGTAAAAAAAAATTTACTGGCTGGTGAGCTAGTAACAATGAGGTATAAACTCATTATCAGAAAATGGAACATTGTGATACAACAGTATGCCCATTTCTAGAAGACATCAATATATTCATGCATTCATAACTCATGCATCAGGTTTTACAATCCTAAGACATAGGTATTAAACTTGTGTTAATAAAACTATTTTGCAATGAATAATGGCTTTCCATAGGTTACCTTACAGAATTACATCAAGCAGCTAACAATGCCATAGGAAATATTTGACTTCCAATCTAGACTTGCTTTAAGTATAAACCATTTCAGTAACTCTACTCCTTCCCAACATTCTGTTTGCATATTACTTCCTGTTGCTTGCCTGCACTAATCTTCGAAGACTTCTTGTCTAATAAGGGTACAATCTGTATCACTGAACAAAAGCACAAAGGTAACACAAAAATTGCAAACAGGATAGCTACCCTGCATCCAATGCATTGCACAACTTATAGAAGAAATACAGACTTAAATAATATTGTTACAACAATGATGTCTATGAGTATCATGGAACTGAATTGGTTAAATGGGTTAACTTGGGGCTGGAGGTCTTGGGGTTTGAATCAAAGTAGGATTCTAGCCTTTCTGGAGTATTTTTATATTGTGCAAATGCCACCTGCTTGACAAACAGCTATCGCACAGCCAGCACCAAAGCCGAAGTCAGATTTGCTTGCACCAGGTGGCAAAACTACCCAGCTTCCAGCTTCAACAAATCTGGTATGTTAGTTAGCATTAGGGATGATTATTTGAGATGTACACATTGGGAATTGAAGGCACTAACAAAGCATGAAAGCTGTTAAGATTGGATAAGATTAATACCATATCTTATGGCGGGAAAAAAGCAGGAAATTTTGCTACCACAATATCTGTTTTAGATGTTCCTTAGATGTTTGGCACTGGAATTGCAACACAGAACTGCATGTAACAGAGATAGATTACAGGCTGCATATCGGGGGCGGGGGGGGGGGAAAACGCCTTCTACCCCATAAATATTACAGAAACCCATCTTGCATCATTTACCAGGTTTTGACATCAACTCCAGATTAGAAATGTTACAGTGAACTGTATTCCGCAATGTTTCAACTTAAATGTGCCTTTGAGGAAAAGTAATATAGCCAAATCTAGGCCTTTTTGTTTCTTGTTAAAAGTCTTTTCTGTCTGAGAAACTGTAGCAAGATGTGTAAAAATTGTTGTCGCTTACCTTGAGGGGATGGCTTTTGAACACAAGTTTGATCACTAGCAGAAACCATCTCTTGCAGTTTAAGATCAGTTGGGGTTGAAGGTACTATAAAACCTGAAAATTAATAAATCAAAGCTTGAAGTAAATGCTAATCAATATGCTAGGGTGCCTTAAGTGAAGCTTCTGGATGGATCTAATACATGTATTCAACACAAAACTCCATGTGTAACATATGATCAAAATCTGGGTGAAGAATATACTCATTATATTTGCATGCTAGGGATTTCTGCAAGGGTTCTTCCTATTTCCTGCAGAAACCTCACCACGATCAATGGAAACACCAGAAAAACAGCACAAATGCCCTTTCGCACCACTTCTGCAGGGTTTTCGCTGATGGCCCAAAGTTACAATCAAAGTTCAGGGAATTCCTGCCAGAAATTCTACTCCACAGAGTCTTACATTTCGTAATTCATGCAAACGCCTACTTTTGAATGAAGTAACTGCTTTTGAATGAAGTAACTGCAGTCACGCAAGCAAAAAATAAAATAAAAAGGAAAAAATGCTGGAAATACTCGTGTCAGGTGGCATCTGTAGAGAGAGGAAGAGTTAACATTTCAAGTCAATGACCTTTCTAAAATAACTGATGAATTCTGATGAAAGATTGTTGACCTGAAACACTCTTCCTCTCTCTACAGATGCCACCTGACCTGAGTATTTCCAGCATTTGTGTTCTTTATTTCAGACTTCCAGCATCTACAGTATTTTGCCTTTGTATCAGCATTAACATTTGATACAGTACAATGCTCCATTGCATATTTGGTAAAACCCAAGAGGAGGACAGGCACTAACCTATAGAAAAGATATATTGTGAGACAAATTACCATTTGTAGTTAGGTCCAGATTAACATTTCAAGCAGTTGTCTGCCAGCTCTCGGCGAGAAACTGTAGGAGAGCAGTTAGTAACAAATATGTTAGTTTGCATAAGAAAAAAGAAAATTTACCTGTATCCTGGGAATTGAGCACTCTCTCAGAAGTGTCATTAAAAGGAGATGATGGCACATCTCGATCCCTGTTACCAACTGAAGAATGGAAGAAAAATCAGTTTCGTAGATAATCAGCTTTCCAAATTTGTAACATTCACTAGCTTTATTTGAAATTACCTGCTTCCAACATTTCAAAGACTCGGACATCAAACCATTCAAGGCCAGATCTTTCAACATCAGGCACCAGATGCAAGGGCGACTCTGGTAACAGAAGTGCAAACTGACGACTGGATGGAGAGTAATAACTAGAAACTGTTTGATGAGATGGTCTATGCTCCATCCCAAACACTGGAATAGTAAAAAGATTAAACTATTAGCCCATACCTTAAGAATATGGAAAATACATATTCATTTTTAACAGTTTGATTGTTAAGACAACAGATATTACGAGATAAGTGCAATGGATGTGGTAGGTCTTTCAGGGAGCCCCTGATTTAATTCTTTCATGGGATATGACTGCTGCTGACAAGGCCAGCATTTGCTCTCCATCCCTAATTGACAAGCTGCTTTCTTGAACAACTGTTACCCATTGTTGTGGGCAGATTCAGTGCTGTTTGGAAGGGAGTACCATGATTCTGACCCAATGAGTGAAGGAACGGCAATATCAAGTGTAGATTGATAAGAGCAGTAATTGACCAGATTGGATTTATCCTGCTGTTTGAACAGGACATACCTGGGCAATTTTCCATGTTGTCAGTTTCAAAAGTTTATTAGTATCACAAGTAAGGCTTACATTAACACTACAATGAAGTTACTGTGAAAATCCCCTAGTCACCACACTCCAGCTCCTGTTCGGGTACACTGAGGGAGAATTTAGCATGGCTGAATGTCAGCACGTCTTTCAGATCGTGGGAGGAAACCCACACAGACACGGGGAGAACGTGCAAACTCCCTACAGACACTGACCTAAGCCAGGAATAAAGCCCCTGGTGCTGTGAGGCAGCAGTGCTAACCATTATGCCACCATGCCAACTAGATGCTAGTATCATACTGGCATTGGAACAGCTTGGCTAGGGGCATAGTTAATTCTGGAATAGTACGACTGCTAGGATGTTGTCAGGGGAGCCCATAGCCTTTTCCATCATATCGAGATGACTAGGGTGTTGCCTGGGCTGGTGTATTTCAGCTAATGAAGAGAGGCTGGTTAGGCTAGGGTTGTTTTCCTTAGAACAGGGACGTTAAGCTGTACAAAATTATGAGCAACATAGATAGGAAGAAGCTTTTCCCCTTAGTAGAGAGATCAATAACCAGGAGGCATAGATTTAGGTTACTGGCAGGAGGTTGAGGGGGGATTTCAGCAAACATTTTTTCACCCAGAGGGTGGTGGGAATCTGGAACTGACTGCCTGAAAGTGTGGTAGAGATGGGAGCCCTCAACATTTAAGAAGCATTTAGATAAGCATTTGAAATGCCATCACATACAAAGCTGCAGACCAAACTACTGCTAAATGGGATTAGAATAGATAGATGCTTGATGGCCAGGACAGACACAGTGGGTTGAAGGACCTTTTTCTGTGCTGCAAAGCTCTATGACTCTATGATTTGGTGAAATTCACAGAACCATTACAGCACAGGAGATGGATGAACATTTAGCTGTCTGCACTGATTTACTAAACGAGTAATTCACTTTGATTGAACCTGCCTTCACTACACTCAGGCAATGCAGTGCCAGACCTTAACCATTCATTGCACGAAAACGCTTTTCCTTATTTAACTCTTGCTTCTGTTGTCAATTACTTTAAATCTGTTAGGGAGAATAGTTTCTTTTGATTTACTGTGTCCAGGTCCTTCATGATTTTGAATATCTCTACCAAATTTCCCTTAAACCTTTCTTTCTGCAAGGAAAACAGTCCCAATTTCTCCAATCTATCTTCACAACTGAAGTTCCCCATTTCTGGGCCATTATCATGACTTTTACTGCACTCACTCCACCCTCACAAATGTGATTATGGAATTAAGGGAGGGACAGCAAATTGGGCTAATAACTGATTAGAAGGGATGGTGGGGCAACATGTGGCACCTCACAGCACCAGGGACCCAGGTTTGATTCCCGGCTTGGGTCATCGTTGATGTGAAGTCTGTACGTTTTCCCTGTGTCTGCATGGGTTTCCTCCAGGTATTCCAGTTTCCTCCCACAGTCCAAAGATGTGCAGGTTAGTTGGGCTGGCTATGCTAAATTGCTCCCTAGTGTCAGGGCGACTAGCTAAGGTAAATGCATGGGGTTATGGAGATATGGCCTGGTTGGGATTGTGGTCAGTGCAGACTTGATGGGCCAAATGGCCTCCTTCTGCACTGTAGGATTCTATGAAGAAAGGATGATGTAAGTACAGTTTAAGCATGGTTAGAATTGGGAACAGTATCCTGTGACCATACTGTGCTTTTAGGAAATGTATTTACGTCATGTTTCTGGTGAAGGGAACTTTTCAAATTTCAGCTCTGATTACAGCGCCAATTTCTCTGCTCTGGGAGCCCCACCAGCTGAGAATGCAGAAGAATAATTGCACCTAGTTATTAGGGTGTTTGTTTTAATCCAAGTTAACGCAGTTTTGTTTTTTTTTCGGAGTTGATCCCTGGGGTTTCAAAGTAGGGTTAAATTAGGTTTAATGACAGGAGACTCATGTACTAATAGGACGAGCTAAGCTTACAGATGAGAAAGCAGCAAGTTTTAGTTTGGATTTTCAAGGAATAGCAGCTCTTCTCTCTCTGGAGACTGAAGTCTGAGCCCTGTTAGAAAATATACATCTTTCTCCAGAAGTGTTCTGGAGGTTTGAGGACTAGCAGCCCGTACCAGCACATAAGCCTGTTGTTTGCTAACTGATTTTGAAGAGAGGTTTACATCTATGAGGAATATTGCTTACATTGGAACTAATAGAGATAGCTAACAGTTAAGAATTGTTTCATGTCCTGTTTAAGTATTTCAACTGATTAAAGTTACACAAATTCTTTTTGTGTTTTAATTAATAAAAGCTTTCTAGTGGGTCAGCGCCTGGAGTGAAACACCTTGTCCTCACACCAAAGCCAAAAATCAAAAACGGTTGGAGTGTAGTCTAGCTTCAGAATATACTTGGAGTTTCCAATCTGGTCCCTGACATGTCAGAGTACTATTCCAAAACCACTTGTTTGCTGTGCACAATAATGATTTGAGTATCCATACTTTATTAATAGATCATACAGGAGAACATTCAGCAAATTATATATGCATAAAGAATATAAGGATAGTGCAGGAAAATAGTGAAGATAAGCCATGATCTTACGCAGCAAAGCAAGCTCAAGGGGCCGAAGAGCCTGCTCATTTTTCTCATATTCTTAAAAACTATCCAATAAGCTCAATTTCCCTGACTCGCATTACCAGTGAAACAATTTCTCCTTATCACTTGAGCAAAACGCTTCAACATTTTGAGCACCCCAACCAAATTGCTTACATTTTTATACTCTTGAGAGAATCCAGTCTCACCATTTATTAGTAACTCCTCATCCTTGACACCTTTTCATAATTTTTTGTTTTCATCAAAAATGTGCGGGTTAGGTTGATTGGCTATACTAAATTGCCCCACAGTGTCAAGGGACTATCAGGGTAAATATGTGGGGTTATAGGGTTAGGGCCTGGGTGGGATTGTACAGACTCGATGAGCCAAATGGTCTCCTTCTGCACTGTAGGGATTGTGTGAAAAATATTTTTAACAAATGCTTCCACTTCCATAGTTAATTTGCACACCTTGGCCCCACATGAATTGGGGATAACTCAATTCTGAATACCGTTCCTTGGAAACCAAACCTAAAAGTTGCAAACCCATAAAATTCAATGATAAAGCTTCGAGTTGCCAACTTTGGGCAACAAATGGATCCAACCAATGAGATGATTATTGGCTTGAACAAAATCAGACTTGAAATATACAAAATTAAAATCTGTAAGTACACAGGGAAGGGAAACGAGTTGAAGTTTTTATTTATATCGTAAAAGGTGAGGTACCTGTGGCGACAGCAGTAAACATGGCGATTCCACAACAATGACCGCTCCTCCTCGCGCCACAGCCTTCAACTGAAGCAGCGAACATCGCGTGCGCAACAAACTCTGCTGGCGCATGCGCTCCATCTCCAGACCGAAAGCAAACATCACTCGCGCTGAGATCTGGAGGGAGGGGAAATAGATGCCAGCAGAGGAGCAATTTTCTTTGTGCTGTTTGTCTGCAGGAAGCAATGCTTCCGAAGCTTCTGACATTATAAGTATCTCGATCTCCAGTTGGAAACAAAATTAAAAGGTTTAGTAAAGAATGGAATGAACAGCCAGATAAATTGTGGTAAAACTGTTGACATAGGCCCAAAGATGTGCAGGTTAGGGTGGATTGGCCATGCTAAATTGTCCCTTAGTGTCCAAAAATATGCAGGTTAGGTGGATTAGCTATGCTAAATTGCCCCTTAGTGTCCAAAGATGTGTAGGTTCGATTAATTTGCCATTCTAAATTGCCCCTTAGTGTTAGGGAGTGTAGCAGGGTAAATACATGGGGTTATGGGGATAGAGCCTAGGTGGGATTGTTGGGCCAAATGGCCCCCTTCTGTGCCATAGGAATTCTTTGTTTCTCTGAATGAAAACCAGATAACATTTGGTAGTGCTAGCCCCAAGATTCAGGAAGTAGTGAGATGCAGCTACATGAACTTGATAATTAGCTAAAATTGATGGCATTTAATGAAGATCAATGGTGGAATTTTCCACACCCACCAAAGTCAATGCCTATTTGAATAGCTCACTGTATTTTCCAGCCCCACACGGGTTTTATGGCTGTGACACAGCTGTAAAATTCAGCCCCATGATTTTGTATTCAGGTTCACTACCAAACATAAGAAATAGGAGCAGGAGTAGGCCATCTAGCCTGCCCCGCCATTCAATAAGATCATGGCTGATCTGAAGTGGCTCAGTTCCACTTTCCCGCTTTCTCCCCATTCCCTTGTCTGTCAAAAACCTATATACCCGTGTCTTAAATATATTTAGTGAGGCAGCCTCCACCACTTCAACGGGCAGAGAATTCCAGAGATTCACCACCCTTTGAAGAAGTTCCCCCTCAACTCCGTTCTAAACTGCTCCCCCCTTATCTTGAGGCTGTGCCCTCTAGTCCTGCTGTCCTTTGAGCGGGAAGAATCTCTCTACCTCTACCCTATCCATCCCTTTCATTATCTTATACGTCTCGATAAGATCCCCCCTCATCCTTCTAAACTCCAACGAGTACAGACCCAGTCTATTTAGTCTCTCTTCATAGTGCAACCCCCTCATCTCCGGTATCAGCCTAGTGAACCTCCTCTGCACTCCCTCCAAGGCCAAAATATCCTTGCACAAGTGCGGCGACCAAACCTGCACACAGTACTCCAGCTGTGGCCTCACCAGTGCCCTGTACAGTTGCAGCAAGACCTCCCTGCTTTTAGATTCTATCCCCCTCGCTATAAAGGCCAGCATCCCATTTGCCTTCTTGATCACCTGCTGCACCTGCAGACTAGGTTTTTGTGACTCATGTACAAGGACCCCCAGGTCCCGCTACACCGTAGCATGCTGCAGCTTTTCGCCCTTTAAATAGTAATCCCTCCTACTATTATTCCTGCCAGAGTGGATAACCTCACACTTGCTAACATTGTACTCCATCTACCAGGTCCTCGCCCACTCGCTCAGCCTATCCAGACCCCTCTGCAGACTTTCCACACCCTCCGCACAATTTGCTTTTCCACTCATCTTTGTGTCATCAGCAAATTTCGTTACCCTACACTCAGCCCCCTCCTCCAGATCATCTATATAAATGGTAAATAGCTGAGGCCCCAGCACCGATCCCTGCGGCACTCCACTAGTCACCAACCGCCAATCAGAATAGCACCCATTGATACCAACTCTCTGCCTCCTATTAGACAACCAATCCTCTATCCACGCTAACACCTTACCCCCAACTCCATGCCCCCTAAGCTTCTGAAGCAACCTTTTGTGCGGCACCTTATCAAACGCCTTTTGAAAAATCGAGAAACACCACATCCACTGGTTCCCCTGTCTACCGCACTAGTCACATCCTCATAGAAATCCAATAAATTTGTCAAACACGACTTCCCCTTAACGAATCCGTGCTGCGTCTGCTCTATCAAACCATTCTTTTTGAGGTGCCTCGCTATTTCTTCTTTGATGACGGATTCAAGCATTTTTCCAACAACAGACATTAAACTAACCGGCCAATAATTCCCTGCCTTTTGCCTGCTACCTTTTTTAAACAGCGGCGTAACATTAGCCATTTTCAAATCTTCTGGCACTTCCCCGGAATCCAGCGAAGTTTGGTAAATAATCACTAAAGCGTCTACTATCACCTCTGCTATTTCCTTCAGAACCCTGGGATGCATTCCATCCGGTCCTGGGGACTTGTCCGCCATCAGTCCTGCTAGTCGATCAAGCATTACCTCTCTAGTGACAGTAATCGCATTCAGGCCTTCAACTCCTACCATCCTTCTATCTTTAATAACATGGCAACACTGGATGGATTTCTCCCATTTTGAGACGCTGGGCTAATTTCTCTGACCTTGCCCACAGCTTGCATTCCCCGGTCCCACTACAGTGAACAGATTTGGCTGAACGTCAGATTCTCTGTTCTTGCTGGCAGGGCACGAAAGGCTGGAGAATTTCACCCTCAGTGCAGTGGTGAGTGGCTCCAGCAGCACCTGTCCTACTGACAAGGAAGGCAGAATCCCATGCCAGAGTCTGCACTTAGAAGCTTATTACCTTGCACAGGCAGATTCCCCTCTGAATCCGCTGAGGGGCTAGCAGCTAATTTGTCTGCCCACCATCATCTGAATAGGTTTGAAGGTCCTGTTGCCATATTTAAATACCACTCCAGCACACTGATAGATCATGCACGATGTCAGCAACTCAGAGGAAAAAGGCTAACAGCTTTAAGAAGACATCTGTCCCTTGATTTAACCACCTTCCTGAGCCCATCATCTGTGAGGTGTCCATGTCCCCTTGGACTTCTGGTGTCTTCATCTATCCCATTCTAGTAAGCACTGTGGTATCCCTTTTACCCCCTTGTTTGTGATGTTTTCATGCAGCTTTGTTAGGGTCCAGCTTCCCTCCCCTCGGTCTTCCCTCTGCCTTCCATTGTTCAGCTTCTACATCTACCTGTTCCATCTGCCATTGCAAGCCCTCACCCTATACCTCCACCTCCCCCAACCACCACCACCACCACCACCACCACCTCGTGCTCCACCCTGTACCCCAGACGAACTTCAGACATTTGTTGCAGTGGCTGCATGAGTCCTGCAGCACAGTGCTGTCCAGATAGACACTGGTGTGTGGCAGCAGGGACAATAAGACTCTTGTACTCCCCAGTACAAGGAACTGTGCTGATCTGACTCAGTGACAGAGGTGGGTCCATGGGTCCAGCAGCACGATACTGTCTATGAAGACAAGCTCAACATGGAGGTGGGGGGCAGGAACCAGTCTGCCCAGCAGCATGTTGGCGAGCACATCCAAAACAGCACAGAACGATGACAGAAAACTTTGTTGCACTCACCTTAACGTCTCTTGCCAACTGAGAGCTGTCTTGTGTATGCAACTCTTTAGCAATCGGCTTTGATGCCAATGTGATTTCCTGCTGGTATGACGTAAGTTTGGAAGGCCTGATGGAATATTGATGGGCAGCTCTTTTAATGAGCATGCATGGATACAAATGAATGCAAATAGCATTCACATCACCCGTCAACAACCTGACTGACCCATCATTAACCTGCCATTGGGAGAATTTCAATGTAATTTTATGCTGGTGGGATTCTGACATTTTAGCTCCTGCCAGATTCTCCATGCCCACCAGCCATCAAATTCATTGCACTTTGGTAGAATTCTGCCCATTGCTTCTTGATTGCCCTGGCATGCCATGTTTTATGCAGTACCAGTGATTGAGATGCTTCTGAAAAACTTCAGTATTCATGTTTCATTGTGATGTTGCTGGAGGTCTGCTGACATAGTCTTCTTTGGCAAAGGAACCTCCAACATATGCAAAAGCCACGAATGTCTCCTCTGCAGATGTGACAACATAGGCACAGGCAGGAAGACACATAGCTGGTCTCCAGGTTCTGTTTTCCTCTAACAAGAACAACTTGGAGGGTTCCTGGTAGTGTTAATGGTGGCACTCCAAGCCAAAAAAAACACTTTTGGATGAGATATTCAGAAGCCCATCTCAAAACTAACAGGAAAATATAGTGGGCCCCAAAGCTAGTGGAGTTGCGGATAACCAATTTCTGTTGGGTTCTCCCCAATTTCCAACTGCCCCATTAGTATATTGAGATGAAAATGACCCCTCAAATTTTTAAGCATTCATTTAATAATTGTCTGTTCAGATTTTCAAAGGAATTATTTTTGTTGTCACAGAATCCCTACAGTGCAGCAGGCCATTCAGCCCATTGAGTCTGCACTAACTATTACCCAGACCCACTCCCCCTTGCCCTATCACCATAACCCTATGCATTTACCATGGCTAATCCACCTAATCTACACATCTTTGGACTGTGGGTGGAAACTGGAGCATCTGGAGGAAACCCACACAGACATGGGGAGTACTCCACACAGTCACCCAAGGCCAGAATTGAACCCAGCACTATAAGGCAGCAATGCTAACCACTATGCCACCATGCTGCCCATCATGTTAAACTAAACCTTCCCCTGCAGATGCTGTACATTTTTCATCTTTGAATGTATCAGAACCATAATTTCAAATAATTGAATGATTCAAAAAGTTTTGCAAAGCTCTAGAAATGATCATATGTTAATGATACTTGATTTCTTATAAAGCAAAAAAAATTATTATTCATTGTAAATAGTATCAATTTCTATTGTAGGGCTTGAAATATTTCAGACAATATATGGTTGTGGTTAAGCATTTCTTTGACTCACCAGTTCATCAACTGGTTTACATACGTAAGTTTGTTCAATTCAATTTATTTCATTGTGCACAAGAGTTTAAAACATTGTGATGTAGAAGATGTACAAATATTTAAGTTTTTTATACAAATAAATTATTGTAAGTTAAGGATTCTTTTGGTCCTCACTGTTGTTATTTTCACTCTTTTTTAAATTCTCTTGTACCAAGCAATAAATGGGACCTGATCCAAACCTCTTCTAGTGTTGCACTAAAATCAGATAGCAGTGAGGATTAGGTGATTCACCTCATTTTTCCAAGTTTCTCGTGATGAAATACTTAAGGCCGGATTCTCCAACCTCATCTGCAGCTGGGATTCTCCATTCCTGCTGCTATGAATAGAGATTTGGCTGGGCACCAAATTCTCCATCTTCACTGGCAGCAGTGGGGTATAGCAGACTGGAGAATTCTGGCTTACTTTTTGATAATACACGTCAGATTGGAAACACAGAATAATGGGAATCACAAGCACAAATGCATGTCCTACCATTCTAAAATTGCACATTAAAGGATCATTACATTCCAAACATCAGCTGCACTATAGAATTTTAAATTGATAAGCTCTTGTCGAAGCAATAATCAAATCATTGTATTTTAATCACTTTTATTTCTTTATAGAAATAAATTACAATTGTTCCATTCACATTTACATTATTTAAGTTGACAGAATTTCTGCTCTTGGTCTAAAGAGGCTGCATTTTATGACCTAATGCACATTGTTAATAAGACTTCATGTTAACATTTTGAAGAGAAATGAAACATGTTTCTATCATATTTATTGATGTTCACAGCAGACTAAGAAAAAGGAAAGAAAATCCATTCTAAAGTTTTGCAAAATGCAGGCCTATTTAAATAAGAGGAATGTTGTCTCTTTAAAAAGATACATTTCTTCATCTGTTACAGTTTAGGTGTACACTTATTTTATCTGCACCTCTATTTTCACTACAACAAGTGTGCAACAAAACAAAATACAATATTAAACAACAGTATTACCTGACTGTACAGCACTTTCACACAACAATTCTGCCAGTATATCATAAATAACTTTTACACCCATCTTGAACTGAAACTGCAATCACATTACTCCACTTAAACAATACTGTAAACAGACAATTAAAGACCTGGGTCTTCACATCTAAATGTCCAGGACTAAAACAGAAACAAAAAAATAGCATCACTAAAATATAAGCCATATTGGCATTTACTATACGTTTCTATTTTTTAGTTCAAGGGGTCTGTGGTCATCTTGTATAATGTCAGCTATTAGCTCATCCTTCAGATTTAAGCCAAAAAGCTTCTATTTGGTGGACCAGGTGGATTTGATTTCTGCTTGTAATTTTATTTACATAAACGTCATAAGACTATAGGTTTTCTGCAACAAAATAATCTATTAATATATTTCTTTAAGTCTCTTCTAAAATAAAATAATGCGTCTCTATTTCTACATGTAGTCCACTAGAAAGAAGCTATATTAAAAATTTGTGCCTGCACTTTTTTAAATTCACTAAGGATATATTTTCATATTTTTGTTTTCTTTTGGTATGTATTACATTCAAAATCATAAAATCATGGAAATTGCTTGTTTTGCTAGCTGTGTTTCTCCAGGAAATCAGACAAAAACAATGTCCTACAAGTATGACAGAACAGTACTGGATTCTAAAGTTGTGAACTGAAGTATTTAAAGTAATGATTTTTACCATCAGAATGGAGAGATTTGTTTTTATTGCCAGGTGCCCTCAACAGCCTGCAACCAGCACAGTTTCTGCGTAGTTTTAATGTTTGAGGACTGTAGTGGCACTTCAGTCCATAACTTAGGTCTGTCTATCTCAATTATGTTTTGGAGAGTGGAGGGAAGTTTTCCAACGTTCTCCCCCAAACTGCTATATTTTCCCAACTAGACATTTTTTCCCCTTTCAGCTGAAACTTTCTTGACTTTTAGGATTCAGGGGTATATGGTGATCTGCAAGAATACCAGACAATCTCTGCTAACTGTGGATGTTCCCATTCAACAGTATATCTAGACTTGCTCACCATTTGCCCTCAGCAGCTTAATCTGATTGTGTTTGGACCAAGATTACTTTCATGGCACTTATATTAGTACCATATCCAAAAATGGTACAGAGTAGAATTTGCATTTTTAATTCTCTCCCATCTAATGATTTTCTGATATTTCTTCCCTGACACTAAAGAATAAACAATAAGCACTGTATATTGCTATATTATTGCACTGGAACTTCATCATCTCAAAAATATTAAGAAACAGCTAACAGTTAATAAACTGTACTTTATGATACAGAAGTGAAATTACCTTACAATATATAGGTAATTTTAATATGACTACAGAAAGTCCTTTGGAGAATTTGGCAGTGGATGCTTTTAGTGGGAGCAACTTAGATCAACATGCAAGTTAAGTTTTACATACTTAGTACTTCATTTCACAGCTTATGTTTTTGCAGGTCTTTTAATATCGTACTTTTTAAACTAGTTACAAGTTTTCATATTGTTATTGTACAACATTCTAAAATAATTATTCCCTTCTGCAAAGTATATTTTGCTTCAGCGTAAAAATATTAACTAAATTTTGATTTTCATATCAATGCCATAGAATTGTTCCTCCCCACCCACCCCCAAGGTTCACACAGGGATATTACTGCCAGCAGGCTGGTGAGGGTTTTAGGTGACAGAAGCCTCCCAATTTCTATTGGTGAGGAATTCTTAGAGAACATTTTCAACACTATTATTTATTTCCCACTTAGTTTTTAGTAGTGGTTTTAATTTGTACTATATATTGCACTGCAAGTTGCTTTATTACTTCAGAGGATAACATTTAGTGATCAAGGTAAACATGGTTGACAGACAAGATTTTTTCATGCAGACATGAAAACATACATTGAAATGTAAAAAATCATATGAAACAGCACTGATAATCACACAATAATTGTGATACAGTACATATAACATCAAATTATTCTTACTGTCTATATGTCAAGCATCTCAAATTATATGCTGGTTAAAGGTTAAGGCCTTTCAAAAGGTCTATTATTGTCAGTCAGGCTTTGTATTACAAAACTGAAATCTTTTAAAAATACACAAAACTACACTGATTTTCTTTCAAGAGCTCAAACTTCTATTCTGGTCAAGCTAAACACTTGCAAAGAAAAAAAAAAATTGGACTTAAAAGTTCAGACTTCTGTTTGAAAGGTCTTAATGGGTACTTAAACAGAAAATGTGCTGCCTTCAATATATTTTGTTTTCCAAGGACGTTCCAGGATGCAGTGTGGGTGTATGATTGAAAACCTCTCTGTTTTAGCTCTTCCCTGAGTCAATTACAACTTCATCTTTCTCTGTCAATGTTGGGATTTAAACCTAAGAATAAACAAGAAAAATACATTGATATCATGCTACTTTTATAGAAGAATGTCTCAGATCACTATACGAGGTGGAAGATGATTGATTTGGTGGAAGGGAAGAGAAGATTGAAGATGTGATTAGTTACAGATGTTATTTGCTAATCAAGCCAAATCTAGAAGGAAACCTGTTGTACTGGTCATAACATATTTTTGCCTTCTGAAAACAAGTAGAAACCTACTGATCCCAGAAGCATAGAATTTCAGGAATTCGTTTGGAATCCAAGAAAAAAAATCTATTAACAAGAACACACATGATTCAAGTTACACAGTTAAAACAATCTATAAAACCTCCCCAAAAGTATCCACTTGTAAGGACACAAGTAAACACCTTCTTGGTGACACTCCCTCAGATTTTTCACACCTAAAATCCAGTAATATTGTACAAGGCACAACTGCTGACTCCTTAGCAAAGGTATGCCACACAGCTTTTCACTCTCTTCCAATCTATTGTGAAAATACAAGAGCATTAAAAAACAAGACTGCTTTCTGGAACAAAGATTTTCCTGAGTTCTGGATGGCTGCATCAGATTTCCCAACTTCTTTCAGTAGAGAACTAGTCTCAAGACATCTCCCCCAGAATCAACACAATTCAGCTCAACAGCTTTCCTTAAATATCCTTTCATTCTCAATTCCATTGTCCTTTGGACTTAGCTTTTCCAAAAAATAAAAATCTTTCATATTTCCCAATTACCTCTATTTACAGTCAAAAAAATTAATAATCTTCCCTGGTTTACTTATGAAATCTTTGTAAACTTAAAACTTATCCCTCAGCTCTCTCAGACAAGTTGTCTTGATTAGCCTTTCCCTGACCTAATTAAGTAATTTACACAAAGTCTTCTTTACAGAACAAGACAATATAAGAAATAAGTATACCCTCACAGATTTTTTTTTAAAAAAGAGGCCCTTGAAGGCAGGGAGATATAGCAAAGCAGTGACTTGGGAAAAGATGCAGAGGACAGGGGCCTAATGCCGGAAAGATGGGCTTGAGCAATATGGAATGGAGGGGATGAGGAACATGTTGCAATATTAAGTTGACTGAATTTAGGGTGCAGGCTGGTATATATACCTGAAGAGGATTTTCTAAATAGGGTGGGATGAAGCTATGTAGGGATTTGAAAAATGGGATCTTGAAATTAAACTTTGGGTTACAGGGAATCAGTGGCATTAAGACAGGAATTGGATTAGATTTCCAGATCAGCTGAAGTGTTTTGGAGACCAGTGAAGGCAGAATGTTTAAGACATTGGTTGGAATTTTCTGACCACTCACACCAGTGGGATCTTCTGGTCCCGCCAATGGTGCACCCCCACCACAGGTTTCCCAGTGGCGAAGAGTGCATTCAATGGAAAACCCCGTTGATAATGACAGAGCCAGTAGATCCTGCTACTCACCGGCCAATGGTGGGCTGCCTCTGCCGTTGCGAAACATATGGCGAGTTGGATGGAAAATCCCACCCAATGATTCTCCAAGTGAAGGCTGCATGGATAAACAGATTTTACAGCTGACATGAAGTAATGGAATTAGCAGCGAATGTTTGAGGTGAAATGAGATAGTCTGAAGGACAAAGGTGGAATCTCAGCTCAAAGCTGAAGATAGGATTGAAAGGAAGACTGAATAATATAGTTGATGATTCTGGATATTAAAGAACTTGGGCTGAATTCTCCCAAAAAAATTCTAAGTATTGAATTTGCAGGAAAACTGGAGTAATTCATGCTGTTTTCTTCAGTGGGAGTTCACACTAGAATCTCCCACACTGCACACTGCAGAGGCCACCAGCATGAATAGCATTGAATTTCAGGGGGCAGGGCCTATTCCCATCCAGGAGGCTAAGACCAGCGGGCCTCTGCGCACGTGTACTGGCCCCGAACTGTCAGCCTCCCATTTGCTAGCCAGCTCGATTGCTGATCAGCCTGGGACCACTACAGTGCTGCCTCCTCAACCCCTCCCCGCCTGATTGTGGCCACCCCCCCACAACCAGTCCTGGGCCAGAAGATTAGCGTGGTGGGGTGCGAGAATCACTCCAAGTTCTGAGAAAAGATGAAATTGGGATTATGTTCTTTGGAATTTAAGATTATGGCAAAGCTTAGTTTATTATGAAGAGTTTAAAAAGAGAGGATAAAATTAAAACGAAGTTGGAAATATCACAAGTTAACATGTAAATGGTTTCAAGAGACAATGAGATGTGCTTCTAAACAGAAAAGATTGAGCAATGTGGTGAGGCTGTAGGGTTGGATCAAAAAAGAGAGGCTTGTTCAGCACAACAGCCTTTGTTTGTGACAATCCATGACAAACAGGTCTGTAGAAAGTGTAAACAACTGGAGGATTTCCGGATCAGGATTATTGATCTAATACCCGAACTGCAAACACTAAGCAACATAAAGGAGGGGCCGAAATAGCTGGACACTTTGTAGGCTATGCCTCTTAGAATAAGGTCATCTGTTTTGGTCAGCAGTGAGGGACAGGAAGATGTGACCATGAGTGAGGCAGGCAAATGGACCGAGCAAACAGGAGCCTCAGACTTTGCAATCATCAGACAGCTTTGAGGTGCTCACAACCCAATTTGTAGGGTGGATGAGCAGGCTGGCCATGGTACTATGGTACAGGAAGCTGTTCAAGTGGGGACAGCAAACAGGAATGGACTAGTAGTGGGGGACATAATCTGTGGATTATTACTTGAGCCACATGCAAATAAGATTAGAGAGATGAATGTCTGACTCCATAGGAAACTATAGGCCCATTACCTTGACATCTGTCATGGGGAAGGTGTTAGAATTCATCACTGAGCAGGTTATAGCTGGCACTTAAATAAACTCAAGCTAATTGGGAAGCATCAGCATGGTTTTGTGAAAGGGAAATCATGTTTAACCATCTTACTTCCCGCTGCAGTAAACTCTGACAGTGAGCAAGGTCAGAGAATCCAGCCCAAGGATTAAAATTTTGAATGACAATGTAAGTCACTGAGGACAGCAAAGATGGGTGAGCAGGACTTAGTGTGGGGCCCAATATAGAGTGGATCAGCCTAAGCCAGATTTTTGTCCAAGAAATAGCAGTTGAAAATTGCTCCCATTGGATTATTAACACTAGTCTTTTTACCAAGAATCAGAATTAAATCCAAATCAGATTGATGAGATAGACCAGTGCCAGATTTAGGCATAAACTAAACAAGCTACATCTTAGGGCTTCACAATCCCCAGGGGCCTCACAAAATTTCAGAAGGCTTACAATGAAAAGAACATTTAAGAGCGGATATCAGAAAAGAAAAAGAAAGCATCAGCTTGAAGAGCAACTCAAAAAATTACCAAAAGTTGACAGTTCTTTACTCCAGAAACAGATAAGGATCCACAAACCCAAGGTGATCAGCAAAGTTCAATTATGTTTTCAATTTTTTTGTGGCGACCCAAGCTCCTGTTTTGGTACGCATCTTTGTGAGGCCTTTTGGTTTAACTTTTTAACAAGGGCCCTCCAAGCTTTATATAGCTTAGGGCCTCACGAAGTCTAAATCTGGCACTGGGATAGACTGATGCTCTTTGCCAAATATAAGGGGTGAAGGTGAAATCAATTTACATATTTTGAACCCAGTTCATGTGCAGTTAGATCTACAGCACAAAGTGTTAATTTTTGCCAGAATTGATATCCATTTAATAGATTGGTGCATGAAAGGGCAATATCTAATTGTGCTGATGCTGCCCTTCTGAGTTTAGGGTTGTTGAAGCAGAGCAGTTGTACCTGGTCCATGATGTACAGACTGACATGAGTCATCTTAATGAACATCAAACATCACAGGGAGCAATTCCCACAAAAGGATTCTAAGTATTGAATTTGCATAAATCACGCTATTTGTTTCAGCAGTTTCAAAATGAATTTCCCATGCTGAAATCAGACAATGGGACCTATTCCTGCTGGAGAGGCCAACAGCATAGCGCCTGAGTGGGCCACTGCGCATGTGTCTGTCAACGCCAATATTGGCGCATCCGCAATGGCCCCGCACTGCCGGCTGGCCAGCTTGATCGCTGGCCATGCAACCCCTGCATTGCCGGATGTGCAAACCTCCCCCATCTCCCAACTGCTGGGCCCGGGTGTGTCCAGGCCCAGCCCTGACCCCCCCCCCCCCCACCCCCGCCAAACACTCGTCTCTACCCCCCCCCCCCACCCCCACAGCAGTCCCGATCTCCTCCCTCTCTCTGACCCCTCCCCACCTGAAGCTCCAACCTCCCCAGCAGTCTGCACCCCCACCTCCTCCCCACCACAATGACCAGGCCCGATCGTTGACATCCCTCCCTGTGTCACAGATCCCAGTGCACAGTGCCACTGATCGCCCGCCTCCCCCCCCCAGAGACCCCACCCTCAATGGGCCCTGCCCCCTTTGGCAGTACCCTATGCCAGATAGGCAGTGCCAAGATGCCCCCTGGGCATTGGCAATTTGCCCCTTGGGCAGTGCCAGGGGCCAGGCTGGCACTACAAAGGTAGCAATGCCTAGGGGCACCCTGTCCAGCACCCAATCCCCTGGGGGCCTCAACTGACCCCCCCTTCACTCCAGAAGGGTCAGGCTGCCAACTTCCTGAGAGTGGGGAGCTATACTAAACACCGCTGAAGTGAATGAGCCAGTCCTGGCAGAGGGTTGGGGGAGAGGCTAGCAGGCATGGAGATTTCAGTCCCAGGCTTGCTAACAGGATTTAAGTGATATTTAAATGAGTTGCTGAATATATTAGGCAGCTCCACACCGATTTCTGGTGTGGAGCTTCTGGCGCTGGGAGAGTGCAGAGGCAATGGCGCCCAGCGGGAAGCCTGTGAAATGGCCTCCACACAAGTCTCCTGGCCTGTTGCACTAAAAATGCAGCGTGGTGGGATGGGAGAATTGCCTCCCACAATTTTTCCAAATAAAGAAACTTGATGACTCACCTGATCCAGGAATATCAATTTACGTTGATTTTTGAATGGAACTGCTGTAAAAAGGAAAAAAAAAAGACGGAAGATGACAAAGATGTTCTTTTCAATATTTAGGGAGGCAGTTTTCATAGTGTGCATATTGGACAGAGCAATCTCACAGTTCACCCAATGAAAATAGCAAAAGGTCTGAACTATTTTCATGCTCAGGCCTGATGTACCAGGATTGGCAATGTGTCAGTACTAAACAAGCACTGGTACATAACTTCAGAGAGGGGGAAAGGTGAGATCTGGTGATTTCTCTGCAGTGCCAAATGTTTGGGAATAGAAGGACACCCAAGTCACCTTCAATATGCGGGAAGATTTTATGGGGCTTGAAGAAGCATTCATAGTGGAAGCAGCATTCTTCCAATCTCCACAAAAATCAGTTCTGCAGATATCTTGAGGGTATCTGGAGCTGCTTTAAGCAATCCCTTTAAGGGCTACTGGTTAGACAGATCTAAGCCTAGTATCAACACGCAGAGTATACCGGACATACACAGCCCATCAGTATCTGGAAATGGAGTTGGGGTCCTACAACCAGTGTAGGACCTGATTCAAATGTTTTATTAGAAGCTGCTACCTGAATTGGGCAGGAGGTGCATTGGAAAATTAAGCTGATAAACTGGCTGACAGCTCTCAGCAGGCAGCACTTTCACCCTGGGATCCTTGATCCAAGGAAAGGCTTGCCACTGCTCAGTTAAGTGCATTCCCAAAAACTGGCTCTTGTTAGCTCTCCAGTGAGACCCCTATTTCCAATGTTAAATTCTGCCCAATGAGTTTGTAATCCATCTCCCAGACCTTAATGTTAATAACAGAATACAAATGGAGATAGCTAACAAGAATCTATACCTGACAAAATTGAAATTAACACTGATTGTTAAGCTTCTACTCTCTGAAGATGCTGACTTTTATTAGGATACGCAGTTGTGAAGATGCCCACTGCCCTGAATTACCTGCAGCAACATTTCACTCGCGTATGAACATAAATAACAAAGGTTGCAAAGCAATTTGATCAAGCGGGAGCCTGTCTCTTCAGATGACCACGCATTTGCTTTCCAGCAAGGGTTACTAAGTAGCAGGCAGCAGTGAGAACCTTGGCTGATCACTGCTTCTGTAACTAGGACTGAAGTCAGTTGAAGGTCCATCCTCCCACCACTTCTGCTAACCTGAGGTCAACCAACAGAGCACACCTCCCAACCTGGATAGTTCAGTTATATAATAACTTTAATAACTGAGGGAAGCTAGAACCCCTGGGGGTAATTTTCTGACTTCAGCACACCTGGTGCAGATTGCGTTGATCCATAAAAATAGTGTGTGGGCCTAAAAATCAGCTCCATGCCTGATGCCACATTGCTTGCAATTGTCCCAGTCCCTTTCTAATGCCACAAACTGGATTGCACCCAGAAAGGGCGAGAAGCCAATTAGCATATTTGAAGTCGTATTTAAATATGCAGAGTCCATTCGAAGCCAGATTCCTCCAGCTCCCAGTTCCTTCTGACCTTCAGGTGAAGCATGAGACCATCGAGAATCACTACTGGTCAGGGGGCTTGGAGGCAGTTTGGAAACATGGTACTTAGCAGTCCCCTCACATGAAATATGACACAAATACATTGCTTAAATGCATGGTGTCATCACAGATAGGATGGCTATATGGTTTAAGTTATAGAAATACTAAAGTTGCATTGAATGAACACTAGTGTTACCTTTTTGAAGTTGTGTTATCCTTGGTCTTGTTGCTCTCTGTATTCATGCTGAGCGCCTTCCAAACTGTAGATTTGGACATTTCATCAGAGATATTAATTTCAGACGGATCACACCTATGAACAAAGTTTAGCTGTCATAATCAAGAAAGAGATCATTAAGATTGTCAGCAGAAAATTAACATGCCCACCTCAAGTGTGCTCCTTTCCAGTTCAGTCACAAAATAAATGTCATCCAGACAATCCTGTTCAGCTCAGAACGGGTAAGTGAGCTGTAGGTTTGTTTAATGCCACTGTTGTGGTGGTTTTATCACATGCTGTTTTATTTTCACTACTGGGGAAACTTTCCCCTCTCAACTTCAGTTTGCAAGGCACTTAATGGGCCATGCAGCATGCTTTTAAAAGTGGACACCACTGCCCATGCTAAATTGCTGAGTTTTTGCAAAACAAAATGAAACTTGTTTTTAGTTACATTTGTAAGTTGTTTTGGCAGGAGTCAGCATGTCTGTGTGGCTGAAGTTTACCCTTTCACATAAAGCCACGGCTATAAATCGTAGGGCACCAATCACTTTATATGTCAGCAGGGAGAAGGTCCTCAAACACTGTTAGTAATTCACATCTAAAATTCCTTCCACATATTATTCATTTATTTCATTGGCAAAATAAGTGTTAATGTAAAGGAACTTGTACTGCATGTACTTGGTCAGCATTTGCCAGCTTTTTGCGCTTACTTCAAAATTGCTTTGCATATCAGCAGTCATAAGGGAGGTTCTATAGCCAGCTGCTGTAGTATATACTATCTGTTGGATGTGCTGCAGCCATTCACTTAGCTGACTGCAATAGCATCTTTCAGCTCCGTAACCTTTTGCACCAAGAAGGCCAAGAGCAGCAAGGTCTTGGGAACAGCATCACTTCCAATTTCCCTTTGAAGGCACACATCATCCTGATTTGACATTATGGCATTGTTTCATGATTACTGGGAGAAATTCATGAAATTCCTTACCTTCATCAGAACAGCAGCAGCAATTCAAGGAGGACGCCCATCACCATTTTCTCATGGTAATAAGCAAGCCCTTACCATTCTGGCCAAATCACCCCAAAAAAACTGAAACATAGCACAATGACTGGCCACCAGAATACACTGTCTGGTTATAAACTGAAATTTATTTTGTTCTGCCATGTCCTGTATTGTGGCTCTGTTACACAAGATTTTGAAAAATGAAACTGTAATTATTCCATGAGAATGAATGTTCTATTCAAGTGTAGTAATATTTCCATGCTTATTTAAATACCTAAGCCAAAAATATTTTTAAAATATAATGAATTCTGCACCCCAACCTTTACCACATTCCTAATTTCAGAAGCACAATACATACATTCTCCATATGACAGTGTAAAATCTTCCACTTCCAACATGAAAAGTTTTGTGAGGTAGTCAATCTGATTTGCTGCTCACTGTTTTAAAAATGTTCTAACCTGCTCCAGGACTTGGTGCATATGCATGTTGGTAAGTGTTATCAAATAAGCAACAAGAAGCACTGTTTAGACTTGAGCAGTAATGTCTTATTTACAAAAAAAATGCAGAAAGAGCTGAGCAAATGAAAGACTTTCTGGATTTCCCACACTTTCAATTTGCCAACCAGATGATTGAAAAATAGATCCATGTGCACTGTACAGCAGAATTAGCAAAGTTTTGCAGATTTCAGCTCATTAAACAGATGACTAACAACTGGCGCTGCAGCTTTATTGCAGTATGGTATTGACTCTTCAATTGTGCGTCCATTGCAATGCATTTTACTCTGCAAATGTTCTATTCAAGAAAATAGCGCAAATCCGCAAGTGATTTAGAAGTCATAGAAATCAAAAGTGGTCCAGTTTTTATACATTTTTAAACACATAGATCTGAAACATAATTGAAACAGGTAATTAGCCTATTCCACAAAGGAATTTAGGCATCTCTCTTCATTTGAGAGAAACAATTGGTTATATATAGCTGGAGGGGTACCTCTCTGCAAGATGAGGTCAGCCTCCATGAACTACCAATCGTAACACGAGGATAACAAATTGAGACAATAGCAGCCTACATAGTATTCCTTTTGCGCAGTAATAGGATATTGCTGATGTTGTGCGTTGCAATTTATTGTAATACTGCTGGTATCCAGCAGATTAAAATATTGACAGTGCATCCAGTACATTCTTGCACTGTTTTACCATAGGCATGCTATTTGTCGGTAGGGTATGAAGCTGCAAGACTTGAAATGTTTTTTTGAATATATTGGTTGGAGTCATGCCCCAAAATAATAATGCATGATTGTGAAATGTAATCACAGTGCTCAGAGAAACCTTTGGATAACAGGTCATCAATTCTGCTGAAACAAAAATAAAATACTGCAGATGCTCAAAATCTGAAACAAAAACTGAAAATGCTGAAAAAAACTCAACAGGCCTGGCAGCATCTGTGGAGCGAGAAATATGGTTAACGTTTCAAGTGTGCATAACTCTTCATGGTAAATTTTACTGGTGTTCTGTATGCTTAGAGAGAATATCTAATCTGATCTATTTACAAATACTCATCTTATTCAGATGTAAAAACATAATATATTAACCAAATAATAATTTATGTATTCTAGTTTGGTATCATTTGGGCGAATATAGAATATAAAAGCAGGGAGGTCTTGCTGCAACTGTACAGGGCACAGGTGAGGCCGCAGCTGGAGTACTGTGTGCAGTTTTGGTCGCTGCACTTGTGGAAGGATATATTGGCCTTGGAGGGAGTGCAGAGAAGGTTCACTAGGCTGATACCGGAGATGAGGGGGTTGGACTATGAAGAGAGACTAAATAGACTGGGTCTGTACTCGTTGGAGTTTAAAAGGATGAGGGGGGATCTTATAGAGACATATAAGATAATGAAAGGGATGGATAGGGTAGAGGTAGAGAGATTCTTCCCACTTAGAAAGGATAGCAGGACTAGAGGACACAGCCTCAAGATAAGGTTGGGGGGGGGGGGGGTGCAGTTTAGATCAGAGTTGAGGAGGAACTTCTTCACTCAAAAGGGTGGTGAATCTCTGGAATTCTCTGCCCATTGAAGTGGTGGAGGCTACCTCACTGAATATATTTAACTCACAGGTAGATAGGTTTCTGATAGACAGGGGAATGAAGGGTTATGGGGAGAAAGCGGGAAAGTGGGACTGATTCACTTCAGATCAGCCATGATGTTATTGAATGGCAGGGCAGGCTCGAAGGGCTAGTTGGCCTACTCCTGCTCCTATTTCTTCTGTTACTATGTTCTTATGGGTTAAAAAAAACTGAAAATGTTCAATGCAAACAGCATGAAAACATCTATACTCAACCACTAAAAATGTATGAGCTTAATTGTGAAGTATTAGAAGCACTATTGACTGGATTACCTATAAATATTACTCTTTACTGGGCTTTGAAGCAGTTTTCTACTTTCCATTGGTAGCTGCACACCACTGTCCGCTGGTTCCAGCATTTTCTCCGATTCCTAAGTGAGAGAGATACAAACACTGTACTAGATTTTAAAAAAATCCTTCCATAATGATCTGATAAAAATATTTTCTACATGATATGAATGATGATCTACAGAAATCCAGGGATATTATTATACAGATACGCAACCAGGGATTGATTTTTTTCTGTAGTATGAGGTATGTGGTTTTGAGAAATAAAAACCTCACCGTGGCAGAGTTCCAGTTTATTTCCACACACTATTATCATATGTAACCCTTCCCAACCCCCCCAAGTGTTAGAAAACACCAAAGTGTTTTCATTTAAAAAAAATTACCAAATATACTAACTGAGAACATTTCTTTGCCAGCTTTATTCAGAATTTTCCAAATTATACAAAAAATGAACGAGTTAATTTTTGTACCATAAACTAAAACGATCTACAAATTCCTTCATTACAGTTCAGAGATTCTAATTATTTATTCAATGGAAAGAATTTGCAAATTAATTATGTTTAATTAATGTTCTTCAAAAGTGAATTTGCTCAGACTTAAGAAGCCACTGAGGCAAGAAGGGGATCAGTGGATATGGAAGTTAATATGCAGAAGGTCAGTCTTTGCAGTTAGAAGTTATCTAAAAAGGAAGTAAGTGCCAGAAAAGTAAATTGGCCAACAGAACCATGGTACATGGCTTATTATTTTTTTTCTTATTGTTTTTCAAAGAGAGACGTGAAATTGTACAAAGAAAGTGAGGCTTATTTTCAACTGTTAATCTATATTCTTACTTATTCTTTGTAAAATAAGGCAGTTTAATGATTTGAGTCAGGCTTTCTCTTACTGAAGCACTTATTAGTTGTTTACTGAGAAAGACTTGGGGTAATTTCTATTCTATTTAACTTAAGAAAATATGACCTGAAGTGTGATAATGCGTGTAAAAACATGCATCTGAAAGATACAATTTTCTTGTTCAGATCACAAGAGGTCCTATTCCTAAACCTTGAATTACAATATATAATTAGATATCGGTCAGTATAGGTACACTGCTGGATGTCAAGATCGTTGAAGTGAATGACCAGCAACTGGTAATGGGTACCGATACAAAACCACATTATTGACAAGACATCTGGACGAAACTTCTATCAAGTAGCCCCCATAGAAAATATGATTTTAACAACATTTGCAGATCATGAAAGCTTTTCATGACATTAATGTGTTTCATTAATACAAACCAGATACAATGAGCAATTTAAGTAATGTGCAGCAGTTAGACTCAATACTCATATTACTGATTTTGTACCTTCATGTATAGTTGTACACCAACAATCTCTAGCTGAAGGTCATAGATAAAAGCAGGATAAAGAGATTTTACCTGACAAACTCATTCTCTTGTTGTGGTCTAAAATAAGGTTTAAATGATCCAGTGAATCCAATTATTCATGTAGTACTTAGTAGGTGGTGCGATGGCACAGCAGCTTTTCATATCATTATACTGTCATATTGTGGTAGGAATTGCAATTTTAACTACAATACCTGACATTGAATTCTCCATGATGGAGTCAGGGAGAAAAATAAACGGGCCCGATTTTACCAAAAATTGAAATTGTGGTAAATTTGGGTAGCAGGCCAGTAATGCGATCGGCACCTAAAACTGAGCAGATCATGCCTTTACCAACACCTGATTTGCGCGCGGATCCGTTCTGCACCTCAATCGGGCGGCCGGATGATTTAAATAGACTTAATGATCCGTACCAGAAGTTAGGCGAGGGGATAGTTGGGAAGGGGGAGCGGGGGGTATAAATCTGATACTCACCCGTGGATCCACCTCATTGTTCTCCGGAGCAGTGTACCTGGTGGCTTTGGTGAGTGTTGGATTTACTTGGAATCATTTTCTGACTGCACTTCCGGTTTGTGTGTGTGTATTTTACTTCCGTACCGGAAGTTAGGCGAGGGGATTGTCGGGAAGGGAGAGCGGGGGGTATAAAAAGAAGGTAGTGATAGACAGCGGGCAGCATCGGGAGCGGGCAGCGGAGTGAGTGGGAGTTATAAGGGCTTTGGCTCGCTGGGCTTAGAGAAGGTGAGTTGCAGTTTCTATCTTTCCTGGGTTGCATTTCGACACATACAAACCCAAGGGAGGTTGGGACATGGCAGGAGCTATGGGGAGGAACATAAGCTGTGTTAGGTGCCACATGTGGGAGTTCTTGGAGGCATCATGTCTCCCGAGGGTCCACATCTGTGTTTTAGAGTTGCAGCAGTTAAGGGCCCGGGTCAGGCAACTAGAGGGGCGTTTAGAGGATGCGTTTCTGGTGAGGGAAAATGAAGAGTTAATGGCTAGGAACCATGAGCAAGAGGAGGTCCCAGGGGCTGAGGAGCAGAATGGGTGGACAACTGTCAAGAGGAAGAAGAAGAAGAATAGTCCTGGTCCTCAGACCTCCCCAGTGGCTCCCCAAGGTTCATCAACAGGGGCACAAAAGGATAGACAGGAGGGCCAGAATGACTTAGAGGGACAGAAGGGGGCTGGCAATGTGATAGTGGTAGGGGATGGGAAGGTCAAAGGAATGACAGGAGGTTCTCTGGGCAGAGGCATGACTCCAGGATGGTGGTTTGCCTCCCTGGAGCAGGGGTACAGGACATAACGGAAAGGATAGAGGGAATTTTGAAAGGGGAGGGGACCCAGGCAGAGGTAATAATACACATAGGGGAGAGGGACGTAAGAAGGCGGAATAGGGCAGATGTACGTAGGCAATTTAGGGAGTTGGGGTGCAAACTGAAGAGCAGGACCTCCAGGGTGGCATTCTCTGGGCTGCTGCCTAGTACCGGTAGGGCTAGGAATAACGAGATCATGCAGCTGAATGCATGGCTGAGGGATTGGTGCAAGGTAGAGAACTTCACTTTTGTAGACCACTGGGAGGTATTTGTGAGAGAAGGGCAACTGTATAGGAGGAATGGGGAAAATTTGAATGGGAGAGGGACAAATGTCTTAGCAGGGAGGTTAGCTGGAGTGTTTGGGCAGGGTTTAAACTAATAGGGAGGGGGGGTGTGGGGGTGTGATTGATAGCTCAGTAGACACTGGGGTCGGGAGGGAATTGGGTGATAGGGTAGGTTTGGGTGAAAGGAAAATTATCAGGGAGAAGGAGGTTCTGAGAGGCACTGGTGGGTTGGACTGCGTCTGTTTCAATGCGAGGAGTGTGACGGGTAAGAAGGATGAGCTTAGGGCCTTGATGTTTGTGAGGGAGTTGGATGTGGTGGCAGTAACGGAGACGTGGTTACGTGAAGGGCAGGATTGGCAGCTGAATGTTCCTGGGTATAAGTGTTTTAGGTGTGACAGAGGAGGGTTGAAGAGAGGTGGTGGGGTGGCGTTGTTAGTAAAGGAGCACATCACAGCAGTGCAGAGGGAGGACAATACGGAGGAGTTAGGGAGTGAGTCGCTGTGGGTGGAGTTGAGGAATAAAAAGGGAGCGATTACGATGCTAGGGGTATACAATAGGCCACCCAACAGCCCGAGGTCAGTGGAGGAAGGTATTTGCAGAGGCATTTTAGATAGGTGCAGAAAGAATAAGGTGGTTGTAGTGGGTGACTTTAACCTTCCTGGAGTGGATTGGAAGGTGCCTAGAGCTGGGGGTACGGAGGGAGAGGAGTTTGTAAAGTGTGTGTTGGAAGGGTCCCTAGAGCAGTACGTAACTAGCCCGACTAGGGAGGGGGCTATACTGGATTTAGTGCTGGGAAATGAGCCGGGGCAGGTGGTTGAGGTTGAGGTTGAGGTAGGGGTAGGCGAACATGTGGCTAACAGTGACCACAAGTCCATCTACTTTTGGATAAAAATGAAAAGGAATGACTGCCGGCCGAAGGGGAGGGTTCTGAACTGGGGGAAGGCCAGCTATAGTCGGATTAGGAGGGAGCTGAAGGACACTAATTGGGAGAGGTTGTTAGCTGGCAAGTCCACGGTTGGTAAGTGGGAGATTTTTAAGGGCAAACTGAAAATATTGCAGGAAAGGCATGTTCCGGCTAAGCAGAAGGATGGGAAAGGCAGGATTAGAGAGCCGTGGATTACAGGGGGTATCGAAGACTTGGTCAGGAAGAAGAGGGAGGCATATGTTAGGTCGAAACAACTGGGAATGGAGAGTGCGCTGGAGGAATATAGAGAGAGTGGGAGGGAGCTAAAAAGGGGAGTTAGAAGGGTGAAAAGGGGGCATGAAATGGCCTTGGCTGATTGGATTTTCCTTAATCCTAAAGCATTTTACTCTTATATTAGGAGCAAGAGAGTGGTTAGAGGGAAAATTGGTGCTCTTAGGGACAATGGAGGGGAGCTATGTATCGAGACTGAGGGAATGGGGGAGATCCTGAATGAATACTTTACGTCGGTATTCACGAAGGAGAGGGGATTGGTGTCGTGTAGTGTCTTGGAGGGAGCTGTAGATCAGTGGAAGGAAATATCCATTACGAGGGAGGAAGTGCTAAGGTTTTTAGGTAGCATAAAAACGGATAGAGCTCCGGGGCCTGATGGTATTTATCCCAGGCTGCTTAGGGAGGTGAAGGATGAAATTGCTGGGCCTCTGACGCAAATCTTTGTCTCTTCTTTGGACACAGGTGAGGTCCCAGTAGACTGGAGGGTAGCTAATGTGGTACCGCTGTTTAAAAAGGGTAGTAGGGATAACCCTGGTAATTATAGACCAGTGAGTTTGACATCGGTGGTAGGAAAATTATTGGAAAAAATTCTTAGGGATAGGATGTATGAGCATTTGGAGCGTTGCGATCTGATTAGGGATACGCAACATGGCTTTGTTCGGGGGAGGTCTTGCCTTATGAATCTGGTGGAATTCTTTGAGGAGGTGACAAAAACGGTTGACGATGGGCGAGCCGTTGATGTCATCTATATGGATTTCAGTAAGGCGTTTGACAAAGTCCCTCACGGTAGGCTGGTAGAAAATGTTAAGGCACATGGGATACAAGGACAGGTAGCTAGGTGGATCGAAAACTGGCTGGGAAATAGGAGACAGAGAGTAGTTGTCGAGGGGACCTTTTCTGGCTGGAGGTCAGTCACCAGTGGTGTGCCGCAGGGCTCAGTACTGGGACCTCTCCTCTTTGTAGTATATATAAACGACTTGGAAGAGGGCGTACGTGGTGTGATCAGCAAATTTGCGGATGACACCAAGATGGCAGGATTGGCAGATACCGAGGAGGACTGTCAGGTGACACAGCAGGATATAGATAGGTTGGTATATTGGGCAGATAGATGGCAGATGGAATTTAATCCTGACAAATGCAAGGTGATGCATTTTGGAAGGAATAATGCAGGGAGGAGTTATGTGATAAAAGGTAGACCGATTAAGAGTATAGAGATACAGAGGGACCTGGGAATGCAGGTGCACAACTCTCTGAAGGTGTCGACACAGGTAGAGAAGGTTGTGAAGAAAGCTTATGGAATGCTAACCTTTATAGGAAGGGGTATAGTGTATAAGAGCTGCCGTCTAATGCTTCAGTTGTACAGAACGTTGGTTAGACCACATTTGGAGTACTGCGTCCAGTTCTGGTCACCTTACTACCGGAAGGACGTGGAGACCCTGGAGAGGGTGCAGAATAGGTTTACCAGGATGTTGCCTGGCATGGAAGGACTGAGTTACAAGGAAAGGTTGGAGAAACTGGGGCTCTTCTCCTTAGAAAGACGGAGATTAAGGGGGGATATGATAGAGGTGTATAAAATACTGAAGGGAATAGATAGAGTAAACAGCGGTAGGCTTTTCCCTAGATTGGGGACAATTACGAGAGGTCACGATCCAAGGGTGAGGGGGGAGAAGTATAATTTGGATACGAGAGGAAGGTTTTTCACACAGAGGGTCGTGGGGGTATGGAACGCGCTACCGAGTAGGGTGGTGGAGGCAGGCACGTTGGACTTGTTTAAGGTTTACTTAGACAGACACATGAGCGAAGCAAGGATGGAGGGTTATAGTAGAGGGTATTAAATAGGGTCAGAGCCTCGGGACGACACCAGAAATGTAGTATTATATGTTAACGTTTTTGTCTTTTTATTCCACAGGGTCGGTCCACCTTGTTGTCAAACGAGGGGCATGCACACTGTGGCTCATGCGTGGGCTGCTCTTGGAGGTTCTGGGAGTGGCCTAGTACTTCGTGTCGTTGTGTGTGCTTAATCCTGGACCAGCAGATGGGCACCACAACAGCTCGGTGACTATCACTGTTTGCTGTGCCGATACATAGATTTGGGCCAGTGTCTGTGGGAGTTTGTGCATTCTCCCTGTGGTTGCGTGGGTTTCCTCCGGGCGCTCCGGTTTCCTCCCACACCCCAAAGATGTGCTCTTAGGCTGATTGGTTTTACCAAATTGACACTATTCTCCCCTGAATCTGGCTACATTAGGGGTTCCACTCACATACACACAGGGCGGGGTAGGTGTGGGAAGATGCAGCGGTGTGGGCTCGTTGGGCTGAAGGGCCTGTTTCCCGTGCTGGGATGTTCTTTGTTCGACTGCCAAATCCCACTTTATCGTCTTCGGATCCGTTCTGGATCCGTGCTGTTACCAACCTGCAGAATGAAAATCCGAAGCGGACTCCTATTCTGCAGGGGGACCTCCAAAGCCCATCCTCCTCGAACACCCTTCACAGACCCCCCGCTAACTACCCCGGCAGACCCGCCACCCGCCTCCCCCCCCTCCCCTCCGTGGTTGGACCCCCCTGGGAGGCAGTGCCCCCCCACCGCGGTCGGATCCTCCTGGGAGGCAGGCCCCCACCCCCTCGGCACAGCACACCCCCAACCTACCTGGATTGTTGCTCTCCCTCCACCATCCTTCTGACCTGCATTCGTTGAAGTGGAGATGTTGGCATTGGACTGGGGTTAAACACAGTAAGAAGTCTCACAATACCAGGTTAAACTCCAACAGTACTTTTAACTTGGTGTTGAGACTTCTTGCTGTGTTCACCCCAGTCCAATGCTGACATCTCCACATCAACAAGCGCAGGTTAGAAGGATGGTGGAGGGACAGCAGCAATTCAGGTAGGTTGGGGGTGTGCTCTGGTGAGGGGGGTGAGGGCCTACCTCCCATGGGGGTTCCGATCACGGCTCATCCTACCCCCCAGTTTTTGTCTTTCGCGCCCGGGCACGCTGTTTCAGATCTTTCTTGAACTGCGCATGCACAGTTCAACGCTCCGATCGTTCAGGCAGCACTAAGCCCTGCCCACAGCACAGACTGGATGGCAAAAAGCGTATGGGCGTGCTGGACCAAGAATTCCAGGCTTGGATCCGTTTTACGTCCAGATCCAGCCCTTAGCCTCCGATTGGTAAAATCTGGCCCAACAAGTCAATGTTTAGATTGCTCTTAGAGCTGATTTCAAGTTGTCATTTGTAAAGCTGAGAAGGATCAATAAATTGTTTCTGTGGGATGGGGAAGGCAAGGTAGTTCAATGAAAGAAAGAAAAATACATTTAAAGAAGGGAGAAAAATAGCATCGTGACTTTGCATGAAGTTATATGCAACAGATTAATGTGCAAATCACTGGTTTAGCACAGAATTAAGAACATAAGAAATAGGAGCAGGAGTGGGCCATCTAGCCCTTCGAGCCTGCCCCGCCATTCAATAAGATCATGGCTGATCTGAAGTGGATCAGTTCCACTTTCCCGCTTTCTCCCCATAACCCTTAATTCCCTTGCCTACCAAAAACCTATCTACCCGTGACTTAAATATATTTAGCAAGGTAGCCTCCACCACTTCAACGGGCAGAGAATTCCAGAGATTCACCACCCTTTGAGTGAAGAAGTTCCTCCTCAACTCCGTTCTAAACTGCACCCTCCCCCCTTATCTTGAGGCTGTGCTCTCTAGTCCTGCTGTCCTTTGAGTGGGAAGAATCTCTCTACCTCTACCCTATCCATCCCTTTCATTATCTTGTACGTCTCTATAAGATCCCCCCTCATCCTTCTAAACTCCAACGAGTACAGACCCAGTCTATTTAGTCTCTCTTCATAGTTCAACCCCCTTATCTCCAGTATCAGCCTAGTGAACCTCCTCTGCACTCCCTCCAAGGCCAAAATATCCTTGCGCAAGTGCGGCGACCAAAACTGCACACAGTACTCCAGCTGCAGCCTCACCAGTACCCTGTACAGTTGCAGCAAGACCTCCTTGCTTTTATATTCTATCCCCCTCGCTATAAAGGCCAGCATCCCATTCGCCTTCTTGATCACCTGCTGCACCTGCAAACTGGGTTTTTGTGACTCATGCACAAGGACCCCCAGGTCCCTCTGCACCGTAGCATGCTGCAGCTTTTCGCCCTTTAAATAGTAATCCCTCCGACTATTATTCCTGCCAAAGTGGATAACCTCACACTTGCTAACATTGTACTCCATCTGCCAGGTCCTCGCCCACTCACTCAGCCTATCTAGATCCCTCTGCAGACTTTCCACACCCTCCGCACAATTTGCTTTTCCACGCATCTTCGTGTCATCAGCAAATTTTGTCACCCTACACTCAGCCCCCTCCTCCAGATCATCTATATAAAATGGTAAATAGTTGAGGCCCCAGCACCGATCCCTGCGGCACTCCACTAGTTACCAACCGCCAATCAGAATTGATTGATACCAACTCTCTGCCTCCTATTAGACAGCCAATCCTCTATCCACGCTAACACCTTACCCCCAACTCCATGCCCCCTAACCTTCTGAAGCAACCTTTTGTGCGGCATCTTATCAAACGCCTTCTGAAAAATCGAGAAACACCACATCCACCGGTTCCCCTCTGTCTACCGCATTGTGCGTAGAATTGTGCATAGGCACAAATTTCTGAATGTGCAAGGGGTAACTACTGTACAGTGTTTAAAATGTTATCAAAAAAGAGAACTTGTATACATTCATAAAATATCGACAGCCAACTAAGTAAAAGGGAAAGATGGTCCAGGATAGTACTTTTTTGTAATTTTTGTAATCTACACCATGTGTAGAGGTAAACGTACCAGAATTGTTTTTGCTGACATGGATACATGGGTCCAAGCAAATCTCTAGTAAATAATTTTTACTAAAACATTAAAATAAATATCTAGTGCATACATATTATTTTCTGGAAAAAGGAAAAACGCATTGTAAGAAAAACTTACTCAAACTTTGTCTCAGCTTTAACTAGTGACTAACATTTGCCAAATAAAACCTTCCCTTTATCTGCACATCAGTTCTCCACATTCATTTCATGTATGTTAGCTTATTATGAGAATTAAATCTTACCCCATCCTCTTTGACTTTTTTGGCGTCATCTAGTTTTTTCTTCTTACTTTCAGGCATTAGATCATCAAGCCAGCTTAGCTCACGCTTCAGGAAGCAAAGGTCCATCAATTTTCTAACAAAAACTAGAGCTAACACCTGCAACATATCATCAGAGATCAGATTAAGAAATATTGAAGAAATATACACAATTTCATTGTTAACAATGAAATGTGATACCTATACTAAAACATACAAAAAAAACCTGATTTACAACAGGTTCTCCTTACATTACAGACTTCTGTAGTCATTTCCCCCAGTTGTTTCAAAGGGAATGCATTTTATTGCTTTAATGTTAAATATAGAATTATATATATACACATATATAGGCATCATACTCCTTGTTACATTATCTGCTGCTCAACCAGATCAGGTATTCTAATATGCACAGACTCCAGTTACCAGAAGACCAAAGTAAATACTAATATGAATGTTTCAATATTAGGCATATGCATATAACTTGAAATATCAAAAGTTAGGTGAGCCAAAAACATAGGGCTGAGAAATTCTTCTTTATGAACTAAAAACGCATTGGCAGAATTTTCCATTCTGAAGACTAAGTACAGTGGTACGGGGAAAGTCTGTATGATTCCTGCGGGGTAGCGAAGCAGAATTTCACAGCCGATTTTCCACTTTTGAGCTCATTAAATATGCCTCAATGAGGAGCTTATCAAATCTTGTGGTGGGCTGGGCAGGGATTAGTCTGCCCCACTGAAACTGTGAAGTTCCTGGCACCATATTTGAAGGGCACCCACACACACATTCACTCACTACAGGCCCAGTGTGTATTGAAGGTACACATTACAATACCAACCAAACATACAAATCTCTCTACTCAATGTTTCAACAAGACCTTCCTGGGAATTCTCCTCCAGGAAAGGTGGTAGGTCCTCTTTGCAATGGACAGGAGCTGGAGGTCCACTCAACTGGTCATGCTGGTATGGGAGGAAGTCAGCACCCCTGTGGCAAGCAAAGCAGAACCGCCTTGCAGTGCAGGAAGCAAATTAATGAGCTGATTTGTTCTGCCAGGCTAAGTGAAACATTTACGCACTCCAAACTCTCTCTCTCTCATAAGGGCATCACACAATCTAAGCTTGAGTCTACAGGGATGTTGCACACTACCAGATGTGGCATCAGCATTGAACGTTTGACAGCCACCTTAATATCCCCATCTTATGTATGTATGATCCTGCACAAATAGCATCTTAATCCCTTACTCGGCAGGGTTCAGCATACATAAAAGGCATAAATGCTTCTGAACTGCTCATTCATCCACGGTGCTGACTGTCAAACCATCTGTCTTTATGCAGGACGAGCTGTCCCATAATCAGTGGGAGAGCCAAGGCCAGAGGGGTGACCTCAGAGCTGAGGGCGCTCTTGTTTTATGAAGAGCAGGTTGCAGTGCTGCTGGTGAACAGAGATCATTCCCGCATGGAAAGCGAAATCTGCCTCTCCCAACAAACCTGTGAGATTTCACGCAGTAAACATCTGTCACATGCAGACAATGGCTATAAGCGACCTATAGTGCAGGAACCTGTGTAAGCAATCACTGATTGTCACTTTTCTCTATTTCAGCACCAAAGAAAGGCAGAGGAAAAGGTCAAGCAAGTGCCTCAGCCCCAGAACACCTCTGATAAGGATGCAGAGAAACCACCAGATTAAGACCCAAAATTGCATTCACCTGCACCCTCCGCTAGAGCGGAAACATGCACCTCGGTGAGTCCTAGTTTGAGTAATCTCACGATCACTATCTGCTGATCAGCTCACAGACACATGTCCACAGCAGGCAGAGGCAGTAACTGGTATCTAACATTCTAAGGAGACCAGGCCCCTGCAGAGACTGGAGTCCAGTGATGAGCCTAGGGAATCAGCCCTGAGAGAAATGTTAGAGATGCAGAGACGAGCAGGAGAACATCATGCAGAGTTGTCAGAAGTCATAATCAGACTAGAACGACAGCTAGTGGAGTCCTTCCACGCTCTGTCTAATGTTGTGGCTTTGGTCTGTGAGTGCACTGGACAGTTTCAAGTCCAACAGTTTCTGTCGGATCTGCATCCAATTACTCTGGCTACGGGCGAGTCCCAGCAGCGGCTGGGTGAGAGGGGGTAAAAGGGTACCTCAATAACCCTCCAGGTCCTCTTCTCCTCAATGAGTCAGGGAGGGACTCTCAGGCACCCAAAGTGAGGGAGGAGCACCAGCCAGACACCCCAAGGCTGGAGATACCCAGGACTCAAAGGATTTCTGCCGCTCCACATCCCATCTACCTGTGGCCACATGAACTCCTGCAGGTCATGCCAAGAAGGGTGCACCTGGCCCTGAAACAGGAGACCCTTAACAGGTCAGGGCCATCCAGGTCAAGGACCTGGCTGAAAGAATTGCACTTACGCATAGTTGCTTAAGGATTGCAGTAGTGAAGGGCTTATCCCATTTCAGAGTGACGAAGTGGTCCTAGGATACTGCACTTCCAAGGATGACATCATTAGAACTGAAGGAGATTTATATTTCCTCCATGATCAATGTGAAATTGATGATCTTTTGTCATATGTTGATGATTTGCATAGAAACATGGAGAACTTGTAACAACTTCTCTTCAACTTACTCTAGGGATTGATGTAGTTGCGAGATTGTCACAGACATTTCTTCCGCGTTGTGCCCATGTAATGGCATTCTCCCATGGCTTGTCCGTACCCTCATGCTCTTCAAATTCACCTCCTTCAACATCCTCTATCTGGAGGTATATAACTGCTCCATGTCTCCCCGTGACAACACATCCTTCATTTCCAGTGCTATGTTATGCAAGGTACAGCAAATAGCTCTGATGTGGGACACCCTTGTGATGAGTATTGGAGAGCCCCACCCGATCGGTCCAAATATCTGAAATGCATATTTAAGAGGCCAATAGTTTGCCCCACCTTGCGGCTCAAGTGCAGCATTGTATTTCTCCTCTGATGCACTCTGTGGATGACAAATGGGTGTAATTAGCCATGTTAACCATGTCTTTATAGAGGGTGCCCCTTATCATTGAGGAGCCAATCCTCTAACCTTTGAGGTCCCTTAAAAATCTCTAGCACCTGGGAGTGACTCAAAATGCATGAGTGATGTGAGCTCCCTGAGTACTGAGCACAAACATGCTGGATCTGCTTTCTGTGATCACAAATTAGCTGGACATTTAGAGAGTGAACTCCTTTTCTGTTAATGAATCCCTCAGACTGCTGCCAGGGAGCTTTCAAGGCCACATGTGTACAATTGATTGGTGCCTTGCACTTGCTGGGAGGCTGAGATTATAGTGAACCCCATCAGTGTGGCATGATCGGCAAATATTAGACAAACAAAGGCATCTGCAGCACTATCTTCCATCCATCTCCATGTATGAGTTGCATCTTCTGTGGAGCTAGCTTCGTGCATTTGACCTCTCCTAATCAGCATCTAAGTCTACCTGGCACACTGCTGGCTCTTGTTCCTTAGGGTGATGGTTTTCCTTGAGCTGTGCCAATTGGTGATGGGTTTTTCTTTTCCTCATTCAAATCAATGCCATCATTCTCCACTCCTCTTTGTTTCTGTGAACAGTTATGATTAAGCAATGTTCATTCTTATTGATCTATCTTCCTCCGTGTATAAGACAATGACATCCTCCAGCCCTTGACTTTCCCTCAGTTTGCACATCACATACCAAGGTGATCCCTTGCAGGATAATATCATTCTGGAGGACGAAAGCTGGCTGATTTTTCTCCTCCGGTGTGAATGCACATTCAAATGAGGGTCTCCGTGAGAATCAAAAGACCCAAGTTTTAGGAGCCACGGTCAGCCTTGTTTTGGTTGGTTAACTACGGATAGCCAATTCCTGCACTTGCATCCTCACTGCAAGCACGGTGCCCTGAATGCCATGGCCAATGCATGGGAAATATGGAGACTTGTAGGGCCAATGTTGCCTTTGCGCAGCGGACGTAGCCATTGATTCTTGGAGCCTGCATCCATTCTGACATGGCTCTATAAGGATCAGATGCCAACCAGGAACATAAGCACATAAACTTAATTAATTCTTACCTCAATGTGCACTATTAATAAAGGAGCCAAGTTCATTCATTGTGCATTAGACCCTGAAGTCCAGCACTCAGCTGTGGCAAAAGAGAAAACACTGGAAAATCTCAGCAGGTCTGGCAACATCTGTAAAGGGAGAAAAGAACTGATGTTTCAAGTCCAGATGACACTTTGTCAAAGCTAAAAGGCATAGAAAGTGGGAAATATTTATACTGCAGGGGGAGGGAATGAAAGATGAGTCATAGCCACAGAAACCAGGGGAAAAGACTGCTAATGGCTGTGCACAGAGAGAATGAAGAGTGTGATTGGCCAAACGGCAGAGAAATTAAAACAAAGATAGAATGAAAACAAAGTGGTTGAAGTGGGGTAGAACTAATCATCTGAAGTTGTTGAATTCGACGTTGAGACCGGAAGGCTGTTAAGTGCCTAGCTGGAAGACGAGATGCTGTTCCTCCAGTTTGCGTTGAGCTTCATTGGAACATTGCAGCAAGACAAGGACAGACATGTGGGCATCGGAGCAGGATCATGTGTTAAAATGGCAAGCTACTACAAAGTCAGGGTCCTGACTGCATGTAGACTGAAGGCACTCAGCAAAGTGATCACCCAGCATGCGCTCCATGGTTTCACCAAGACAGTTAGGATGCCCCTTCAATCAGTCAAGATTTACTGTGCTGGATTCTTCCCACATCCCGAGATCCCCCTCCCGATCAGTTTTTTTCTAACTCGATTTTCAAACTACGTCATTGTAACGTGCGCTCAAAAATGATGCTGTTAATTTTCATCTGGGAGACCAGTTGCTATCCTCAACACCTTCGTCTTATCAGTATCCAGCCTTCTCGTTACCCTCGAACAATTATCCATGTTGATATTCGGGGCCTCCTCTTGACCCCTTTAATGTTCATGTCTCATGCCCTTTGTTGATCTGGCCCATCCCCTTCTCAATGCCGCATATACTCTAACTTTCCAGGACTCCCTGCTGTCCTGTGATCCATCACACACCCCTAGTCTTGCCTCTGTTTTCCTCTTCCCTCCTGTGTTCTACCATTCTCCCCACCCCTATTCTCCCTAACCACTGGTACCACCTCCTGTGCCAGCCTTGGCACAATTTCTTATGCAAGCACCCAAAATCTCAGAGCAACACTCTTAAAAGATAGTCAAAAACAATATCTACTGATCTGGAAGATGTTGAAGTGAAGCCAGATGCATGTCATTTATACACAGTTGAGAAACAAATCATTCTAATTTTCCACAGGCGGAGAACATAATTTGCAGGAGGAATGTAATTTTGTCAAGTTTGACTTTTAATGAGATGCAAATGAGTACAAATATGGTTCCTGACATAGATCAGCAGAAAATTCAACCTACCTTTAACCCACCATCAAAGTCAGGAGAACAAAATTCTGAACTAATTTCCTGCTGACTTTTTCCATCACGTCAAATTTATTGCCCCTGCCCTGCACCATTCTCACCACTGGTGGGAGCAGAAAATTCAATTGATTTGTAGCTTTTGTATTTTAAAAAGCTTGGGCTGACAAGTGGCAAGCAACATTCACGCTACACAGGTGCCAGGCAATGACTATCTCCTACAAGAGAAAAACTAACCATCGCCCCTTGATGTTCAGTGGCTTTCCCATCACTGAATACCCCATGATCAACATCCTGGGGTTACCATTGACCAGAAACTTAACTGGTATAAATACTGTGGCTTCAAGAGCAATTTAGAAGCTTAGAATCCTGCAGCAAGTAGCTCACTTCCTGACTCCCCAAAGCTTGTCCACAATCTACAAGGCATTATTTAGGAGTCTGATGGAATATTCTCCACTTACCTGGATGAGTCTTGCTCCCAACAACATTTAAGAAGCTGGACACCAACCAGGACAAAGCACCCTCTTGATTGTTTGTGCAAGGGGTGCCATTCATTGCCTCCACCACTGTCACACAGTGGCAGCAGTGTGTACCATCGAATCAACGCACTGCAGGAACTCATTAAGGCTCCTCAAAGATTTTTCCAAGCCCACAACCACTACAATCTACGACAAGGGCAGCCAATACAAGGAAGTGCCACCACCTGGAAGTTCCCCTCCAAATCACTCACCTTCCTAACTTGGAAATATATTGCTATTCCTTCACTATCACTGGGTCAAGATCCTGGAATTCCCTTCCTAACAGCACTGTGGGTATACACCTCTCACACAGGGACTTCAGCAGTTCAAGAACGCAACTCATCACCATTATTTCAAGGGCAATAATGGATGGGCAATAAATGCCAGACTAGCCAGTGACATCCACATCCCTTGAATGAATAAAAAATAAACTATAGAAGTTGCAATTCTGAAATTATTTATGGGATATTGTTGTTCACCACAATAAATCTAATCCTTAGCCAGGAAGGCACAAATTAATGAGCAAGAGACTCTTAACATGTGGGGGAAAAATGTATTTTCATAAATCAGGAAGTGGAGCATGAAACTTGTTCAGAATGTTTGATGGAAGAATAAAATGCCTGCTGTCTGGCTCTTATGCTGTGTGAAGTAGTGCCGAATTAGCCTTTTCAGAGTAAAAAGTGTTCTAAGTAGTATACCAAATGCAAGGAGATCACAGATGAATGCAACTTTGTACACCCACTATATTTGGATTGAACTGAGAAGCTGTACAACTTTAAGTGAAAGGTAAACAATTAATATTAATATGAAATCCTAAAGAAAATTGAAGTTAAGAGCTTTATACACAAGCAGCATTCACAAAACACTAATCATAGGAACCATAGTAAGTCATTTAGCTCTGAGCTTGTTTCAAAGAGATTATGGCTGATCTGGGACCTATGACCTATTGAGGTGTTTCCTAATTTCACTCCTGAAAAGTCTGACTCTAATTTTTAGACTATGCCCCATAGTCCCAGACTGGCCAACCAGTAGAACTAGTTTTTCTCCATCTACCAGATCTATTCCCTTAATATTTTGAAAACTTTGATCAAATCATCATTCAATCTTCCAAACTCCTAGAAATACAACCAAAGTTTATGTAATCTCTCAATTTAACTCTTGGAGTCCAGGTACAGTGCGGCCCCGTTATAACGCAATGGTTGAGGTCCATAAAATGTTATTTTTTTTAAACTTTATTCCAATCCAATCAAGTCAAATTAAAGCCAGAGTCCCAATAAGTTGGGACATTCCTGATCCAAGCTGACAAGACAGGGCTCTCACCTCCTGTCTTGGGCTTGATCTACATGATCCAAGCTGATTGGAGTAGGTGTTGCTCCACCTCCAAGGCTTGATCTCATTTGCATCTTAGCCAAAAGGCCGAGATGCCGCTTTAAAAAATAAAACGTTATTGCAAAATAAGCGGGGTAGTGCTAAATCGGGGTAACAGCTTTGTGCTGAGCACCTTGGTGTTTAATCTAGGTCCCACCATCTTTGAAATGCTGCTTGTCAGTAGCATCCTAGTAAGTTTTGCAGTTGATCTGGTTTTGGTAGATGAAATAGTGCATGGGATATTCAGCCACTAAAGTACCACTGAATTACAGAAACCATTTCTTGGGGAAGATGAGAAAATGTTTTGTAAAATTTATTTGCATCTTTTGCATCCTCAGCCATTGTGTACAACCTGACAAGTAGTGAGCAGGAAATCGCCTGGGTCTTCTACCAATATTGTCATATTTTTTGATCAAGGAAAATAAAATGAAAGAGCGACAGTTCATAGGCAGGCACTGCCAAGGTTGAAAACTAACTGGGTAAATCAGAAATTTGTGTATCAATGACAGAGTTTTTGGTGTTTTGCAGGAGGAAGGAAAATTGAACGAGACAAGGAATGCCGTAGGCTTGAGGTCCCAGCAAAGAATGAGTTAAAACGATTGAGATTATTCTTAATTTCAACAGTTGTAATTTCAATACAATTAGAATGCAAGAGGAAGGAGAAGATGTAGATTTTCTTGAGTAAAAAAGGGTCCAATGATTCATGGTGTTTTGTCTGAATTCATGCTGAATCAGGGCGCGTAAAATCGGGGTTTCACTGTAGCATTCTGGTAAATCTACACCGTACTCCCTCCAAGGCCAATATATGTTCTTCCTAAGATGTGGTGGCTAGAACTGCTCACAGTAACTCCTGGTGTGGTCTAACCAGTGCTTTGCATAGCTTTAAGCATATTTTCTATCTCTAGTGTATTCTAGTCCTTTGGACATAAAAGGCCTTAGTCTTCTTATTTCTGTAATGACTTCAATCAGGCCATTGAGGTTGGCCTCTTGGAATATGAACTTCCTGAGTAAGGAGTCAATGGATAGGCCAATCAGGGAGTCTTTTTCTTGTATTTAACTGGGAGTGTCAGTTCCTCTGGCACTCCCGAAGGTAGATTGCTGACTGCTCACACTCTGTGTACTGCTGTTGGAATTGTAAATAAAGGGATTTTGGTGAAGGGACTTCTGCCTCTAAAGACTTATTATATTTTCTATGCCTGTCATTGCATTTTAATTATCTATGTAAGTAGACCTCCAAATCTCTTTGGCTTTCCACTTTTTCTTTATACTTAAAAATGTAAATGAACTAGTGAACTTTGGAAGCAAAGGAAAGCAATAAATATTAACAAAAAAATTAGGAAAAGTAGTTATGTGCATAATTGCAAATGAATAGTTGTAGGCACAAAACCTAACATTAACATTAATGGATATTTGAGTAAGTTAACTTAGAGGACTAACAAGGGTAGAGTTCTAAGTTCAAACATCATAATGAAAGAGTATTGCAAAATGTATAATAACACAGATCTATAGTTGACAAATATGGTTGTTGTACTGTGTGGTGCACTCTATTAATATCGACAGCCATTATCCTTGCGGAAAAAAAGCATTCAACAGGAGAAACACAACAAGGACTGGTGATGCTCTAAAAAGAAAGTATTGAAAGCAACAAAGCTGGTGGATAGGATCAAGATACTGGCTGGGTGCTAGCATAATTACATAGGTTTGCATTGTCAAGAATTCCTGCAATCATGTGGTGACAAGTAATAATTGAACAGCATGACAAAATAGCACTATAGCAACATTAACAAATTACATGACAATGTTCCAATATCTCAACCAACAGCAGTATAACAACCCAAAGATGATCCAGCCTAGCCCCACATTCAGATCAGAAAGTCACTCAGTGTTAGAACTGTACATCTATAATCAGCTTGAAATAAGGTACAGGATTAGATTGATGCTATAGGTTTGGCTTTATTAGAAGTAGCTTAAAATTCCATTTCACTAGAATGAACATTTTAATGTGACAGTTGCCCAGGCGCAAGAAGCCCAGATGAAGGATCATTATTGAATGGTTGCATGAATAAATAACCCTACTGCAAAATTGTGTTATGATTAACATTTTGTTAAATAAAACAAGTTAACTAATATCTGGGAATAAAGTAGAATTGCCTTTGTAAACAGTGACTCATTCTATGGTACAATAATTTGTTAAGGGAGTAGAACAGTCAGCCTAGATGACTTGCACATGAGCAGCTAAGCATAAACGACTGGTAACAGAAATGAACAATGGGAATGTTGACCAAATAGGTTTGATGGTTGGTATGCCTTAAAGGGAACTGTGAAATTGATCATGGGGAACCAATCCTTTGCATGCCATAACGACACAATAAGGACGGGCAGCTCTGTGGTTTGAATGACGACCTTGACGTAGTAACTGTATAGGCACTTTGTATTAAAGGGGAACCGCTGTAGGCCAATAATCAACTCCAGATCCAAGAAGGGGTCTCGTTGCAAAAGCAGAGGAGAGGAACTTCCACAGATGGATCCATGCTCACTTCAGTCTAACACTTTGGTAGTTTAGGGAGAGTTTGAGAAGAAGCAAGTTACCAAGAGAGAAAAAGACTAATTTGTATATTCCAGCTATCCTGATTAGGTCCAATACTTGGTATTTATCACGGTCATATGTTATTGCTGTATAATTTGTGTTATGTATCCAGGCTGATCCTCTGATTAAACTCAACATATTCACCATAATGGTTTCAGTCCACCCTGCTTAAATTGAATCCCTAGAATAGTGATCCAAAGATACAAACCTAGAGAATGTTATCAGGGTTTTGAGGAATGGCATAAGGTGGGTCATAAAGTACAGGTGACCAAAGGGCAATGTTGATGACCAAAGAAAGGCAGCATGATGCAAGGTGATAGGCCAGGATGTTGACCTGTTTTGATCACAATTCAAAACTGAGGGCACCAGCTTTCAAATTAAGGATGTGTGTCAGCATGAATGTGTATACTTATCACTGTAATCCTTGCACCATATGCTGATTGTGGTTTTGCTGGTGTCAAAAAAATGTTAATTAGATTTCTGCTGATATCCTTATGGATGTTATGGCTGAAGTTGTTTACAGTATACACAACCGGTGACTGCTTGGCAACTGCAAAGGAGACCTCAGTGGTGCAGAAAAATCAGTCACAGCACTTCCTTAATGCAGTCACTCATGTTGTTCACTACAATGCACTTGGAAACCAAATTGAGACAAGTCTCAGTGAAAGACCAGACAATTCATTGCAGTCCAATGATCCATGCTTGACCAGGTCAGTGGCTTGAGAGAGATCAAAACATTCATGCAATTGCACAAAAACAAACTTGGCAAGCCTACCACAGCCAATCTCACTGATGCATTACAGTGACAGATGATATCTTTAAACTGATGCAAACGATAAGTATAGAACAGGATATTCCTGGCACAGATACAGATCCCTCTGCATCATTAGTGCATAGTGTTAGAGGCCATTGAAATCATAAAAAGCTTGCAAATGCTGACAATTACTGGCTAATCCTTAAATTAGAGATTTGTTTAGGGACAGTATGTGAGCTACTTCAAATTCCATAGTTCACAGGGAAAGCAGAGCACTTAGATCAGATTTACTGGAAGTACTATTAGGCAAACTAAAAAAAAACTCACAAACCTTGAAATCAGATTTTTAATATGTACAGTAGAAATCCAAATAACATGAGGAATACCAAGCCAATACAAGGATGACAGGACTAAAAAGAGGAAAGGCACAAAAAGCAGGAGACGCGCGTTGACAAATCTGTTCTGTGATGTCAACTGCAGCTTCATTCTCAGAATAAATCATTATAGTTTACAACAAAGCAGTCTCTTTGCCTGCATGGACTGCTTTTGCAATCATGATTCCTGCATTTTGAATCCTATAGCATTGCTGTAGCTCAGGCAATGCCTACCCCCACTCCTACTTTTGATACTCTATGAAGCTTTTGTCCTGAGTGATGTCAGACACAACGATAATATCTGGAAAGCTTCTCTGATGCATGTTGTAAAAGCCCTCACAAAATGGTCCAATGACTGATATGAGAGTTTCCTCCCTTGAATTGTACCTCATTTCTATCCTGCTTTGCTGAGGGAGGAGATTAGGTGTGAATAAGCTATAGTTGCAGCAAGAGTGGTAGATGTACAAGTCACGAGTGCTCTCTGGAAAAGATTACCTGAATGATTTTCAGCCAGTGATTTCACTTTCATGGAGTAATGGCACTTCCTTTCAAATTAAACAGCAACATTTTATACAAGTGCACAAACGTCCACATATACAGTTTCCAATACAACGGCTGGGATTTTCCATGCCCCTCCCCCCGACAAAGCAGTGGGTTTCCCACAGCAGAGACAGCTTGCCATTTGTCGCTGATGGGATGTTCCAGTCCTGCTGAAGTCAATGGCAATTTGCGTTGCTCGCCAGCCAAGCTGTTGGGGAACCCACTGGGACAGGTTGCCATCGACAGGACCAGAAGATCTCACCAGTGAGAAAGGCTGGAAAATCCCACCCATGGATTCTAGCAAAGTCAAAATGCATTTGCTTGTTGCTTCTCATTATCGAAGTATTCAGCTATTTGCATGATGGCGAAGTGCTCATGATGAAGTACAAATTATTAGTGCTCATGAATTTATTAAGAAAGATTTTACATATTAGTAACAAAAAACAGTGAAGACAATAGGAAAGGTTCTTATCAATCCATGTCCTTGGATTTTCCAAGCATTGCCAACACAGATGATGCCTTTCTTCTGTCTCTGAAGTGATGTTACTGTGTCTCAGAAGAATCATACCACAGAAGCCATGGTGAAACTGTACCAACAAAGACTCTGATTTTGCAACTTTTACCCCGAAGTCCATTCACTTCACAAAGGCAGATGGGTGCGAAACCCGACTGGTCTCCGAGGTGTGCACCTGACAAGTAGTACTCCGAGAAGCTCAGATGAGTGCGTCAGAGGGGAGAGGGTCATGCCCAACCACAGTTGTGTGTGTGGTGGGGAGGATTTCCTGCTTAACTATTGTATGTGGGGTGGCCTTTAAAAATTGCACCCCAATCTTCGAGAAATTATGTTGCTGGCAGGGTAGGCTCTTGACAGTGTATGTCATGGGACCCACCTCTTGAGATTTTTGAGTCCAAGTCCCAAACAATATGGCAGAGAAACCTGCTGTTGCTGCCAAAGGCCCTTCGCATTGCTTTCCCACCCACTTTTGCTGATATCCAGGAAAACGCCACCCATTATTTGAGATATTGACAGCATCCTGTGCCGCCTGCTGCCTCTATTTGTTTACCTATATGGTAATGTATTCTCCAGCCACATGGTTAAACATCGTTCAGGACATAGGCTCAAAAACCACAAAGAAAGACGTCCTTCGCAACTGTAACTTCTGTCTCCCTTTACATACTGACTCGTCCTTCTGTAGCTCCAAGGAAGGGAAGAATTTGTATTTATATTGCACCTTTCATGAACACAGGATTTCCCAAAGCCTTTTACAATGAATACATTTCTTTAAAACATAGTCACAGTTATAATGTAGAAAATATAGTGGCAAATTAGCACACAGCAAGACCCCACAAACATCAATGTGACAATAACTATCATTCTTTTTTTAACAAAAGTGATGGTGATTAAAGAATTAATATTGGCTAGGACACCAGGGTTAAATTCCCTAATCTTCAAAATAGTGCCACAGGATTTTATACTATCATGCGGGAGCAGACAAGGCCTCCATTTAATGCCTCATCTGAAAGATGACACCTGACAGTGTAGCACACCTTCAGTACTGCACTGGAGCACAGCCTAGATTTTTGTGCACGAGTTTTACATCGTATGAGATGCATGGGAAGTCAAAAGTGAGGGGTTTAAACTTGAGTGCAAGTCACCTCGAGGAAAGCTAAAGATGTTAATTTGGCAACATGCATAACAATTTCCAGGAAAGGCTTTCATGAGGAAGAAATTTCTGAAAATTCATTAAAAAGAAACCTAAATTACTCTGGATTTATGCTTGTTTTATTTGAATACAAACAGAAAATATCAAGGTAAAGACACATTGAGTCACAGTGAGGAAAGGGAGAATCACTGGGCAACTTTGGCAAGGGCCTTAGATCAGGTTAGCTGCCCACACTTGGGCAGAGGACGATTAAATCCCAAAGACACCTAAAGAAAGGTGGGAAGAGGAAAGTCACTTTAAAATCAGGTAAATACACTTGGAAAAAAAAACCCCATAAATTTTACCATCATAGGAAAGACAATAGCCGCAGGTGAGGCTTTGATGACCCATAGCAGGACCAGGCAGGTGAGCTGTATGAGTGTGAAAAGGTGAACTTTGCGCAGAGGCACATGGCGCAGGTAGATGAAATCTGGTTGGTGCTTGGCTGGCATCGCAAATAGTTGCAGACGATCAAAGAACTGGAAAAAACAAGATTGAATACAATTTTTAAAAGTTCGGTCATTTTCAAAAGATCTGCTTTATCTACAGCATTCATAAAAATATATATATATTACACATTAAAAATTTCTTAACTATTTACTAACAACCTTAAATATCAGCTCGAGATAGGATTTTAAAATGACTAACATACAGGCAAGTAAAATAAACTATAGTAAGTCTTCAGGTATAATAGAATGTTTCATTTTTCCTAAATTCCTGTGCAAGGGGGAGAGAAAGAGTTAATTCAGATGGATAACTAATATTTGCTGCTCAAGTTGCAGAATATTTAGACATATTGACAAAACATTTCCAGATTGCATGTTTATTATTTTCTTCTATGTCAAGCCAACTGGGAATTATTCTTTCATAACGCAGAAGATAATTCACTATGACCCGTCTAAAATGCTGAATTTAGCTTACGAACAAAGTGAGATTCTGTTTCATTTTCCCTTTGAATTAATGTCTGCAAACTTGTTAAATAATGTAAAGCACATGAAAATTGAAAATCTACAATTGTGCAACTCAGCATTAACTACATACAGAAAAATATATCCAAAGTTAGTTACTTGTACAATAAAGCAGTGAAAGCGTTTGGGATCCAGATTAAATAACTAATCCATATCACATTTTCTTCATATTATTAAATACCACTTGTGAAATTTGAAATGGGAAATACAATTCCTACATGTTATAGTGGTAAATCTGTTTTATGAATGTACTGCTTACCTGAATTCCTTTCAGTGATGAGACCCCCATGTAAAGAAAGACTCCGTAAAGCACCGGCATTGGAATGAACTGCAAATATAAAGTGATTGGAAGTGTCATAAAGACAAACTACACATTACTATTGTTTCACTTAAGTAATTTTTGATTTCCTCCCATTATGCTCCTACAGTGAGCATGGAAAAGATGCTCTTTCGGAGAGGCAGTACAGACCCAATGGGCCAAAGGGGTTCCTTCATCATGGATCCTATGATGTGTCAGCAGTTTATTATTAGCTTCACCTTTGTAAGATCATAAATGTTAATTACTGGACAAATGTTGTGGAAAGTTGGAAGATAAGAACATAAGAAATAGGAGGAGTAGGCCATCGAGCCCTTCGAGCCTGCCCCGCCATTCAATAAGATCATGGCTGATCTGTCGTGGCTCAGTTCCACATTCTCGCCCTCTCCCCATAACCCTTAATCCCCTCGCTTATCAAAAACCCATCAACCCGTGTCTTAAAAATATTTAGCGAGGCAGCCTCCACCACTTCAACGGGCAGAGAATTCCAGAGATTCACCACCCTTTGAGTGAAGAAGTTCCTCCTCAACTCCGTTCTAAACTGCCCCCCCTTTATCTTGAGGCTGTGCCCCCTAGTCCTACTGTCCTTTCTGAGCGGGAAGAGTCTCTCCACCTCTATCCTATCCATCCCATTCATCATCTTATATGTCTCAATGAGATCTCCCCTCATTCTTCTAAACCTCTGCTATAGATTAATCTGTTTTTAAAAAATGCAAAGATGTATTTTTTCAAGTTATGATCGGAGTACCTTTAAATAGATCTGTTTGCTCTTCGTTTGGAGGCAAAAGACTAGTGTTGAACTGGATGCCACATAAACAACATAATGATTTTAGCAGGCTGAATAATTCCTGTAGATCACTGCAGCAGATGACTAATACTCATTAATAGAATCATAGAACCATAGAACATTACAGCATAGAAACAGGCATTTTGGCCTTTCTTGGCTGTGCTGAACCATTTTTTTGCCTAGTCCCACTGACCTGCACCTGGACCATATCCCTCCACACCCCCCTCTCATCCATGTACCTGTCCAAGTTTTTCTTAAATGTTAAAAATGAGCCTGCATTCACCATTTCATCTGGCAGCTCATTCCACACTCCCACCTAATATTCCCTTTAAACTTTTCCCCCTTCATCCTTAACCCATGTCCTCTAGTTTTTTTTTCTCCCCTAGCCTCAGTGGGAAAAGCCTGCTTGCATTCACCCTATCTATACCCGTCATAATTTTATACACCCCTATCAAATCTCCCCTCATTCTTCTACGCTCCAGGGAATAAAGTCCTAACCTATTCAACCTTTTTCTGTAACTCGGTTTCTCAAGTCCCAGCAACATCCTTGTGAACCTTCTCTGCACTCTTCCAACCTTATTAATATCCTTCCTGTAACTAGGTGACGAAAACTGCACACAATACTCTAAATTCGGCCTCACCAATGTCCTATACAATCTCACCATAACATTCCAACTCTTATACTCAGTAATTTGATTTATAAAGGCCAATGTACCAAAAGCACTCTTTACGACCCTATCCACCCGTGACGCCACTTTTAGGGAATTATGTATCTGTATTCCCAGACCCCTCTGTTCTGCTGCACTCTTCAGAGTCCTACCACTTACCTTGCATGCTCTATCTTGGTTTGTCCTTCCAAAGTGCAGTACCTCACACCCATCCACACCAAACTCCATCTGCCATTTTTCAGCCCATTTTTCTAGCTGGTCTAAGCTTTGAACCAAGCAAGCAAACAACAATGGACCCAGCACTGATCCCTGTGGCACACCACTAGTCACAGGCTTCCACTCAGAAGCAATCCTCCACTATCACTCTCTGGCTTCTTCCATTGAGCCAATGTCTAATCCAATTCACCTCTCCATATATACCTAGTGACTGAACCTTCCTAACCAACCTCCCATGCAGGACCTTGTCAAAGGCCTTACTGAATCCATGTAGACAACATCCACTGCCTTCCCTTCATCCACCTTCCTGGTAACCTCCTCGAAAAATTCTGATTGGTTAAACATGACCTTCCACACACAAAGCCACGTTGACTCTCCCCAAATCAGTCCGTCTATCCAAATATTTGTAGATCCTATCTCTTAGTATTCCCTCCAACAATTTACTACTGACATCAAACTTACCACCTTAATTTCCCTGATTACTTTTTGAGCCCTTTTTAAACAACGGAACATTAGCTATCCTCCAATCATCTGGCACCTCACCCGTGGATATCTACATTTTAAATACATCTGCCAGGGTCCCCGCAATTTCAACACTAGTCTCCTTCAAGGTCCGAGGGAATACCCTGTCCGGTCCTGGGGACCTACTCTGATTTGCCTCAAGACAACAAGCACCTCCTCCCCTTTAATCTGTAAAGGTTCCATGACCTCCCTACTTGTTTGCCTTATTTCCATAGACTCCATGCCAGTTTCCTTAGTAAATATGGATACAAAAAACCCATTTAATATCTCCCCCATTTCTTTTGGTTCCATACATAGCCAACCACTCTGATCTTCAAGAGGACCAATTTTACCCCTTACTATCCCTTTGGTCTTAGTATACTTGTAGAAGCTCTGAGGATTATGCTTCAACTTGACTGCCAAAGCAACCTCATGTCTTCTTTTAGCCCTCCTGATTTCTTTAAGTAGTTTCTTGCACTTTTTATACTCCTCAAGCATCTTATTTGCTCCCTGTTGCCTATACATGTCATACATCTCTGTCCTTCTTTATCAGAGTTCCAATATCCCTCAAGAACCAAGGTTCCTCATTCTTATTCACTTTGCCTTTAATCCTGACAGGAACATACAAACACTGCACTCTCAAAATTTCTCCCTTGAAGGCCTCCCCACTTACCAATCACATCCTTGCCAGAAAACAGCCTGTCCCAATCCATGCTTTTTCGATCCTTTCTCATTTCTTCAAATTTGGCCTTTTCCAGTTTAGAACCTCAACCTGAGGACCAGATCTATCTTTATCCATGATCAAGTTGAAACTAATGGCATTATGATCACTGGAACCAAAGTGTTCCCCTTTACACACTTCCGTTACTTGTCCTAACTCATTTCCTAATAGGAGATCTAATATTGCATCATCTCTAGTTGGTATCTCTATATATACACATTAAGAAAATTTTCCTGAACACATTTTACAAACTCTAACCCATCTAGACCTTTAACAGTATGGGAGTCCCAGTCTATATATGGAAAATTAAAATCCCCCTATCACAACTTTATGTTTCCTGCAGTTGTCTGCTATCTCTCTGCAGATTTGCTCCTCCAATTCTCACTGACTATTGGGTGGTCTATAATACAACCACATTAATGTGGTCATACCTTTCCTGTTTCTCAACTCCACCCATATGGCCTCAGTAAACAAGCCCTCTAATCTGTCTTGATGAGTAACTATTATAGAAGCTAGCACTACACAATTAAATAGACTGCATCACAAAAAAAAAGCCATAAAATAATGATTTCCATGCAGTCAACTAATAAGCCCTTAGATGATTTTTATGAATACAACAATTAACAGGATATCTCGATTTGCATACAAACCCAATGTGAAGACTTTTGTTGTGATGGTCCAATAGGTCAGAGATTAGAAACAGAAAATAATTTGACTGTGCACCCCGCTATACTGCATAATACATATTATTGTCTGTACAATGAGAGATTCAGTCAAGTTCCACACTTACATTAAAGATTTATTCTGAGATTCATGTTTATTGCATCATATTTAAGGCTGGTTCAACTGGGCTTCAAAGACATTTAATTGGATAATAGAAACTTGATACCATGACATTTCAATTCACTGAGATCTAGGAAACTGTCAAATCCAAAAGCCCTCACATTCTCACGAGGCCCCTACAACAGACCACATTTCAATCCCAAATTAACCCACGTGATTCTGAAGACAGCGCACAAAGATGAAACATATTTAACTCACTATGAATATTATGGAAATTATTCAAACAATACATCTATTCCACTTCTTTAGAAGTCATAGAAATCGAGGCCAGAATTTTACAGCCCCTTGGGAGTAGGCTGGCAAGTCAGGAACAGAGTGAGGGAGGCAGGGGACAGGGGCGGTGTCAGTAAAGTAGGGTGCCATTCTAGTGGCACAGTTCCTTGTGCCTATACACCCCACACTGCAATTTTACCAGCAGCAGGGCAGGCACTGGGCAGTCCAACTGCCATCAGCCAACTGAGGCCATGTTTCCTGCACATCAGGCACCAGGCAGTGACAAGGGGGCAAAGTCAGAGGGGATGATGCCTTCTGGGAGGGCAAGATCAGACCGGGGGTGGCTGGTTGGTGGGAAGGGGACCCGCTACCACTCTGCATCAGGGTTTGGTGGGGGAAGGGAGGGGAAATGATCAGGGCTGGCCATAGGGGTGGGGATCTTGCCAATGATCACGGGGGCATCAGGTGGGAGGTTTGGGGGGGGGGGGGGGTCACGATCGACCTTGGGCCTCCATGGTAGCTGAGGGTCGCTGTGTGGAGGCCTCTGCTGCCAGAGACCTGCACATTCACAAATCCGTCTTCTGCTGCTCTCAGCCAACATTTGGGCAATTTAAGCCCTACCCCCTCACCCTACAGGCGAGAAACCATTTTTGAGGATTTTTTTGTCTAAGTGCATAAGACAGCAGATTCCACTCGTCCAAAAAAAATGTATCAGAAACTCTCCTTAGTTGTTTTTGGTAAGATCAATAAGTCCCTAGCACACAAAACAGACAGAGAAGAAGCAGCCATTTAAGAGAACATGCACCTATCAATAAAGCTCCGTGTTTTGAACACTCTGCACTCCCTAATGGCATTCTCCAACGTACAACATAAAAACTGACAACAAGGATGATGAACAGCATTTGCTAGCCACTTGGGAATACATATTTACTGAGGAAAAAGTCGCAAACAGAAAAATTAGAAAAAAGCTTTTTGCATACGCTCTGGACCTGGCGGCCTAAGTGGACGTAAGTAATGATTATCTGCAGCAGTTAGAGCTGGGTATGTTAAATAAGAGGCTGAAGTTGGGGTTGTTGCCTTGTGTTACAGAAACATCAAGGTAGCTGCTGGAAATGCGTTGCAAAGTGTGCATACTGGAAACCTCCATTTGTAGAAAAATGGTAGGAGTTTTTGGGACACTGATGAAAATATGGAGGGATGGAGCTCCTATACTAAGCATTTTGACTATTTTGCGCAGGCAAACAGAGCTGAGGATATTAAGGTTTGTTTTGAGCATGATTGGGGGGGGGGGGGGGGGGGAGAGAATGTTTCATCTCTTCCATAGTTTGGTGCAACCTAAGAAGCCAGACAGTAGAACATATGAACAAATCGTAGATCTTTTGCAAGCACGTTTTGCCTAAACCCTTGAAGATTGCACATCATTTTAGGTTCCACAAAAGAAACTGAGAGGAGGGGGAGGGGGAGGGGGTTAATAACGCAATATGTTTAAAATATTGTGTTTCAGAAATATTGAGAGTTTAGAGATATGCTGAATGTAGTGCATATTGACCCTGAACACGAGAGTATAGATAGGTGTGGTAAATTATTTTATCTTTTTCAATTTCTATGTGTTTGTAAAGATATAGCTGGGGTGAAGGAATAGTGAATATTTGAAAAACTTTCTTATATTTGAGTGGCGATCTTTCCAACCTTTTTGTTTGGTGTAATACAGTTCACTTTTTTGTTTAATAAAGGTTTTATTCTGTGTTATAAGTTCATCATATGGAGATGCCAGCGTTGGACTGGGGTAAACACAGTAAGAAGTCTCACAACACCAGGTTAAAGTCCAACAAGTTTATTTGGTAGCAAAATCCACTAGCTTTTGGAGCGCTCGCTGCCCTTTCGTCCACTCACCTGACGAAGGGGCAGCCAGCACTCTGAAAGCTAGTGGCTTTTGTGACCAAATAAACTTGTTGGACTTTAACCTAGTGTTGTGAGACTTTGGAAGTTCATCAGCAGACTTATACGAACGTGTTCAGTCATTCACCTCCAGTCAGGATCCATCAAGCCACATTTCTCAGAGATCTGACTTTACTAATATTAACGTCAGCTGGCATTGCCACACACTTACGCAAATATATTGATTTCTTTATTTTCAAGTCTTGCACTGTTTGCAGCTACAACATAGCCGTTGTCACTGTTGTTTAACTGTGCCTATTGGGAGGGGCGACTTACACATGGATCTTCCTCAGATTTTCTCTTTCTTTCCTCTCAGCGCCTTTGCTTATTACCTACCTTCAGCCATGACTGGGAATTTAATCAAGCGGGGGATGCAAACTGCACCCACCTCTGGTACACTGGGGTGTTATGGCACAACACTGCCTCCACATTGATTATTTATATGAAGACAATATGACAAATATCACACTAGACTGTTACAATATTTAAAGTGGGTGTGAACATTGTATTACCTTCAGAAACAGACTGCAATGCAAGCAAAATCCTAAATTTGATAGTTAAAACACCTCATGAATGTTTCAACTGATTATATATTGTAAACATTAAGATAGTCAGAATCTTGCTTCAATTAAAAGTCTGTTTGGAATTCCACAATCTAATCCGGATGAATCTTTCAAATTAGCATTCTCCACTAGAAGTTAGTTACAAAAAGTTGCCAAATGCCCTCATCATCTTACCTTTAAGAAAGCAGTCATAAAGACAGAGCAGCCCATAAGAACAAAGATCATGAGACCAGTGACCCGCTGTTCTCGAATGCCAAGGAACTTTGGCTGTTCACCAGGAGCTGAACATTCTGACTCCAGCTTCAAACTGTTCACATGAGAGATGGAGAGAACAGTTGCAGCCACAAACCAGGGCAGTCCCATGATTGAACATACACCCAACATTATAGATACCATCAGGAGGTCAAGGTGATAGCCACATCCTTTCTGTGGAGAGAAACAACTAATTACTTGAAATCTCTAAGTTTTGAATGGTTAATTTACTACCTTCAAATTTTAGCACAATATTACAAACCGAAACAGTTAACTCAAACATATATCAACCATGATGCAGTTTTTATGTGCAGACTACACTTATTCTGTAGTGGATCCATTTTAAGTCTGTAAGGTAAAGTCACCATAGTCCCAGATGACCACTGGCAGTGACTGGTGGTGATTTAATCAGAAGATCATCAAACCTCAGGCGAGGGGCAAGATGGAGAAGGCAAGCCTTCATGAATAATCTCTGTATATATGTCTGTATAAATGATGCAAAGTACAAAGGCTAAAACAATTAAAGATGCAACTGTGTCAACATAATGTCATTTGTAACATCCATTTTCAACGAAACATCTTGGGGCAATTATCAGTGATCAAGGGGAATTCATACCTTCAGCTTGTGTTCCTTCCTGTTTATAATGACAGCAGTGATCTGTTGGTCCATGAAGATAAGAATGGTGCAGAGGAGAGCTGGGATAATGCCAGCAATGACTGTCCACCAAGGATTTGGACCAATGGGGTTAATTATCCACCCACGATCATCTCTTGTTGGCTGCGAATAAGCATATACAGTACAAGTAATTTAAAAACAATTCCATAATCAACTGACATCATTGTAATCCTGTACCCTCTCTTACCAGTGTATTCCTAGGACATTATACATTAATGATGTGGTTACTTTTGCACATCTCATTAAACTGGATGCTGCAGTTGATCTTCACATAATATATATCCAAATCAGAATTATTTACAATCTTTTTAAGTGTAATTGGATTGCAATTGTTGTTCTGCTGGAGTTAGAATTTTTTTTGTTGTAATCTTCAATTAATTATTTTAATTGTTTGCTTTTGCTTTTACCTTCATGCAGAATATTATGTTCAAAATATAAAATATCTTCAGCAGTGGAATCCAAGTCCCACATCATATGGTCTGCTGCGCACTGCAGAATCTGACACTTCAAAGAGGAGATCACTTGAAAGAGGGGGCGACATGATGGAGGGAGGCAGAGATTTCCTCAGACAAGGGGGACTTGGAAGGGACAGCTTAAATATGGCGCCAGAAACTTCAACCCCATGAGGTAACGGTGGGTGAACAAATCAGTTCCGACCCTGCCATGTGAATGGGCAATCAACTTGCCAATGCACAAATAATCAGCTTTCAAATGGAAGACTGGCATGAGAACTCAAATCAGCAGGAAGCCTGCGCCAACTATCCCACCTACCACCCATCACACTTCGTCTGCAAAACGGAATATTCTGCCCCAAGTCTTTCTTTGCCAACTGTAAGAATCCTGAAGGACATCAGACCAAATAACAGACTATCCTAGGACACAGAAGGGAATGAAAATGTTTATGACAATCAACTGCGCAGGATCTAGTGAGAAGCATATTCCAAACTTTTTCTATTTCACCTCGCTAGTTCCAAAGTTTAGAAAATACTGTACATAACAGTTACATATGCTCCTTAATTGCTTTCTCCATCAACAATCTATATGCATCCAGTGCCTTCTTGAATCCATCTCCCTGGGCAATTGAATAATCAACATGATTTGTGTGAAGTAGTTACATCAAAACTGTTCATTCCTCTTCTCTCTGAGCTTCAGTGCTTGTTGCAATGTTGTAGAGTGATTTATTTTAAATATGTCTTCAGTTTATCTATACCTCTTAAAAAATCTTGAACATTGCATTCAGATTCCTATTATTTTTATACAATATATACATAATAAAACAAAATCTAACTGTAAACTTCAGGTTTTTCTGCTCATCTTGAAGGAAGTGCTTATTTGTTCCTTTGAGTATCTTGAAGTATCCTCCAAACGAGAATAGGGCCTGGGTGGGATTGTGGTCAGTATATACTTGATGGGCTGAATGGCCTCCTTCTGTACTGTAGGAATTCTATGTTTCTATGATTCTATGACACTATGTCTAATTTATTACCTTAAAGACACTAGGAACTTGAAGCTTTGGTGATGGAATTCCCAGGGCATAGTCAATAAGGACCATAGACAAGATGGTCAGGAAAACAGCAAAGTCACTTATCATTGATCGCACCTGCCAGTAAATATTGCAAATTAACAGAATAGGGTTAACGTTTCTGTTCAAACAATGAGCGCAAAAGTATTATACAAATGCATTGTATTCATTTACCAAGAATACAAATAGTTAGTTCTAGTTTTGTGTGAAATAATGTACAAAGCCAACGGGGAAAAAAACCTAGGTCACAAAATAGTTTTGCCAAAAGGAAATTATATCCAAAAGAAAAAAAATCTTTCATAACAATAAAATAAAAAAAAACTGTGGATTCTGCTGACCTGAAATAAAAACACAAAGAGCAGGAACAACTCAGCAGGTCTAACAGTATCTGTGGAGAGAGAAGCTAAGTGAACAGCCAGAATTTTCCACCTATTCATGCTGGCGTGATCTTCTGGAGCCACCGATGTGAACGGAGACTGTAATGGCTCACTGGCCCTGCCACAGGTTCAGCCAATGTTTCGAGTCCAATATGACTCTTGTTCAGAAATCATGTTGGACTTGAAATGTTAACTCGGTTTCACTCTCCACAGATGCTGCCAGACTGCTGTGCTTTTTCTGTTTCCATATCAAATCTTTTATAACAACACTTGTAGCCCTTTTTCATTAAAATTCCCTATCCTTTGGTTACCCATATTAAGCCAAATCTTGAGATGGCATGTTAGTAGAACCTGGGAGAAGATTGTTACATGCTCTCAAATTCAGAGTAGCTGAACATTATACCTGGAAAACAAGTCCAAAGATTTTTTTAAAAAAGTGTTGCCCCACAAAAGCACAACCCATAAAATTCTAGGAAAATAATGTTTTTAGAACAAAGCAAAAGAAACAGATTGCTCATACCTTGGTTGGAAAATAGTGACTTGTTTTAAACTGTTTGAGGAACCCTGACAGGGCAAATGTAGAAAAGAATAGTATAACAGACCAGAAGAGGACGTCTGGAGTGTATGGTCCATGGTGTCCACATGAAGGACCAACAAATTCACCGTGGAATGTTCGACAGTCCTGATGAAGAAAGGCAGCAAACAGATCATATTTAAAAAAAAACTTTGCATTGTGCTAGCTTTCTGGAAAACCACAGTAATAGGTTTCTTCAATGGATAGAATCCTCCACACACCATTGCAGTAATTGGTACCAGATTACCACCCTCTGGGGAAAAGGATTATGTCAAGACAACTGTCCTTTTGTCACATGATGACATTACTGTCAGAGGTATCCCTATTAATCTCAAACATCAAAAAGCCTGACCTTGATCAGAAATACATTTCTCCTAATACCAGGATTTAAATCAGTCTTGAACACTGTCACATTTAAGTAAGCTTAGTTTTTGTTTTGTCTACATTGAGAATTCAAATCATTTAAAAAAAAAATACATATAATGGTGTTTCATAAATGTATTTGGATTATTTCATAAAGCAAGTTCACAAAGGTTTTCAATTGACATCTCATTCAGAGATGCATAGGAAGAAGCCATAGAATGAAGGAAATTATCTTTAATCTGCCCTGACTTCCATATCCGTATGACGATAGTAGAGTAGGATGATCCGAACCATTCATTTGTCTGGTCTACTGCTTACTCACTAGTTTGCTTTGGATTCTTGCACCATAAGGAAAAAAAATGTTAAGCCTGCATAAACTGTTCTACCCACCTGAGCCCCCCAGACCACCTTTCACATTGCCCCCTCATCAACCACCCCCCCGCCCCAACCAGCCCCAATGGCTGACTGACATGACCTCCTCCCCCCCAATCATCAGAGGCACAAATCCCATCCCCCTCATCAGCACACCTGCAAGTACTGACTTGACTTTCCCTCCATGGTAACAAGACAAACTGTATAAAACTCGCTGGAATGCTCTAATGGACACGTGATTCGCCCAAACTGTCAGAAGCTGAACTGCCCAAACAAGAGAGAACTCGATAAAAACCCCCAAGGATGGACAGAGAGGCAGTGCAGGAAGAAATGGCCTCCAGAAAGACAGCTCCCTGTTTTTCTGATGCTAACCTGGCCAGGTTGCTGGAGGCAGTGTGACATCCTTTTCCCCCCCACCAGCAGGATGCCATCTGGGGGAAGGGATGGCAATGCAGCCTGGGAGGTGGTGACAGCATGTGTTAGTGCCAGAGCACTGGCCAGGAGAACTGGGAAGCAGTGCTGCAAGAAACTGAATGACCTCATCCAGCAGCAAGGGCGATTGTTTAACCTCATCTATCATCTTCCCCCCTAAACGACCCCCAGATCCCCCCACTCTCAGCACCCTGCATGCTTTCAGCCTGCGACCCCTCAAGCACTTTCCTCCCCCACCCCCCCAAGAATATCACAGCACTTGCCTTCTGAAGGCCATCCCCTGAAACACGTGTCATCAGATTTTACATGGTTCCTTTTGTCTCCACAGGAGACGAGTACCCACAATCGCCAGAAGAGGTTGAAGACAGTGGGTAGTGTGCCCAAGATTTGGGTCCTCACACCCTTTGAGGAGCAGGCACTGGAGCTTGCAGGAGAGGGGGGCATGCAGACCATTAGCAACAGCATGGTCAGGCTGGAGCATAGAAATGAGCACCTGTCAATTCTCCACTTGTTGGAGAAATCTCAAATAAGTTGCATGCAGCTCAGATTCCTCTCCCTCCCTTGCACTTAACCTTGAGTCCTGCGTTGCAGGAAGGGATGTGCCTGGGCCATCTGGCATTGCAGCCCCCTTGCTGCTCTCACCCATCCTGCCCCTGACAATTCAGAAGACTCCTCAGAGGAAGCGGATGAAGGCATCTCCGAGGCCAGAGCCAGTTTTGCATCAGCTTCCACCTTGCAACACACCATCCCACTGACTCTCACATCGGTGGGTCAAGTTACTGGCTAGGCTTCTGGCTCACTCCCTGGTGCACACGACACATCTGCTGGTGTACATCAGGTGGGGGAGGGAATGTCTGAGGCCTCTGGCATGTGGGGGCCTGCTGGAGGCGAGGACTCAGCTGGCCCCAGGCTGCACGCTGGACCTAAGAGATCACTTCTCCCTTAGTTGTTGGAGACACAGCAACAGAGTCAGGGAATGCAGGAGGGGCTGACAGTCACACTGGACTGACTGCGAGGCTGTTGGGAGGAGTCCCAAAGCTTTCAGGCGGACCAACTATTGCCTGCTTTGTGTGGTTCCCAGCCAACACTGCAAGGGTGGCATCCACAGTGGAAAGTCTGGGGCAGGAGATCCTCACCATGAGTGCCAGGGTCCACGTGGTGGCCGAGTCATAGAGGGCCAAGTCACAGCAGGCCACAGCTGAGGGCCTCAACAGGCTTCTTAAGATTCTGCAGCCCAGTGGGACAGCACTGAGACACAGGGGACTATGGCTGCAGTCTTTGAGAATGTGGCCTAGTCACAGAGGGTCATGGCCGAGAGGCTGCAGAGCCTGGCTCAGTCTCAGAAGGCACTTGCTGCTACCATTGGCAGGTGGCCCCTGACTCGTGGCCATTGCAGAGGGCTTGACCACCATGGCAAGAATGCAGGTGGTCCTCCAGGACTGGCAGGGTCAGGTGGCTCCACAGCTTCTAGAGTCATTGCAGAAGCATCGTCTTCCCATGGAGTGACCCAGGGACCCCACAGGAACCCCGAGGGAAGAAGAAGGGCTCGAGGCCATGCTGGAGCCTTCCACTCAGGAAACTGCAGCTGTGGCTAAAAACCTTCTGACGCCCTCTTTTCTGACACCGGGGCATCTCAGGGGCAGTGGAACAAAGAGGGTGTCATGGATATGTCCCCAAAACCTGGAAGCTGGCCACAGCCCTCAAGATCCACGCCCTTCAAAGGGCAATCACCAAGGGCATCACAGGCCAGAGGACACAGTAGCGGGCCACATCCTGGGGAGACACTGAGACGTAGTGGTAGGCCACGTACGGTTAAGAAGTTGTAGCAGCATTGAGATTGCATGGGCGAAGGGCAACGCTAGGTACATAGAATATTGAGGTGCTTTAAAGTCTCATGTTCACACGTTTGATATATTAGCACTTATTTTGAAAGCACTATTATTGGCAACAATAAATGTCATTTCGCCCCACACCAATGACTAACTTGTCTCTAATTAGCCTCTAACAGGGATATACTTACCCTGATGGTTGCTGGAGGGACCCTGTACGTTGATGTCAACATACCACTGAGAAAATCAAGGTGCTCAAACAATTCACTGGCTAGTGTGTGTGGCATGCATTGGCAGTGACTTACAGCACCTGCCATCACATCCCCAGGACCCCCCAAGAGATCCACCCCCCCACCCCTCCTGCCCCTGCATGGGGGTTTAGTGCTCGCTTACCCACCACCCAGATGTAGGCCCAGGTGCCAGCATACATGCAGAGATCAGGTAGGTGTCAGACTAGTTTGCACCAGGGTATCATCACAGTGGCACACAGCAAGTCACCATCGCCCTTTTACCTGCCACAGAAACTCGCTAACACAGGGTACCCAGGCCCACCACTCTGGTGGTACAATGTTGCAGGAGATAGGGTGGCACAGTGGTTAGCACTGCTGCCTCACAGCGCCAGGGACCCAGGTTCAATTCCCAGCTTGGGTTACTGTCTTTGTGGAGTTTGCACTTTCTCCCAGTGTCTGTGTGGGTTTCCTCCAGGTGCTCTGGTTTCTTCCCACAGTCCAAAGATGTGCAGGTTAGGTTGATTGGCCATGCTAAATTGCCCCTTAGTGTCAGGGGTACTAGCTAGGGTAAATGCATGGGGTTATAGGGATAAGACCTGGGTGGGATTGTGGTCGGTGCAGATTTGAAGGGCCAAATGGCCTCCTTCTGCACTGTAGGATTCTATGATAGGACTCCAAGGAGGAGGGAGAGGGAAATGAAACCCACATGCAGTAATACACGCCCATAGTGACTAAAGCATGTGGTGATCAAGACCTCCCTTGCACACCTGATCCTTGCTGCCACCAGCTCTCCAGCGATGAGGTAGTGTTGCTCATTGTCAGTTTTAGTTTAGGCAGGCTTGAAGGCCAAAGGGCCTGTTTCTGTGCTGTACTTTACTTTGTTCTATATCATCCTCCTCCATAGCACTGCCTGGCTGTTCGGCCTCCACATCCACCTCCTGAAAAATATCTCCTCTCTGCTGTGCCAGGTTGTGTGGGGCACAACACACCACCACAATGCAGGAAGGAATCAGGGGGCTGTATTGTAGAGCCCCACCATAGTGATCCAGGCACCTGAACCACATTAAAGCACCACTCCACTATTGAACGTGTGGCTACATGGGCTTCATTATATCAGGTCTCCACACAGGCACCATCATCCAAGTCCGAAGCAGGTAACCCATTGTCTCCCATGAGCCATCCCTGCAGACTGGGCTCCTCCTCAAAGATCTCTGTGACATCAAAACTCCTCCTTAATATAAAACTGTCATGCACACTGTGGGGGTGTGGTGGGAAGTCATTTCTGTTCATGAACCTGCACAGGTGTCGCACTCTCTCCTTTTGGAGCCAGAGCCATTGGCGCCATGCGACGTCCAATAACTGCTTGAAGGACACTCGCGTGCGGAACTGCCAGGGTCCCCGATCCTTCCTTCTGTTTGCCCACCCTCCCTCCATTGGGGCGACTGGTGGCCACATCCTGCCTCTGGCAGCCGTCTCCCTCTACTCCTGAGAATGGTAAGGCCTGGGCCTCCTGTGCCCATAATTCATCCTCCTGCTCCTCCTCAGCTCCAGCAGCAACCAAAAGAACGGCAAGATCGATCGGTTGCATCGCAAAAGCCATAGTCAATCTGAAGAGGTGGGTGAGCAGATTTGGGGAAGTGGAGAGACAGATGGAGAAGATAAAGATCTCTGCTTGCCTCCAGCACCACAGGCCACCCCTCCAGCACCACACACTCTCCATACATTCCCCACAGACCCCCAGCCACACACAATTCCCATACACCTCCCCCCCTCCCCCCAACAGACCACCAGCATCATATACTCCCCATACCCCCACAGTCCCCCACCAACACACACTCCCCATACCCCTTCCACAGAGCGCCACCCTCCCCTCCCAGGACCACACACACCCCATACCCCGCTCCCACAGACTCCCAGCAACACACACTTCCCAGACCCCCAGCAACACAGACTCTCCATACCCTCCCAACACCCCACACTCCCACACCTCACCCCCCCACAAACTCTCAAACAGAACTCAAGCAGTAGTGATCACAGTCACTGCTGCCTGACAAGCCCTGAAGCTGCAGCACTGTCACTTGAGATAATTTCTAGCTCATCCCCAACCTGTAACAGTGCTTGCTGCTGCTTGCACTGGGACCCAGAATCAGCACTAAGACCCAAGGTCAACACTTTGAGCTGCGTCCATGCTGAAAAGTCAGACCCCATGAGCAACAGCCCTCCACTTCCCCACACACTCGCAGGCCTCCCCCAACCCAAAACGTAACATGTCCGTCACAAAACAAAATAACCCCTTCTGAGCAGCACGGAGCATTTTGAAAGCAGAGGCTTATGTCCTCGCTCACCCTCATTGCTGAAGCATTTGAATGTGACTTTTATAGAGGTGTTTTCCAGATTGATTTGGCTGCGGTGAATGAGGTTGTTAAGGCAGGTGAGCTCGGACAACTGGGAGTGAAGCTCACTAATCACATTGTGACAAATGCAAAAAAATTGCAAATTTGCCTGTTTTGGGTAGGTTCCTTATCGCGCCTTTTTTTTTCATAAAATGGGATTGGGCATGACAACAGGTGCCATTTCCACTCATTGCATCATTCCTGATTTTACGACATTTTCCTACAGCAAAACAAGCACGATGAGGTTGTAAAATTCTACCCGATAACTCAGAGCTTGGTGAGCATTTATGCTGTCAGTTTGACTTGCACGCTGGGAGTAAAAATGTTGGGATAGAAATATCTTAAACTAAACAAAACTGGGAAGAAAGTTCAAGTAAAATTCCCATGCAAATCCTGTCAGATTGGCAATTCAAATATGATTAATTTACAACTATAGGCTAAGACAATCAAACAGTAATGTTTTTCATTCAGGAAGTGAACTTAAATGTTCAAAATATTTGAACAGGTGATACTTGAATTTGTAAAGAACTAAATGAAAACCACATTAGGAACCAATGCCTAAAGGGTACAATTTCCATATAGCTTGCATGAAATGAGACACTGGCAGGCGAATCATCGAATGAAGAGAATATTGAGAATTACTTCAGCAAAAACTGAAATTGGTGGGGTACATCAAACCTACTTTGCTTCAATCTTTACAAAAGCATTAATATTTAGATGAGGTAAATCCTGAATTGATTAGAGGTGGGATGAGATAATATAGAAAAGGAAATGAAAAGTTGAATTAATTAAGTTAAAGAGCAATAAGGTGCCAGGACTTAAATGGAACCTTGTAGGAAAGAGGGAAGGAATAGCAGAGGCCTGACAATATATAATTGAGGATTCTGTTGAGAGCTGAAAGACTCGAGAATGGCCAACTTTTTGCCCATTCAAAAGGGAAATCCAAAAACGAACCCAGCTTATTACCATACAATCTAAAGAACAACACTTTTCTTTTTTAATTTTTGTATGCTTGCTCTGAAAAGAATGGCCTGGTATATTTTCTAGTGGATTCTTGTCCTGTGGCAATCTGTATCAACACCTTAGTCTGCTGGGAAACCTGATAAGAAAGCACAATAACCTGGTCAAGCTGGACAAATTAACAGAACATTTAATAATGTGTCTTTCTAATCGAACCTCCTCCTACAGATGTTGACCCAAACTTAGTTGGCAAAAGATCTTATGTACAAGGCCAAAAAATTTTTAGCTAAGGAAAAACACTATGGTTTTTGGTTGAATGACAGAGATCCTGGGGCTTGCTCTGCACAATTTCCCCAAAATGATTACAACAACGTGTGGAGGATGCTGAATGAAGATTTACTGTCACATTTTCTGACCAGATTTACAAAGTCATCTCAATAAAATCTTTTGCACATTCATTTGTAACAGTATCCCTTCCGGTTTACTTTTTTTATTTTGTTATTTATACAAATATTATCCAAAATATCTATGACTAGAATAACACAAGTTTATTTGAAAGAATGTATTTTATATATATATATGACTATATATACTTCTTTCCTGTTAATATTGAAGGGAACAAGTTAATGCACTTTATAATGCTTAAAGATTTATGCAAAGCATTGTAAGACTTGGTTCTGCACCCCTGTGACCTTGTATGCCAGTTAACTTGTTTGTGCAAGTTTGTAACCTTGTATGCTGGCGAAACAAACTGCAGGTGTCGAAATGCGATATTGGCTATTCACACTAGAGGAACAGAACAGTGACACAGTCATGGCCTTGGGGACAGCAACAATTACAACGGACTATGCAAAGGACAAAACCGCTGAGGCAGCAATAACCACATGATGGATGACGAACCACGACAGACATCCTGGAGAACTGTGGATGTGACTAGGGACGGGAACCGGGTTGTACAAAAATTTACTTGTGTTCAGGGAGAAGTCTGGTGAAACACTTTAGGAACCGTGCTTCTCCCAAAAGCTTTTGTAATAAACCTGTTGTACTTTGACTCACGACTAGTCTCAGAGGTATTATTTACTGACAACAATATTTTTGTACAGATATCAAATTATGTAGTATTTAACCATAGTCCTCTGTAGTCATTAATACCAATACGGTCTTTTGAGTGGCTTAAGGGGCCTGAAGATGATCTTTCATGAAAAGTAAGGGCATACAATTCTTCTCTATAATTAGCAACTTACTAACAATATTACAGTAAGGCACAGCATGAACACTTAGAATGTGACTGGACTCTTGATTTTTTTTGGTTGTGTTTATTGCTTTCTTCACAACAGTAGTAGGCATAATTAAGAGACCATTCATAACCTTCCTTTATCCCTATTCATTATCTTGAGCCAGCTTCATTTCCCAAACCAGTATCTGACTAGAAAATCCCCTTTTTTTTTTGTAACTTACGCTGACAGTTAGATTTGCCCAAGGAACTGATGATCTTGTAATGTTGTGCTTCTCCCAGTGCTCTAGAGTTCTGTTGTTAGGATTACGAGGCTCTGCACACATACAGCTAAAGTGAACAGAAACAGAAAATTAAGCTCAATATATGTTGTAACTGGATGAGCATATGCCATTTCAGTTTAAACCCGTTCTAAAGTATTAACAGGGAAGAAACTAAAATGCACTTCACCTGATGAAAGCAGATTGTAGTTTAAAGAAAACTGGTCGACTTATTTAAAATTAATATTACTTATTTGCATCCCTTTCCACGGTGGCTTCTCCCCTCATTCTGCATAAACTGCTCAGGCAGAATGGCAAAAAGAATACTCCATATTACCTCAGGGTCCAGTTCATCTGCTGCAAAATATGGACTTAACCTGGCTGAGAACTTGCGTCATTCCACAAAAGTGTAGCTGTCAAGTTCAAGTTAAATATTGTGTGAAACCTGAACCCTTATCAAAGGTAAAGTAAGCATGCTCGCCATCATACAGCCAGGCTGCCCTTAATTTTGATATTTAAATAGATTAGTATCTAAAAAGACCATTTCCCTCATCCACACTTGTACCAAACGAAGAAGCTACATTCAGCTCGAAGGTTAACTATTTCTCTCCCCACTGATGCTGCTAGATCTGTTGAACATTTCCAGCACTTTGATTTTTATTTCAGATTTCCAGTATCCACAGTATTTTGTTTTTATCCCAAAGGCCTCAAGTTTGATTTCCAGTCCATAAGCTGAACTCACAGGACCAAATGTAATATTTCCAAGTTTGCTGATGACACAAAACTAGTTAGGAAAATAAGTTGTGAGGGGGGGATGAAAAGAGTTTTCAAGGAGACTTAGACAGACTAAGTGAGTGGGCAAGAACATGGGAGAAGGAATATAATGTAGGAACATTTGAAATTATTGACTTTGGTAGGAAAAACAGAAATGCTGAGTATTTCTTAAATGATGAGAGACTGGGAGGTGTGGATGTATGAAGACACCTGGGAGTCCTCATTCTTAAGTTACTGAAAGCTAACATGCAGGTGCAGCAAACAATAAGGAAGGTCATTTTTTTTGCAGGAGGATTTGAATTCAGGAGTAAAGAAATCTTGCTGCAATTGTATACAGCTTTGATGAGACAGCACCTGGTCTATTGTTATAGTTTTCGTCTCTTTACCCAAGGAAAGATATAATTGCCATAGAGGGAGTGCAATGAAGGTTCACCAGACTAATCCCTGGGATGCTCTTTGAGAAAAGATTAGGGAGACTGGACCGGTATCTCTAGTTTTTAGAGGAATGAGAGGTGATCTCATTGAAGCATACAAAATTCTTACAGGGCTCAGTGGGGTAGGTGCAGAAAGGATGTTCCCCCTGCCTAGGGGTGTCTCGAACCAGGGGACCCAGTCTCAGAACCTGAGGCATTTAGGACTGAGATGAGGAGGAATTTCTTCACTCAGAGGGTGGTGAATCTTTGGAATTCTTTACTCCAGAAACTTGTGAATGCCCAATAATTGAATATTTTCGAAATAGATTGAGAGATTTCTAGACAAGATAGATATTAAGGGACACAGGGAACCTACAGAAAAACAGCACTAAAATAGAGGGGGCGATTCTCCCATTCTGACCCACTAATTTTTTGGTGGGTCGAGTTGGGAGATGCGCACTTGCGCCGGATCACAGGATTTGTGCGTGCGTGTCTCCCACCACCGGACAGCAGGCGTGGTCGGGACTGTGCTGAAAACCAAGTGGTTTTAATCGCTTTGTAACGTAATTTAAATGTGCTCATCAGGCCCGGGACTGAATTCTCCAGGCCCTAAAGCATCTCCAACCCCGCCAGTACAATTTCACTCCAGCCGGGTTTAGAGTTGCTGCCCACTTTCGGAGAACTAGCGGTAGACCCCACTCGAGTGAAGTGGGGGGGGACAGAGTCCCCATGGGGGTCGGGCAGTGGTGACGTGGTACCCCTGGGCATGGGCATCCTGACAGTGCCAGCCTGTGTCCCTGGCATTGCCCACTGCCACTCTGCATTGGGATAGGAGAGGGGCCAGCAATCAGGGCAGACTTGGGTGTGTGTGTGTGTGTGTGTGTGTGTGTGTGTGTGTGTGTGTGTGTGTGTGTGTGTGTGTGAGGTGCACCCCTACATTGGGGGGAGGGTTGGGTGGTTGGAACTTGCCCGGGAACACTTGTGTGGGCCACAATCGGACCGTTTGTGTGGGCTGGAGGGGCAACAGTGCTGGGGTCCCAGGCTGGCCAGCGATTGAGAAGCTGACGGCATGGGGACACTGCGCAGAGTTCCAGGACTGTCAGGCTCCGGCACAAATAGGTGTCTACCCCCAACCCCGAGCTTTTAAATGATATTCACGATTGTGAATAGTGCATTGCATAGTGCAGGAGATTCGAGTCTGAAATCCCCTGAAAAAACAATTGTGAACTACACCATTTTTTCCACCATTTCAGCACTTAGAATTTGTTTGGGTGAATCGCCCCCAGAATACCAACCACGATCAAGTTGAACAGAAGAGTAAGTTTGAGGGGCCAAATGGCATATCCCTGCTTCTATTTCTAATGTTAATGCTATGGGGGAGAAGTAGTCAACAAGAAATACGAAGTAAAATGCTTACAAGTACTGAGTGAGCTGGTCCAGATTTGTGTGCATGTTGAAAGAATAGATTTCTCCCAAATGAATCAGCTTTTCCAGAGCTTCATAGATGAAAATTATGCAGATGAGAGAGGCAAATGCCTCCTCGGTGAAACGAGTTATGTAACAAACAAGAGAGCTTGCATCAGTGGCAACAAGCAAAATACACAGGAAAGATGTCCAAAGTCCAATATTCGCTCTCAAGGAAAGGTAGGATAAGTCGTAGTCCCTAAAAAAAGAGAGAAAATCAAATTAAAGAAGTGTAAAATTTAGTCTGATCTAGAGATCAACAGTGGCTGACTAACTTGAGCATTGCTAATCTTTCCGACTACTGAACTGCATTTAAAGCAAAGACAGTAGCTTTGCCAGAATAGAGTGGGAGAATGTGCGTTAAAATTGGGTGTACAACATGGTATGAACAGTTACAAAGTTTGGATCTGTATTTTAAGAAGTTTGTGTTGCAGTGTAGCAAATCCAGGTCAAATCGAGTGGGGCTCAACTGAACAGGTTTTGCTGTGATATCATGGTGGCTAATACATACTCCATATTGAACATTCATATCTAGTTTCCCGATTTTAGGATTGAGTGTTACAGAATGTTTTGTACTTGAGATGAAAAGGTCAGTAATGTAGAGTGGAGTACTTTTCATTATCTCTTCTTTTGTAACCCAGGGTCAGCATCAAGTTTCCAGGTCAAGTATGACATTAGTGATGATGGTGCCCCAATCTCAAAGTACTTACTATATCATTTTCCACAGCAGCCATCTTTAGGATTCCCTTATTGATTTTTCTCTGTGTGTTAAGAGCACAGTTGATGTTAAGGGTATTCCAAAACCCAAAAGGGAACTTTGGAATGCCTGCTCTTAACATTATTTTTGCAATTTGTATCATGTGAGCAAAGATGTGAAGACCAATGATGGGTGTCCAGACTTTCTTGTGACGAGTTTAACTTAATTAAATGTTTATTATTCCGTAAAACACACAACAAGAAAGATAATTAAAAATATAGTTAATTGCATGAATGGCTATCTTTAAACACACCCAACTCTAAATGCTCTATTTTCCTAACCTCGGCGCTAATCCTCCCCAAAACAGCATTCCATAGGTTTTAAAACCATAAGCAAACCCAGCAATAGTTACCATACTAGGCGCCTATGTCATTTGGGGTTGCTTCTGATTTTGAATAGAGACAACTGGAGGTGATTCGATGCGGGTCAGGAGGGGGGGGACATCAGGCTGACCTGGACACATCCAGGGGGCCAGCAATTGGGACATGCAGGGATCGGAGGGGCAGTGGTAGGGGGTTGCTATGCTAGACAGCAATCAAGCTGGCCAGCGATCAGGAATGCTGGCAGTGCAGGCCTCCGCCAATCTTAGCACTGACAGATTGGCACATGCGCAGTGGCCCATTCAGCACTATGCTGCTGGCTTCTCCACTGGGAACTGATTTTTCATGAGATTCATGCGCGCGCACTTTGCAGCGCTCAGTGTGGGAGACTTATTTTGAAATCCTAGTGAAAAAAAACCAGCGGGGGTTAATCCAGTTTTTACATGAATTCAGCACTTCAAATTTTTTGGGAGTATCCCACTCCTAGCTTCTCAAAACAGGCTTAATCCAGGCAGAACTTGTTGGGAAAGAACACAACTTCTTGCTGTGTGGGCTGCGATCTCAAAACAGCTCCCTGCATAGGATGAATTTGCCTTTGATATACTGACCTGGATTTTCTCTCTCCCCCCCGGCCCCAGCAGAGGTGAGCCACTGGGATCTTCTGGTCCTGCCAAAGTTAATGGTCATTTGCTTTGCTCATCAGCCACACTGCTGGGGAACCCATAGCAGGAGTGGCCTTTGATGGGACCAGAAGATCCTGCTGATGGGAAGGGCTGGAAAATTCAGTCCACTGTCCTTCTTTTTGATCTTCCCTTGCATGAACATTCTCAGAAGTTACCCTTAATTATCCATTATTACATGAGCTCACCTTTTAGAATGTGAATATGAAATCCATACCCATCTTCCATCGTTAACAAATGCCTTGTTATGCAAATCAGCATATCGAAACTCAAGTTCTGCCAACTCAATTTGCCTCTTTTCCATCCTTGGAATAATAGCTTTTCTTAAAACCTACAACCACTAAAGCACATTCCCAATTAATGGATTTTTTATTTTTTTCATTCTATCACAATGTCCTAACACGGTGTTAGGTATTGTGAACAGGAACATATTTCAGATGGGATCCTTTGCATCTCTGCAGTCTAAGAGGGGGATAAGGGTAAGGCAGTTGACGTGGTGTATATGGATTTTAGCAAAGCGTTTGATAAGGTTCCCCATGGTAGGCTACTGCAGAAAATGCAGATGCATGGGATTGAGGGTGATTTAGCAGTTTGGATCAGGAATTGGCGAGCTGATAGAAGACAGAGGGTGGTGGTTGATGAGAAATATTCAATCTGGAGATCAGTTACAAGTGGTGTACCTCAAGGATCTGTTTTGGGGCCACTGCTGTTTGTCATTTTTATAAATGACCTAGATGAGGGTGTAGAAGGATGGATTAGTAAATTTGCTGACGACACCAAAGTCGGAGGAGTTGTCTGTTGCCTGGTATGGTGGGAAGGTCTTATGAGGAAAGGCTGAGGGACTTGAGGTTATTTTCATTAGAGAGAAGGTTATGAGGTGACCTAATTGAGGCATACAAGATGATCAGAGGATTGGATAGGGTGGACAGTGAGAGCCTTTTTCCTCGGATGGTGATGGCTAACACAAGGGGACATAGCTTTAAATTAAGGGGTGGTAGTTATAGGACGGATGTCAGAGGTAGGTTCTTTACTCAGAGGGTAGTAAGGGGGTGGAATGCCCTGCCTACAGCAGTTGTGGACTTGCCAACTTTAAGGGTGTTCAAATGGTCAGTGGATAGGCATATGGATAACATTGGTTCCACTGGTCAGCACAACATCGAGGGCCGAAGGGCCTGTACTGCGCTGTAATGTTCTATGTTCTAAGATGAATTTGAATCGAGGTGGCAGAGTTGAAATGTGAACTTGAAACTCTTATGATGACCATTGTGAACTATGGTAAAAACCCATCTGGTTCACTAATGTCCTTTAGGAAAGGAAATCTGCCATCCTTACCTGGTCTGGCCCCCATGTGACTCCAGATCCACAGCAATGTGGTTGACTCTTAAATGTCCCCACAAGGGCAATTCGGGATGGGTAATAAATGCTGGTCTGGCCAGCAATGCTCATATTTCATAAAATAATTGAAAAAATATTCAGTGCTCTCTGGATCATCAGATTTCTGTTCTATTCCATACCATTTAAAAAAAACATTTACAGATGTGGGCATTGCTGGCTAAGCCAGCATTTATTGCCCATCAGAAGATGGTGGTGAGCTGCCTTCTTGAATCGTTACAGACCCTGAGGTGTAGGTACACCCACAGTGCTGTTAGGGAGGGAATTCCAGGAGTTTGACCCAGTGACAGTGAAGGAACAGTGATAAAATTCCAAGTCAGGATGATGAGTGGCTTGGAGGGGAACCTCCAGGTGGTGGTGTTCCCATGTGTCTGCTGCTCTTGTCCTTATATGGTAGTGGTCGTGGGTTTGAAAGGTGCTGCCTAAAGAGCCTTGGTGAGCTCCTGCAGTGCATCTTGTGATGCGGGGTTGACTTACTGGCATATTATTTTATTTAGTGTATGGAATCATCAGAAACGTTCAACAATGAAAGCACTGATTTTCTTTCAGTAGCTGGTGTGGCGTTTCAGGAGTTGGGGCATATGAATATCAATATTTGAAGGGGTCCCTTGGAGCTTGTCAACATTTAAAAGATTTCTCTTGCACTGTTTGAAGTGGTGGATATCCTCCAGTGCTTTGCAGCTTTCTAAGTGCCTCTCTTAACAATAACTTACTTGCAGAATTTGAATAAAATCTTTTCAAACACCAGCACAGGACCTGTACTGCCCAGAATAGTGAGAGGCTGTCCAGCAAAGAGGGAATATGCTATTCCTGTCATGGAAGCCCCAAACAGAGACTCAATAGCACTCTGAAAAAGACCAAAAATAATTGTAAATGAGACTGAAACAATCCACATAAATCCAGTTATTCCATTGAAGGAGGTGGGAAAAGTCAATAAAGTTGTTTGAGAAAAAAATTGGCATCCTTAGCTTTATTAATAGTTGCATACAGCACACCACCTTTATAAATCACTGGTTAGACCCCAGCTGGGATATTCACCGGAATTCTACCACCCCACCTGCCATGGAATCGGAGCAGGCGGGGGGCAGACAATGGAAATGCCCGTTGACCTCGGGTAGGAATCACACCCATGGTGTCCAATTCTGGGCATTGCAGTTTAAATAGGATGTCAAAACCTTGTAGAAGGTGGAGAGGAGATTTACTAGAATGGTATCAGAAATATAACACTTCAGTTATGTGAAAAGACTAAGCAAACTGCAATTGTTCTCCTTAGAACAGAGGAAATTAAGGACAGCCGCAATAGAATCGTTCAAAATTCTGAGAGATTTGATAGAATAAATAATGAAAAACTTTTTCCACTGACAGAGGGATTAGTAACCAGAGAAAACAGAATTAAAACAATTGGTAAAAGAACCCAAGGGGAGGTGAGCAAAATACAAAAAAAAACAGAAGTCATGATCTAGAACGCACTGCCAGAAAGGTGGTGGAAACTGATTCAAGAGTAACTTTCTGAAGAGGATTAAGTATATACTTGAAAAGGAGAAATATGCATGGCAGAGGCGGAGGCAGAGGTGCTAATTGGATAGCCCTTTTAAAGTGCTTGCACAGAGACAATAGAACAATCGGCCTCCTATGCAGTGAGATTTGATGATTGGTGATAAACAGACTATAAGATGGGTATAGTCAAGCAGCCAATAAAAAAACTGCACGAGACAGACAGTCAACTGACTGCTGCACAAGAACAGAAGATAATACAGCAGTAGTAGATCACTGAGCCTGCTTCACGATTCAATACACTCATGGCTGATCTTGACCTTCAACTGCACTTTCCCACCCATTCCCCATATCTTTTGATTCCAAAACATCAAAAATTTGTTTATCCTAGCCTTAATATATTCAGTGATAGAGCATAATGTTAATGTCACTGGATTATGCAGAGGCCCAGGCTAATGCTCTTGAGACAAAGGTTTAAATCCAACTATGGCAGCTGGTAAAATTCAAATTCAATCAATACATCTGGAATATTGTTAGTCTCAGTAATGGTAACCACAAAACTATCACTATCACCGATCGTTAGAAAAACCCATCTTGTTCACCAACATCCTTTTGGGAAGGAAATCTGCCATCCTTACCTGGTTTGGCCTATGTGTGACTCCAGAACCACAGCAATGTAGTTGACTTTTAACTTCCATCTAAAGTGGCCTAGCAATTGACTCAGATCAAGGGCATTTAGAGATAGGCAACAGATGCTGGCTTTGCTAATAAGGCCCACATCCCATTAAAGAATTTTTAAAAAGTTTGCAAAGATTCACAATATTTTGAATGACGAGATTTCTCACCTCAAGTCTTAAAAGATCGGCTCCTTTTTCCGAGATTGTGCTCTCATGCTACAGATTCCCTGATCAGCAGGAACAATCTCCTGGTGTCCACCCTGTCAAGCCCTTCAAAATTGTGTGTTTCAGTAATATCACCTCTCATTTTTCTAAACTCCAGAGAAAATATAGGCCCAGTTTACTCAGCTTCTCATCAAGGTTTACCCAGTAAGATACTGATCTTATTTTCCCTGCAGATAAATCCCTTTTTGTTTTCTGCTTTTGTCTCAAGCAGTTTCTCATCTTCAAGTCCAGTTACAAAACAAACACTTGGAATTGTCCTTAGTAAGATTAAAAATATTTCAACTTGAGATAGATTGGCCATATCTAGGGATACTTGAATGCATCTTTTCAGGCCGACTGGTTACTACAACTAAAGTTGAACTCCATTGTTATCCACAAAGGGAAACCAGATTTTGCCACTATTTTAGGGATTATATTCTATCATTCCATTTTTTTTTATGAAAACCGCAAACCAGTGGCTTTGACCTTTGTTTTAACCCATAGAGGTTTTTCTTACTCCGTGTCAACTCAGAATTTCACACTTGTTTAGAGCTTACTGAAGATCATCACTGGTTAAACAACAACTAGCAACATTGTTAAGACATATCATGTTCCATGTGATGTGTAAAGCTGGCTTCTCCTTTGTTTTACCAAAGATGACCTTAGAAGTCCCATGACTATAGCAAGCCACAGTACTCAAAAAGCAACAGTGCACAAAAATACAAATTGCATACACTTGCAGTTACATGCTACCTACATCCATGGTCTATAAAAGGAAGTCATCATAAATTAACAAAAAACTGTTTATTCTAGTCTTTTCTGGGATCTCATGACTTATGAGCGACTCTAACTTAAATGTTCCTTCCAAGCATTACACTGGTTGATGTGGTCCTTAATTTCATTACTCATGCTAGGCCAGGAGAACACTTCTCTTGCTTTCTTCAAAATTCCTTGTTGGCTTGCATGGTTGCACATCAGCACATTTCTTCTCATCTCTTGAGGGATAATAACTCTAGTTTCTTTGTACAAGGTGCCATCTTGGACAATCACTTCACCTCCATGGCTGGGATTTTCCAGCCCCATTTGCACAGACCACTGAGCACCCTGACATTGCCCACTGGACACTGGGCAATGTCAAGGGGCTGGGCCCAGTGGGAGGGTGTGAGGCCAAAGGAGATGGGTGGGGCTTGAAGGGATGGAGCCTGAAGGGGTGGCAGAGCGAGGGGGCTGCGTACTCTGGATCGGGAATTGGTCGGCCAGGGAGGGAGGAATTCTTGTTTAACACAGTTCAGCCATTGAGACTGGAAGAACTTCCAATTCATTCTCCAATCTGCCTTCATCTCTTGGAACCGGTACTGGAATATTCAAAGTCATAGTGACTCACCCATCAGTCAACATCCCATACAAAGTTGCAGAGTGAAATGTAAATTATTCTCTGCTGTTTCTTGCAGTGGCCAGCTCTCTTTCAGCTATCAAAATTTGCTCAACGTCTGTGGCATGCTCCTGACACCATGCTCCGTGGGTCGAGTTGGCTTGTGCCCCAATCCTTTGTCTTACCAAAGATGACCTCAGAAGTCACATGTCCAGGGGAAGCCACAGTACTCAAAAAGCATCAATGCAAAAAGGCATTTCTCCAAACATTGATTTTAATTAATACAAGTCTCTCTTTTTAATTCATCTGTGGAAAGTGAGCATCGCTGGCTAGCCAGCATTTATTGCCCATCCCTAGTTAGGATTTTGACCCAGTGACTGTGAAGGAACGGTGATATATTTCCAAGTCTGCATAGTGTGTGGCTTTGAATGGAACTTGCAAGTGGTGGTGTTCCCATGTATCTGCTGCCCTTGTCCTTCTCAATGGTAATGGGCGTGGGTTTGGAAGGTATTGTCCAAGGATCTTTGGTGAATTGTTGCAGTGCATCTTGTAGATAGTACACTGCTGCATCAGTGATGGCGGGCGTGAATGTTTGAGGAGGTGGTGCCAATGAAGCAGGCTGCTTTGTCCTGGATGGTGTCCAGCTTAAGTGTTGTTAGAACTGCACCCATCCAGGCAAGTGGGGAGTATTCCCTCACATTCCTGATTTGTGGACAGGCTTTGGGGAGTCAGGAGGTGAGTTACTCGCTGCAGTATTTTGAGACTCTGACCTGCTCTTGCAGCCACTGTGTTTACGTGGCAAGCCTAGATGAGTTTCTGGTCAATCGTAACCCCAAGGATGCTGACAGTGGGGGATTCATGTCAAGGGGTGGTGGTTCGAGTGCCTTATTGGTGATGGTCATTGCCTGGCATTTGTGTGGCGCCAATGTTACTTGCCACTTGTCAGCCCAAGTCTGGATATTGTCCAGATCTTGTTGCATTTGAACATGGACTGCTTCAGTATCTGAGGAGTTGCTGAACATTGGCGAACATCTCCACTTCTGATCTTTTGACGAAGGGAAGGTCATTGAAGAAGCAGCTGAAGATTGTTGGGCCTAGGACATTACCCTGAAGGACTCCTGCAGAGATGTCTTGGAGCTGAGGTAACTGATCCTCCACACCCATCTTCCTATGTACCAGGTACGACTCCAACCAGCAGAGGGTTTGCCTCCTAATACCCATTGATTCCAGTTTGGCTCGGGCTCCTTCATGCCAAATGCTGTTTTGATGTCAAGGGTTGTCACTCTCACCTCACCTCTGGAATTCAGCTCTTTTGTCCATGTTTGAACCAAGGCTGTAATGAGGTCAGGAGCTGAGTGACCTCAATGCAGCCTTGTATTCAAGCTGAGTGTCAGAGAGCAGGTTATTCCTGAGCAAGTGCTGCTTGATAGCACTGTTTATGACACTTTCCATCACTTTACTGATGATCGAGAGTAGACTGATCGAGCAGTAATTAGTCGGATTAGATTTGCCCTGCTTTTTGTGTAGAGGACAAACCTGGGCAATTTCCACATTGTTGGGTAGATGCTAGTGTTCTAAGTGCACTGGAAGAGCTTGGCTAGGGGAGCGGACAGTTCAGGAGCACAAGTCTTCAGCACTTTTGCTGGAATGTTAATTGGGGCCCATTGCCTCTGCATTATCCAGTGCCTCCAACCATTTTATGATATCACGTACAGCGAACGGAATTGGTTGGAGACTGGCATCTATGATACTGGGGCCCACTGGAGGAGGCCGAGATGGATCATTCACTCAGCATTTCTGGCTGAAGATTGCTGTGAATACTTCAGCCTTAGCTTTTGCACTGATGTACTGGGCTCCTCCATCATTGAGGATGGGGATATTTGTGGAGACTCCTCCTCCAGTGAGTTGTTTAATTGTCGATCATTCACGACTGCATGTACCAGGATTGCCGAGCTTAGATCTGATCCATTGGTTGCGGGATCGCTTAGCTCTATCACTTGCTGTTTATGTTGTTCATTATCACTATTAGTAATAAACACTGGATATCAACATGCACAGAATCAAAAAATGGTTACAACACAGAAGGATGCCATTTGGTCCGTCATGTCCATGATGGATCACTACAAGAGCAACTCAGTTAGTCCCATTCCCATCCTTATCCTCACAGCGCTTCAAAATTTCTCTTCAGGTGCTTATTCAATTCCCTTTTGAAAATCGTGATTGAGTCTGGCTCCATCACCCTCTCAGGCATAACATTCCAGATCCTAGACACATACTGCGTAAAACAGTATTTCCCTGCGTCACTATTGATTCTTTTGCCAATGACCTGAAATCAGCATTTTTTGGTTCTTTATCTATCCACCAATGGGAAGTTTCTCCCTATCAACTCTGCCTGGACCCCTCACTTCTACCAAATCTCCTCTCAATTTTCTCCAAGAACAACCCCAGCTTATCTAATTTATCCTCAAAATTGAAGTTGGTTCCCTGGAACCATTCTTGTAAATCTTTTTTACATGTCCTTCCACATTCTTCCTAAAGTGTGGTGCTCAGATCTGGACACAATACACTGGTTGAGGCCAAAGCAGTGTTTTATAAAGGGCATCTATGAATACTGCATAGAACTGAAGACAGGGATCACGATAGAAACCCAATTCAGCTACATTTCTCCAAGTACAGCATACACATACTTATTGCAGGTTTTTAATCTCTACTGGCTAGATGGATTGCATGTTCATATCCAACCCTGCCAACTTTTCTATCAATTTAAATGAATGGAAAGGAAGTCAAACAGGGCCATTGTCAGCATACAATCCTGCCTGTCTGATTTCCCTCTGTGCTCTGCCCAGACAATGCATTATGCCCAGAATATAAAGCTACAATCTAACCTAGTACAAGTAACACATTTAATGATTTAATGGCAATACGGAACTCCAAGATTGTATATAAGCAGGACTTGTTTTTTTTTTAAAAATCACACTTATAACACTTGTACTGATGTTCCATTTTGTTAAGTAATCATCATGGTAAGTTCTCCAATTATTTACATCTTTCAAATTTTCAAAAGTTGAAATTTCCAACTTGATGCTGCATATTGATATTTGATGAAAACAAATCCTCTCTTTTGTTTGTGTCAACTGAATCATTACTATTTTGATCAATCATTAGCAATTTAAATGAACCAACATCCTCAACTTTCTTACTATGCGTCCTTCTGTTGCTTCACCCAAGAGGCCACCAAATGTAATAACAGGAGACATGCAGGCACAGTACAGGAACAGGAAGGATGCCACACACTGTAAGCTGAAGGCATCCCTGAAGTCACTCCATAAAAAAGGCATCTTCCGTTTGATGTCAAGGATCAAACCTCCAAACAGCCTGTTGGAATGGAAATGAATCACTTTAAATAAAACATTTTAAGAATGCATTAACATGGTGGAAATGTCACTAATTGTCCATTTGGTATTATAAGTGGTTTATAACAACTTGAGCAGATATGATAAAAGGCTTCATTGTTTAAAAGTTTAATATGTTCAGCTTTATAATACTCAACATTATAAACTTAATATAAGCTATTTCATTGGCTCTTAAGGTTACAAACTTCAAAGGATTAGACATTTGTAGAAATTTGAAATTGGATTAGTGATGCTATAGTGAATGGTAAAGATAAAAATAATGCTGGAAATCCACAGCAAGTTGGTCAGCAAAGTTATAATGAACATTCCCAACTAAATCTCTGATGGTAGCTTTTAAGTAGAGTGCCTGGCCTATTTAGACATCTTAAAAAGGACTCAACAACCATAAAAACAGAAAATAATATCACACACAAAAATATCAAGACGCTTCAGAATCAAAATCAGGCAAACACGGACTTCAAGCCAAAGGAAAGGCAACCAAAAGTTTGGTCAAAGGGCTTGATTTTAAAGGAGACAGGCAGATGGAGAGACAGAGGGGTCTGATGGAGGAAATTCCAAAGTGGTAGTATATTGCTGAAAGCATGGTTGCAACTAGTGGAGTGAAGGCCAGAATCAATTCTATTGAGAGTTTTGAGGTGGAGTGGGTAGTTGCAGGGCTGGAGGGGATTAGGGAAAAGCAAGGCCATAATCAGATTTGAAGACGTGGATAATATCTTAAATGGGCTGTACTGGGGTCCCTGGCAAGAATGCAGGTCAGAGAGAGTGTGGATTTGGTACAGAATAAAGTACAGGCAACAGGTTGTGTATGATGGCGGGGATGAGGGGAAACTACCCTTCCATTTCAACATTGAAGTGTTCAGGGTTTGATACAGATAGTTTTTAGAAATCCTGCAAGTAAGATATAGACATGGATCAGCTTCTAGAGTGCTTTAAAAATCTATGCTAAGTCTTCAAGCAAGGAGAATACAACAGACTTCAATGGCAATGTAAAAATCAACGAGAAAATTTCCTCAATCATTTATTTTATGATTTAAACAAATTACGCAAATAAGTATATTGCAATGGACAGACAGAAGGAGAAACCATTTAGCATGTTCGATAATATTAGAATCCAAACTGAACTGTGGAATTGACAGGTCCAGTATAATGTAATAACTGAGGCCGTGGGTGTTGTAAAACTGGATCAAGGTAGGTGACCACAGCTGGTGTGGCCATAAAGTGCTGGTATTGCATTTAATAAAATGGAAGATTGTGTATTCTATTATTATTGCCCAGCCAAAATAATTCTGCTGGAATTTCTCACTGCCAGGTTTTGAAACTATTCTAGAAATATAGGTCCTGTTGTCTTATAAAGGTCAAATTTAGATCGTCAACGCCGTCTTCTTTTGGAGGGGATACATGAGAATTATGGATCCAAAATAGATGAATCTGTTTCTCAGTCACAAAGGGCAATTAGGGAAAGGCAATAAATGCTGCATCATGTGAAAGAATAGACACACTGAGAACCCATACAGGTTCCTGCAAATATCACATCTATACCATTCAATATAGCTATGATCACTTAGCTGAAGCCTAGTGTTTGCAAAAAAGAGACAGTAAGAGTCAGAGTGCGAGAGAGTTGAATGTGAGTATGACAGCAACAGGTTACATTAGGAAAATATATGACCATTTAAGAGAGAGTCCAATAAACTACAACAAACCTCCCTGTGCGCTGCAGTTCAGGACCACTGTGGCCCACTTGTGGCTCAGGCTCAACATGGCAAGCATTACCATTTGGGATTCCAGGCTGCTTCCGTTTCTCCTGTTGTACAAAAGGTACGAGTGAAATGGATAGCATGGTGACTGGTGAATGCAGGCAGGATTTTACAGACTTGCTTGTCCCAAAACCATAAAATTCCGCCCGAGGTCAACAGACCTTCCCATTGTCCGCCCTTCACCCGCTCCAATTCCCGCGGCAAGTGGGACAGTAAGATTACGACCTGCATGTCTGCAGATAATCTGCATAGAAGCTTCGTGCAACTTCAAAGCAATTGGTTGAAAGTGAACTGTTAGCTCTGAATAGCACTCTTCAATTTTTAAAATATATTTAGGAGTAAATGTTACCCATTGATGGATCAACACTGCTCACTATATCCCACCCAGTGTTCTAGCAATGCGATTATCAGTAAAATCTGTCCATGCCATATGTTGCCAACAGAAGCAATATAATGCATAAAGATCCTATTGAAAGATTTTAGTAAAGGCAAGGGAAAAGACATACCTGAGATGGAACGTTCTTCGGTGGCTCAATTCGGATGGAGGGATCCCATTCACCTGGGGGCAGAACAGTCACCTGATCAAGAAATTCATCAATCCCAGCAAGCAAGTCACTCCGATCCTTGGCTTTGTAGGCAACATCGTGAAAGATCTAAAATGGAGGCAGAGCAATGATTCTTCCAATTAGTTTGGCTCTCTGAAGGAGAGATACACTGTGTGCGACTCCCCTGCCCTTCCACGTAGTCCTGCAATTAATGATAAAATTCTCTTTGCCTGAATCTGCCTCCACCACACTCTCAGGCAGTGCATTCCAAATCCTAACCACTTGCTGCCTAAATATTTCATGTCTCCATTGCTTTTTTTAATCAATTGCCTTAAATCAATGAGAGAAAGCATGAGCATGTGAGAATGAGCGAGTGTGCATGTGTGATTGAGAGTACATGCGCCCGAGAGAAAGAGAGTGCGTGTCAGTCAGAGAGTGAGAAAGAGTGACTACGAGAGTGTGAATGAGTACATCAGAGAGCGAGCAACAGAGAACACGAGACAGAGTGCAAAGAAGAGTGGGAGAGAGTGAGACAAAGTGCAAGAGAGAATACAAGAGGCAGAGTGAGTGTGTGCGAGAAGGAGTGTGAGAGAGATCGCAAAAGACAGTGAGAGAGGGAACAAATGCGAGAGAGGGGGAGTGCTTGTGAGAGGAAGTGTGAAAGAGAGAAAGTGCAAGAGAGAGAAAAAGAGTGCAAGAGCAAGACAGAGTGCGTGAGAGAAAATGTGTGCGTATGTGCTACAGCGTATGCGAGTGTGCATCTGTGCATGAGAGAGGTGTGTGTGTGAGATTAAGAGTGGTTGACAGCAGGTGTGTGTTAGCATGTGTTTGTGAGAGACAAAACGCGTGTGTGAGACAGAGGACATATGTGAGAGGGTGAGAAAAAGTGCACGTGATAGTTTGTGAGAGAGAGGACGTGTGTGTGAATGTGAGCAAGGGGAAGAGTGCATGCATGTTTATGAGAGAGTTACTTTGATTTTGCACTCATTGTGAGCACAATAATGGTCTGGGCGAAAAATATCGAGAAACTAGGAGATCCGAGAATCTCACCAGCGCCGTATCATCCCTCCACATTTGCAATTCCCTCCTTGACGACGTGACTTGATATTGGCTAGGTTTACAACTGCTGTTTGAAAACAGAAACTAGGTGAAGGGAACATGCTGTGGGTACACAACTAAGTATAGCCCCTGGGGAGAGGGGGACATGCCTGGCAGTACCCTGGCATTTCTCCTGGCACTGCCCCCAGTAATCTGGCACTGGGAGTGGAGGGGGGGGGGATGGTGTGTGGTCACCATGTGCATGTCAGGATGGGTTCCTGTGTTGTCTATCAGAAATTGCAGCGTCCTTTCTAGTGTGTGTGTGTGTGTGTGTGTGTGTGTGTGTGTGTGTGTGTGTGTGTGTGTGTGTGTCTGAGAGCAAGCAAGCAAGAGTGATAACAACTCAAGCTCTTAACATGTCAGACTAGAGCTGCAATTTGCCAAATAAAACATCGAGTTCCACTGATAAATCAAAAGGCAATACATCTGAATGGTAGCATGATAAAATGTGCTTTGGTCAAATCAGATATTCTAAGCTTGAAGGTGGTGCAATCACAGCACCACCAGGAGCAGAGAGTACTGCTGGGACTACAAAAGGTCCCAGAGCCAGGATAGAGATAAGTGTGAGGCTCTCACAGTGGGTACAGAATGTTTGGGAAGGGAGGCATGGGAGCACTAATGGCAAGGCCAGGAAGAGAGGGAGCACCCTGGTAGGGGAAGACCTTGGGCAAGGGGTGCCCAATTTACAAAGGGGGCCCAGAGAAGAACATCCAAACATCTCCTGCAGGACCTGCCCTATCCCTGACTTCCTCTTACCAGCCTCAAAATTGAGGGCAGGTGGAAAGCGGCCTTCACCCACCCCTATACAATTGAGGGTGGGTCAGAGACAGGCAGGAAAACTAACCAGGGAATTTTAAACAGTCTCCCCTCCCCTCACTGGAAAATTCTCTTGAACCTTTCAACCTTGAAAGGAGGAGATTGAGGAGGCAAGAGCAATATGCAAGATATGTTACAAATCTTATTGGTTATTAGGCTTAAAAAACCAAACCCAAAATCAATTGATATAAACACCATCACCCTGAGTACAAACTTACTTCATCAGTCATTATAGTGGCCATGGACCTGCCAATCTCATGGTATTGCTGTGCTTTTCCAACTGGTCCCAACAAAATGAAAAGGAATCTACAAAAGAGAGATTTCAGTATTACTAGTCTTATTTCACATTTTCCGGTAACCTGCTGTCCACGAAAAATAAACAATTATTACACAGGGTTAGGATTTATGTCACGTATATCATGTTTTTGGCCTCAGAGCAGGTGAGAATGTGGAGTTGAGACAGAGGAGAATGGCGGCGCAGACTCAATGGGCCATGTGGTCTACTCCTGCTCTTATTTCTTATGTCCTTGTGAAATCTCTATTGTGCTTACTATGTGACAGCAAGAGAACTTAAAGACAGAACACAATTTTAAAATAAATGACAGCATAGATATTTTAGACTGCACGACAGCATGGTAAACAGTATTTCTAATGCAGTTAATGATTCCAGAGAATTTTTTATACTCAAACTGTTTGACTGAATTATTATCCATCATCACTTGGCATTACTTCAGTTGAATATTGTTGAAAGTAGTGTAGCATAAGAAAGCCACCATAGTCCCAGAAGACTAGAAGCTGTTCTCCCATTTGAGGAGGAGAGCTGATTAGTGGAAATTTAACCTGAGGATCATAACACCTCAGGTGAAGGATAAGGTTGAGAAGGTGGGGTATTCATGGATAACCTCAACCGGTATGGAAATTGAACCTGCCCTGATTGGTGTCATTCTGCATCACTAATAAGATGTCAACTAAGCATAGAGTGCACTAATAGCTATACTAATGACCAATTTAAGGTCATCAGTCAAGCTCGTAAGATGGCTCATTTAGGGGTGACATACATTTATACACAGGCACCCATTCTTCGCAAACGAAGGAATATGTTAAAGCCTTGATTCTGTTTTGAATTATCAGGGACCACAAAGAGCTTATAGTTTCCCATTTGTTTTCTCCATGGCAAAGCCTTGGTCAATCAGTACTTGTACCCTTCTTACCACTAGTGCAAATTTACCAAAATTCGCTGGACTCTGGGGTGGTTCCTGCAGATTGGAAAACAGCAAATGTGATGCCACTGTTTAAAAAAAGGAGTAGACAAAAGGCAGATAACTATAGGTCAGTTAGCTTAACTTCTGTAGTACGGAACATGCTTGATTCTATCAAGGAAGAAATAGCGAGACATCTGGATATAAATGTCCCATTGATAAGACGCAGCATGGGTTCATGAAGGGCAGGTCATGTTTGATTAATTTGGTGGAATTCTTTGAGAACATTACATGTGCAGTGGACAATGGGGAACCTGTAGATGTGGTGTATTTGGATTTCTAGAAGGCATTTGACAAGGTGCCACACCAAAGACTGCTACATAAGATAAAAGGTGCACAGTGTTACAGGTAATGTATTAGCATGGATAGAGGATTGGTTAACTAACAGAAAGCTAAGAGCGGGAGTAAATGGGTATTTTTCTGGTTGGCGATCAGTGACTAGTGGTGTGCCTCAGGGATCAGTGTTGGGACCGCAATTGTTTACGATTTACATAGATGATTTGGAGTTGGGGACCAAATGTAGTGTGGCAAAATTCATAGATGACACTAAGATGGGTGGAAGAGCAAAGTGTGCAGAGGATGCTGAAAGTCTGCAAAGGGATATAGATAATCTAAGTAAGTGGGCTAGGGTCTGGCAGATGGAGAACAATGTTGGTAAATGTGAAGTCATCCATTTTGGTAGGAACAGCAACAAAATGGACTATTATTTTAATGGTAAAAAATTGCAGCATTCTGCTGTGCAGAGAGACCTGGGTCTCCTTGTGCAGGAATCTCAAGGAGTTGGTTTGCAGGTGGAACAGGTAATTAAGAAGGCAAATGGAATTTTGTCCTTCATTGCTAGAGGGATGGAGTTTAAAAACAGCGAGATTATGTTGCAGCTGTATAAAGTGCTGATGAGGTCACATTTGGAGTACTGTGTACACTTTTGGTCTCCTTACTTGAGAAAGGATATGTTGGCAATGGAGAGGATGCAGAGGAGATTCACTAGATTGATTCCGGAGTTAAGAGGGTTGGCTCATGGAGGAGACACCGAGTAGATTGGGGCTATACTCATTGAAATTCAGAAGAATGAGGGGAGATCTTATAGAAACATATAAAAATTATGGAGGGAATAGATAAGATAGAAGCAGAGAAGTTGTTTCCACTAGCGGGTGAAACTAGAACTAGGGGGCATAGCCTCAAAATAAGGGAAAGCAGATTTAGGACTGAGTTGACGAGGAACTTCTTCAAATGCAGGGTTGTGAATCTGTGGAATTTCCTGTCTAGTGAAGCAGTTGAGGCTATCTCATTGAATGTTTTTAAGGCAAGGATGGATAAATTTTTGAACAGTAAAGGAATGAGTTATGGTGAGCGGGCAGATAAGTGGAGCTGAGTCCACAAAAGATCAGCCATGATCTTATTGAATGGCAGAGCAGGCTCAAGGGGCCAGATGGCCTACTCCCTGCTCCTAGTTTTTAATGTTCTTATGTACCCCTTTTCTCCTGTAGTATGACTTGTTGTGATTGTTTGAAATTTGGCATTCTTGCATTTGTCCTGATGAGTGCAAGATGAAAAACTAGCAGCATGTCTTGCTTTTCAATTATAATTTACATTATCTTCTATACCTTGGCTAATGGAAAATGGTCTTGAAATTGTTTACAGACCACACTTCTCTTTCTTTATTGGCCGCTATATACATTTTTGTTCCGATGCATGGTTTTGTGCACATAGGGTAATCCAGAAATGAAGTTGATAGTTTTTAATACGGATGACGGGGGTCTCACCTGCCAGCTGGAGAGCCAGCGAGAGCCCTGCATGCTACTTTTAGGAAGGTTGCCACATTAAGTGCCAATCAGGACACCAGGGGCAGAAATCCCACCCCAAAAGCTGCTGGCCAGAGACCAGCAGCAATGCATTATTTGGCAATGTCACCAGGAGGTGGTGGCTGCTATAAGGAACGTACCTACTCCAGGTCCAGGATCAGCAGTAGACCCAGACCATGGGTGACTGATGCTGGTAGGGGAGATGACAGTGTTGGCAGTTTATGAAGCGAGTAGCTCTCAATGGACATCCCTACTTCCCAATGCTGGGTTCCTCCATCAGGCACTGAGTGTCTTTGAACAGGGAATCTTCCTAGGAATCGCCCTATAAAGGTTTACTTTTCGGGCTCCCACCATGGCAAGACCTCCCACCTGCCACCTGCCACTGGGAGGCAGGATGAGGCCCTTAAGTGGGCATCCACTTCCCAATTAAACGTCTCAATTGGCAGCAGGATAGAAAGGTGGTCAATGAGCATTCCCATCCCGGACTTAATTGGAGCAGAAGCAGGAAGACAATAGTGTTCGCATCTGCCACTTGATGCACCCTTCCAACAAATGTGCCCCAGGGGAGGGAGAGCATTAAATTGAGCCTAGAGTCTCTTTCTCCATTCTGCAAAGAAAAGCACCCTCTGACTGTACAGGCTCTGAAGCATTATTTTGACACCACCCTACAGCTCACAAACTGTCCTCCCATCTGATTTAATCCCTTAAGCAGACAATTAAGCCCATATAGGACCTCTTCCCACCACTGCGGTTATTCAACCAGATGGTAAGGGAGCTGCCACATGGGAAGCCAAAAAACAAACCCAATAAGGTGTGGCGAAGTGGGGATGGATGGGAGGCATTGTTCCCCCATTTAAAGGCACTCAGTACCTGATCAAGGGACTTGGCACTGAGAAGGGGGGCACTAAGAGCCACACACTACTTGTCCTTTTCTCCCAGCATCCCTCCCCTCCATCCACCAGCAACTCTCAGAGACCCCCACTCACCTGTGGCCTGGGTACCTCAGTGATCCTAGGTATCTGGTGGGTGCATTAACGCCTTATGTCTGATTGGCTGGCTGTTATCAAGGTCAGGATTTCTGCTGAGGTCTGAAATCCTGGGAAAGGGCTGCCACTGACCAGTCAAATGCCTGATGGGCACTTCATTCCAACTGGCCTTCTCAAACAGAGACGAGACAGGGCTCTCATTGGTTTTCCAAACGGAGGTGGGCGATGCCCCCCCATTGGCAACATTAAATTATACCCAATCGAACTAAATATCAGACTCTGCGTATTGCAGCTGGCCAGATTCAATACCATCTGTTTAGCACCTGAAAGTCATTTCTACCCTTGCACAGATTGTGGGAAGAATGTTGGCCAGGTCATAGGGAGAATGGATCTGCTTTTTTAGAATAAGACAGTAAGAAGTCTCACAACACCAGGTTAAAGTCCAACAGGTTTATCTGGTAGCAAAAGCCACTAGCTTTGAATGCCGCTCCTTCGTCAGGTAAGTGGGAGTTTTTTTCCCTATCTGTTCCATAGGATCTTTAGCATTCACTTTAATAAGCCTATTTAAAGCCTTGTCTGAAAGACAGCATCTCCAACAATCAGAGCTCCTCAGTGCTGCAGTAAAATATCAGCATTATGTATGCAGTCGAGTCCTAGAATGGGGCTTAAAGCAGCGATAGGCAACCTAGGTTAGTGAGTAGGCCATATGAGTGGCTTTCTTTCACTTCAGTGGGCCGCAAGATTGAAATTGGGCTTGTTGACTAACCATCACCCCATGAACAAGATTGAATACATTTAATTCACACCGAATATTTCACAAGGAATTATAAAAAATGATCAATTATTTACATATTAATAGAACTGTTAATTTCAAATGGTGTATATACAAAATAACTATTTATATTTTGAAGGGACACAGATGGAATGCACGACTTTCACAGTCAACGTTGTGTACAATCAGCACGCATCTCACTTCTTTATATACACATCACTTTAATCATACATTCGAAAGAAAACTACTCGGACAGAAACCAGTGGAATCTGGCAATCCTGCATATGGACAACAGTCAATAAAGTTTCGTGGGTTGCACTCTGAACCCTGATGGGCCACGTGTGGCCCCCAGGCCATAGGTTTCCCACCACTGGGCTTAAAGACATTCAAAGATAAGCTGCGGTTCAGTTAATTGCACTTGTGTTAGTCAGAAGGTTGTGGGTTCAAACCTGATTGCACGACATGAAAACAATTTAAGTGCAGGGCCAAGACTGTGTTGCATTGCTGAAGGTAAAATCTTTCAGGTAAAACATTAAACTGGGCCCCATCTGGCTTGCCAGGTGGACGTATAGAATTTCAAATTTGGAAGTGGAGTAGAGCTCTTCTGGGGTCCTGGCCAATATTTCTCCCTCAATCAGCATCAATAGCTTGGTGCCAGTTATTTATCTCACTTGTGGGATCTAGCTGTGTGCAAACTGTTGTTTTCCTACAAAACAATAGTGAATACACTTAAACAATTGAATATAAAGAGGATCACGTCTTCCAAATCACATGCATGTATGACCCTTCCCCTTGCATGTAAATGTGCTCAGCACTCTGGAGGGAGCTGATCCATAACCCTTCTGCCCATCACATCAGTGATGACCTGTCACACAGAAGTGGGTTACCTTACAGGGGAGAAATGAGGAACTCTAATGCTCCAACTGATGTAATATGAATGGATAATGTAACAGAGGAGGGGGTATCAGGTGTAGAGGTTTGATAATTAAATTTGAATTTATCCTTATGGGGTTCCCCATTAGATTTTGTGCTCTCATTACCATTCACACCTGGTGCAAACAAGAGTACAAAATCCTGGCCTAGATTTCATGAAGTTGCTAATTATATAAATAATTGAGATGTGAAAAGGGCAATATAAAAATATATGTCATCCACGACTACATGCCATGCATTATTAACTGACCTGGTAGGAATTGGAACCTCAGTCAGTCCTGTGAGAAGAATAGCTGGAGAAAGACGCACAAATGCCACAATTGGCCTTTTCAGGAAGTCTAGCTCACCAACCAGGACATTAGAGGCTTCAGCACCAGTGGGGATCTTCTTCATGAAGTGGAGGTCAACCTGACAAAAAAAAAATGTGGTTATTGAAAAATGTTTCTCATCAGTAACTGGAAACGAAACCATCTAAATTTGAACTTGACCTCCCAAAGCAAAAGTGTAGAGTCCCAACCTGAACCAAATCTTTTTGCAGGGTTGGGGGCTCGATTTGCTCAGTCTCTAAATGCACTCATTGAGCGAGTGAGTAATGAATAGTACAGGCATGCTGCAATTGGCCTCAGTGCCCTTCAGCTTCAGAGAGAAAATAAATATGTTAAGGCCCTCTCCATTATCCAATGCCCAATGATGGAAATTGCGCATGGGTGTCAGGCTGTTCATTAAACACCTCAATCCAAGATCACACTCTGCACCAGTTTCAGATAGGCTATCTAATTTTGTCAGATATAGGTTTTAAAGTAAGCTTCAATCGTCTTACAAGTCAGGTTTATGAGAAATCTTCAATTTGTTAACATGTCATCTTGTCGATATATTTTCAAAACTCCAACATGGAAGAAAAATAAGCCAAACTGTCTCACACTGCTCATACAGCTCCAAATCACTTGGAGTTGGAGAAAGAATGATTTCTCCAGGTATAAGGTGACTAATAACACCCTGACTATTCTTTATAAATTAAAGACAAAGATGGAATTTTATTTGAAATGCCAAGATCTAAAAACATCTTCTGCAAAAAATTCATGGCATAATTTTCTGAAAATATCCCAAATATCAGCATTTTTCAGGTGAATTTTGAGATGTTTGTCACACTTCAGACTTTTCAGAAAACACCAACAAATTACAATTAAACAATATTTGAAACTTCTCACTTTGAGATAATCTGTATCCTTTCCAAAGAGAGAAGCCAAGCAAATGTCAACCTGCAGAAATGCCAAACAGCAATGGTAATTAGCCTCTAACTGATCTCAGAATGTGCCTTGTTAGATTACTTTCCCAGAGAAGCACCTGAGCAATTAAAAGGTCAGGCTAGCAGCTAAATGGGTGGAGTCAAAACTAAGAGCTCCAGAGTTAAAACTAAGGGCAGAATGCTCCCATTTTGAGACCAAGGCTGGAATTCCCCAGTCTTGCATGGCCCACTACCACTGCCAATGAGAATGGAGAATTTGGCGCTCAGCTGGGACCAGATAATCCAAGCTGGTCAGAACGGAGGCATGTCACGTCAGATTCAGCACTTGGGAGCCTCGAATTATGCACAGGCAAGTTCCCCTCCAAATCTCCTGGCGGGCCAACAGATGATTTGTCTGTTCAGCATCAGCTGGCAGGTTCAAAGGTCCTGGTGCCATATTTAGAACAAGTCCAGTGTGCTCATATCACTCTCCAGCCCACTTGTATTCACCAGTCTGTGCAGGATGTCAGCAACCATGAGAGAAAAGGTCAGCAGTCTCAAAAAAGTCTCTTCCTTGATTCAACCACACTCTCCCCGAGCCCATACCTACAAGATACCCATGACCTACTTGGACCTCAACCCCCTGCATCTGACGTCTTCGTGCATCCCCTTTCAATAAACAACGTGGTATTACTTTGACCTTCTTGTATGTGAACTTTTCACGCAGTCTTGTTGGGATCCAGCTTCTGTTCCCTCGGTCTTCCCTCTGTCTTCCACTGCCTTCTTCATCCACCTTCTTGTTCCTCTGTATGCCATCATGAGCCCTCACCCTCCCTCCCCTCCCACCTTGCACGGCCCTCATTCCACATTGCACCCTTCCTTCCCGACCTCACCTCACACTCCACCCCGATCAAACTTCCAACCTTTGTTCTGGTGGTTGCATGACTCCCACAACACAGTGCTAATGAGATAGTAACTGACGTGTGGAATCAGGAAGGAGGAGACCCTGTACTCCCCAATCCCAGACGTGGTACTGATCCGAGACAGTGACACAGGAGGGCCATGGGTCCAACAGCACAGTGCTGTCCATGACAACCAGTCCGCTATGGAGATGGAGGGCAGGAACTGGTCTGCCCTGGCAGAGTGGTGAACAGTGCGTCAGGAGCAGCACTGTGACAGAAAGGCTTTGTTGCACTCACCCTGAAGTCTCTTGCGAACTGAGGGCCACCTTGTGCACACCACTCTTTAGACCAACGTAACTTCACATTCAAATGATGCAAGGTCGGAAGCCTGATAGGACACTGGCGAGCAACTGTTTTAATGATGCAAATGACGTTCATGCCACTCGCTAGTGGAAAGATCGACCTGCCATTAACTCAGCATTGGGAGAATTAAAACATGATCTTATGCCAATGGGCTTGTGACTTTTTGGTTTTTGCTAGATTCTCCACTCCCACTCACCCACCGCAGGCAGGATAGGAGAATTTTGCCATACAAACATGCTATTACACAAGTTAATATCAGCCAGGCTTTTCCTGTCTTCAATCTTTAAAAGAGACTGGACTTCTAACCTGCTTAACAAAGAAAAAAATTATCCTTCAAATTCAATCGTAGGACGTGTGCATCACTGGCTAGGTCATCATTTGTTGCCCGTCCCCAGTTGCCCTTGAGAATGTGGTGGTAAGCCACCTTCTTGAACCACTGAAGTACATATGGTGTAGGTATATCCAGTCTGCTGTTAGGGAGAGAGTTCCAGGATTTTGACCCAGCCACAGTGAAGGAGTGGCGATATATTTCCAAGTCACGATAATGAGTGGCTTGCAATGCATCTCCCATTGCTGCCAATGTGTCTATGGTGGAGGGAATTAGTATTTGTGGATGGGGTGCCAATCAAGTGGACTGCTTTACCCTGGATAGTGTCAAGTTTCTTGAGCATTGTTGGAGATTTACTCATCCAGGCAAGTAGAGAATATTCCATCGCAGTCCTGACTCCTGCCTTGTGGATGGTGAACAACTTGGGGGGGTGGGGTTTAGGAAGTGAGTTACTCCTGCAGGATTCCAAATGTCTGGCCTACTCTTGTGGCCAAAGTAGTTATATAGGTGGTCCAGTTCAGTTTCCAGTCATTAACAACCCCAGGATGATGTTGATAGTACAATTGCTGAATCCTTGCACAGTCATTAAATGTCAAGGGGCAATGATTAGATTCTCTCATATTGGAGATCGTCCTTGCCTGGCTATTAAATGAGTTATATAGATGATATGACGTAGCTTTATAATGTTCTACTACATGCAACTGTGATCCCAGCCAAAACATGGGGAAGAGTATCAATCAGTATTCAGGTACTTCCTTCCACAATGCAAAGGAGAACTGGACAATAAAGCCTTATGAAGACAATAACACCCTTATGCATCAGTTTGCGCCTATTGTAGGGGTGCATGTTGATCTGAGAACAGTTATCCGCCCATCCTCATCATGGTCTAACACACCGAATGAAAAGGAGAAGATTTTTTGTTCAAAAAGTGGGTTATCATGAGGTAGTACACTGTCCTTTCACCAGCAAGAAAAGTCTTGTGTATTGACTTTGCAGAACTTTAATTTAATTCTTAGGGCTTGTAGATTGACAGAATGAAATGCCAAGAAATTACTAGTAATTTGTATAAAGTAGAAATGTTATTCAAAACTCTTAAGAGTACTGCTGAGGAGACATTGAAATTCCATAATGATGTTATCAGAGACATACTAGGATGCAGGGAGCTCTACTCTGTCTCAAGCTTGTATGATAACAGACTCAGAGTGTCATGTGCCATTTTCTGAGGACAGCCAGATTTCCAAAATTACAGAACTTCAATGCAAGTATTTCACAACTAAGTTACTGTGAGGGAATCTATACTTTTAAGTTTAATTTGTTTGTCTTTGAGACAGATGTTACCTCAAAACAAAAACTGAAATGAAAATTAAACTAAAAGGGAAACAAAAATAAACCATTTCTGATGAAACCAAAGACAAATTGAGGTTGGGGGGAAGGGGCAATCAGTCAAAGCAGCGATCAGGTTGGGGGGGGGCAATAAACAAAGGCGGCAGTTGGGGGAGGAGGGGGTGATGCCTGTGGGGTGACTGATTTCCCAGTATACTGCGTACAGTATGCAATATACTGGAAGATCGGGGCTCCTGCGCTTATGGTGCCCCTAGAGGTCAGCAGCCAGCTTCTCAGGCAAGCTGAGGCTCCACTCTACCCCCTACTGGTGAGATTCGCATTATGACTTCTGGAATGCACAAAGTGCCATAAATTCCCATTACTTACCTCGTTGAAAAAAAGGCGAGAAAACTGACCCTTTTCTCGCCCATTCAACCCTTAGAATTTTTGTGAGAAAATTTCACCACACAACTTCACATTTCTCCATACTATATTCCATCTGCTATGCTCTTGACCATTTACTTAATCTTTCTATACTCTTCTGCAACTTTGTTGCCTCCTCCTGACAGCTTACTTTCCTATTTAACTTGGTATTATATTCAGACTAAATTACTGATTTGGTTGTAAATAGCTTAAGCCTCAGCATTGATCCTTAAACCCCACAAGTTAAAGCCTGTCAAACCAAAAATGACGCATCTGTTTGCTAATCAATCCTTGCTAATATATCATCTCCAATCCCATCAGTCCTAATTTTGTGCAATAACCTCTTGTGTGGCACCTTAGTGAATGCTTTTTGAAAATTTAAATACACTACATTCACTGGGGCCCCCTCATCTACCCTACCTTCACAATTCATAACTCAATAAACTCGTAACAGATTTGTCAACAGGATTTCCTTTCATAGATCATAATATGATTGGGCAGAGTCAACACTCATTTTAGGTGTCCTGATACCATGGGTGGAATTTTATGAGAATGATTCCAAGTGTCCAGCTAGCGTAAAAATGGGAGAGTTACAGATCCACTTTTTGGGTGAGTTTTCACACCCAATTTTGTGCACATTACTTAAAAAATGGTCCAGACCATTTCAAGCTGCTACAGGCAGTGGCCGGGGCTTAGTTTACCTGCAGCCTGCAGAGAGATGGCTGTCAGGCCTCTGTTGCTGCAGGCAGCCGCAAACCAATTCCCCCCCATGATCGCAGGGGCCTGCAGCCGATCACGAGACCCACACCCTCCGGCAAACGGAATCCCCACCCCCTCACCCCAATGCAGAGGGGCACCGGGTCCCCCTCCCTCTCTCTACCGACTGCCTGCAAAGAGACAGCGGGACCTCCTCCTTCTCCTTTCCACTCCCCCTCCTCCTTTTCTCCACAACCCCCCCACCCGTTCCCTCCCTGCCCAGGCCGACCTCATAAGCCCCTCCCCACAAGCTCTGCCCCAAAGGCCCCACCCACTGGGCAGTGCCAAGGTGCCCAAATTGCATTACCAAAGTGCCAGGCTGACAGTGCCAAAGTGCCACTGCCTAAGGGCACCACTCCTTGCCTTTGGCCACCCCAGGGGGCCTCAATGGCCTTTGGTTCTTCTGGCAAGGCCAACACGGCTGTTCCCCGTTCATGGGGAGGTGTTTTCCTCACCAGACAGAACCTCTCCCAGCAAGGCCATAAAGGCAAGCAAGCCCAGATGACTGAGTGGCCGGCTCGCTAATTACATGGTAAACACAATTTCAATAAATTTAAATAATTTCTTCAACCTCTTGCCCATTTCCAATGAGAGGCTGACCTCACTGGAAATCCAGCTCTCGTAAGAGCGCGAGATCCAAGAAATTGGGCATGATCCTGATTTCTCAGCTCTCGTGATTTTACCAGCTTGCTCTGCCCATTGATGGACGGAGTGAGCTGCCAAATCCCAGCCAATCTCCCCAATACTATATTCTGTAATTGTCCCTACTTCTGACTTCAGTCTAACTGACGTGAAGTTTCAAATTCTTACTCTCCGCCTTTCTCGAACAGTTATGTTTGCCAATCTGCAAGGACTATTCTAAATTCTAGAGAATTCAATGTTCTCCCCAACAGTCCAGCCAATATCAAAGTTGCTGTATGGACTGCATATTTAACCACGCTGGGCATCACACATTTGTACAGCACTGGACTACCTTAAGAAAATATCACAGCTTTACAGTTAGAACTTTGTGCAACTTGAATATTATGCTTAAAAAAAATCCTAACTACAGGCAACACAACCTGATAAAGCAAAGCAACAACCTTACCTTGCCTGCCTCAACATTTATATTGTCTTGGTTGACTCCATTTTTAGCTTCAAGATGAGTTGGAAGAGACTGTGGGGACAACATCTGACCTGAAGAAGAAAAGCAAACATAAGCAACTTGAAGTGAAAATAATATTTGGAGACATGGAATTGGAAAAGATTTTTATTTTTCAAAAACCCCAAATTAAACCTATTGTCTTTCTTAAAAGTTAGTTCATTATGTGTACCAGGCCTACGGGATCCTTGGCTCTCAGGTTCTGCCAGAATTTCTCCATCACTTCCCCAGGCAGGTTGCCAAACCAGGACACAGTTACTTGTCATCACAAATAGTGTTTTTGGCCCATTTGTCAATTCTTCATGAAGCATGTTGGGAATGCAAGTCTCTACCTTGGGAATCATGAGAACAAGTTTACATACTAGTATTCCTCTGGCATGCTGCATTATATTAATGTGCTGTGCCAATGACCTGCCATCAGTACCTCCTGTAACATTTCTTCTACATTCCCGGTACTAGGCACTGTAGTTTCAGTAGGGGAGGCAGTATCAGTACTAGAATCTGCTAATTAAGCAATGCGATCTAAGATTAGAGCAGCACTGATCAAAATCGATCTTTAAACACTTTAACTCCACAACAAAATACAGCTATTATTTTTAAATCTGACACTTCACTTGATCCAGAGGAATTTGGAATGAAGCTAATATACTCAGATTTCAAATTTCCAACAGATATCAGAACACGAGTACCTGCTCTCAGTATTTAGTATTTTGAACGAGCACTAACAGAAATACTTACATCAAGTTACTCAGCTCATCTTGATGACACAATTTCATTTGCTTGCATTTTGACTGACATTAGCTAATATTTGGAATTCAATGAGTGCAGTAAGCAAGCCTGGATGATGTGGTCAGTGGAAAATGGAGGTGTACATTGCTAAAAAGAAAGACTACAGTCCTAGCTTGGCTACAGTCTGCAATGGGAACTTGTTCTTCTGACTGCAACAAGGATTCATTAGTGAAGAGGCTGGGAAGGCCAAGTGGCATGACATATTTCCAACAAAGCTGCACCGCCCCGACATCATGAGCTGAAGCCCTAGCTCAATAACAATCTTTGAATTAACAGTCCATCTGCAGACCTTTGCTGAGGGGTTTTTAAACCTTTTCTATCTTTGATATGGAGCTTCCCCCTCAATCCCACCAGCTCTTCTCAACAGTGGCAGGACTGAGGAGCTGGGGTGGAGAGCAGCCAAGGGTGCAGGAGTACTTCCACACTCCTGTTGATTTAACGGTCTGTGCTCCTGAGCAGACTCTAAGCCTGCAAAGAGCAGCCCTAAATAAAATCAACATAATTTTTGGGGTAAATACAGGGTAATCAGTCTAAGGCTTGAATCTGACAGCTCCCAGTGTCAGCTCCCCAGAGTTCATTCAGGCACACAGCAACTTTTGGATCCATATGTTGTGGTACTGTTGCAGTGCTCAATAGCGGGAAGCTCTTAGCATTCACTGCTATTGGAACCGCAGGATCCAGGCCCTTATTTTGTTGTCTGGGACTGAGACACAACCCCTCACTACAGTAAAATATAAAAAAGACAAAAATAGTGACACTGCCCCAGATTAAAAGTAGAAGCATGATTTGCACTCATCACCCATATATTTGTGCTTCTTGTCCACTCGCAAGAGTTTCAACTTTGAAAAATATTCCTCTCCAGTATGGGTGACCTGGTCTTAAGTTACCCTGCTATCAACTAGTCCCCAGGAAAGGATAACTAGCATACATGCATAAAGTTATTCTCAACAAGCAAGATACTTTTCTTCAATCACCCACCTTACCTTATACAAACCTAATTATCAGTAGAAATTAACTCACCACAGACATATTTCAGAGTCCCAGGCAAGCTAACTGTTTGCTTTACTGAGCCAATTAAATATTTTCCAGCATCCCTTGCAATCTCTGCAAATACATTCAAAAATGTTGGCTCGCAAAAAAACAGGCAGACAGGGGGTCGAAAGCAATGCTGCACTTGCAACTGAACTGAGGCACTTTCATTGTTGCCAAGAAGTTTAGGTACCTGTGAGGTTAATCATATCAACTAATTTTATACCAGAACAGACAGAACTCTATTGAAGGAATTTCTTGTAATGGCAATAGAAATAGATTTTAGTACTTAGAATTATTCTTGTTTAGCCAGTATTGTACATTTGACAAATATGGAAAAACTGTCAAAGAAACAGTGACAAAACAATGGCTTGTATCAAAGGAAGTGATAGGATGGGTTTGTTAATGGATATATCATGTTGGACAAAGAAAAGCAGAGAAGATGCACATCTGGATGTATTAATTAGGACATTAGTCAAAGAGGATAAGATGATTAAATCATGCACCAGGCTATAAACTATCAAACAGGTTGCCAGATTGGAAAATATAGCCTACCTTAACGATGAGGTCCAAAATGATAAATCAGTCACATTTTGCTACTCCTTGTCCCATTTTCTTGCTCTTTGCACACAGCTATACCCTTCACGTATAACCATCCAATTGTTTCCAAACAAAACAATTCCAAGCTCAAAAACGTGTTTTTTATTT